>NC_133618.1:77900922-78250816 GCF_048593235.1 Sminthopsis crassicaudata
ACATTCATGCAACCATTTGAAAAGTGCTTTTGTTGTATTTTCAATATATCTTGGACCAGGTACATGGGCCTTCAGATGACGTTAAGTTTAAGTTAATTGACAGAGGCTAAACCACAAAATACTTGACTGTCTCTAGAACTGTAGTTTTTATTTTCAGCTTGTCAAGTAAATGAGCCTTAGGAAGATGCTAATTAAATCAGAACAGATGGTTACATTTAGCTAAGATATTAATTCTTAGATATTTAATTGAAACATTTGTCTGTTATAAACAGAGGGTGTGATTTTACTGTATTGATTGGCCAGACAGCATCAATTCTATCAAAGATAATTATAAGACTGATTCAAATTCCTTGCATAGTTTTTAGGCCCTAGAGAAGACTAAGGATTGTTTTGATCCAGACAAAAGCTTTCTTTCCTACTAGAGTTGGAAGTGATCTAAGAGGTTATTTAGTCTGATTCTTTCATTATCCAACTAAGATCCACAGCCATTAAATCAGTTGCTTACTGTGTCATAAGGAGATTTTGATCCTAGAGCCTGTCTCCAGTCAGGGATTTTCCCCCTCTACTGTAATGTTTTCTTCTCTAAAATATAATCATTTACTGGGAGCATGTTTCTTGGGGGGCTTCTGGAGGCAGCCTTCGTTTCAGTTCAGTTCAATAATCCCAAATGCAGCCAGGAATTAAAATCCAGATCCTTTATTTTCTCCTTCAAAGTCTTGTCTCTTTTCCTGAGCCCGGTTAGCTTTCTTAGAAGTCTATCTCTCTCCTTGGTTCTGAGAGCTCTCTCTGAATGTCTCCAACCAGCACAAAGGTGGAAGTTGGAATGAATTTTGACTCTGCCTACGAAAGTGGGATTGTGGGTTTCTCTGGGCTTGTCGCTCTATCTCTGAGAGCTTCTTGCTTATATTTTTGCCTGACTTGTGAATCTCCTCATTATATATGCTCTCTAAAGCTCCTTTAAAGAACTCCTTTAAAGGTGTGAACTAAGTACATTAGCACCTTGTTTCAAGTTCTGGCCTATAAAACTCCACCTTTCCCTTTGCCCTGTCACAATTGTTCCATAATAATTGAAGTATTTAAAGAGAGCTCTCTAGATTTTAGAGATTATTTAGTCAAATCTCTTAATTTTAAGGAACAGAAAAATTCGACCCAGAAAAGGAAATTGACGTCCAAGACCATATAATTGGTATTAGAGTTGAGATTTAAACTCAAGTCCCCTAACTTCAAATTCACTGTTTTTTTCTACTATATCACTTAATAAAGAGATGGTGTTGTCTAGAGGGAAGAGTATCAGATGGGAGTCATCACTCAGATTCTTGTCTTGGCTCTACTACTAAATAGGTCTGTGAATAAGTCACCTAATGTCTCTGGACCTCTGTTTACTCCTCTGTTAAATGGAAAGCATTATTAGCTGTAAGTGAAGTGGAAAGATGGGGAAATAACATTTTAAATTAATAGAAAAACACATTTGAGAAATGATTTAGTCCAGTTCTGGGCAAGTCTCTCAGTTTCCTCAACTGCAAAATGGAGAAAATAATAGCATCTATCTTACAGGGTTATTGTGAGCATCATTTGAGATGCTCTTTTGAAAGAGCTTAGTTTATGCTCCAAAAGTTATCAAACTGTGCATACCCTTTGATCCAGTAGTATTACTACTGGGTTTATATCCCAAAGAGATTTTAAAGAAGGGAAAGGGACCTGTATGTGCAAGAATGTGGCAGCCCTCTTTGTAGTGTCCAGAAAGTAGAAACTATGTGGATGCCCATCAATTAGAGAATGGCTGAATAAACTGTGGTATATGAATATTATGGAATATTATTGTTCTGTAAGAAATGACCAGCAGGAGGATTTCAGAAAGGCCTGGAGAGACTTATATGAACTGATTCTGAGTGAAATGAGCAGGACCAGGAGATCGTTATACATTTCAACAACAATACTGTATGATGATCAATTCTGATGGATGTGGCCCTCTTCAACAATGAGATGAACCAAATCAGTTCCAATAGAGCAGTAATGAACTGAACCATCTACACCCAGAGAAAGAACTCTGGGAGATGACTATGAATCCCTACATAGAATTCCCAATCCCTATATTTTTGTCCTCCTTCATTTTGGATTTCCTTCACAGGCTAATTGTACACTATTTCAAAGTCCGATTATTTTTGTACAGCAAAACAACTGTATGGGCAGGTATATATATATATTGTATTTAACATATACTTTAACATATTTAACATGTATTGGTCAACCTCCCATCTGGGGGAGGGAATAGGAGGAAGAAAGGGAAAAATTGGAACAAAAGGTTTTGCATCTGCCAATGCTGAAAAACTACCCATGCATATATCTTGTAAATAAAAAGCTATAATAAAAAATAAAAAAGAAAGAAAGAGTCTAGTTTAAAACTTGGTACACAGTAAGACCTTAAGAAGATTATTATTTCAGCCAACCAGCCAGCCCACACATTTTTAACAGATAAATAGCTAAACCACTCAGGTGTGTGTGTGTGTGTGTGTGTGTGTGTGTGTGTGTGTGTGTGTATTAGGTAAATTAAGGATCTTCAGTCTATTGAAAAGCAGATCCTGTCTTTGAGATTAGCAAGGTACATGTAGTGAAAAAAATATTTGTTATTGATTTCAGACTTGGGTGAAGTAGGCTCAAACCAAAGTTCTGCTATTTATTACTTACATCATTTCTAGACCTGTTTCTTCATTTGAAAAATAAGGAAGTTAATTAAATGAGATACTTAACTAAAATCAACTTTCAGCCTCACCCCTCCCCCCAAAAAAATGAAAGTGCCTTTCCTCTGACATTACTGTTCATTTACATATATCTTGTATTCACATAGTTTGCATGTAATCTCTCCCATTAGAATGTAGTAAGTTCCTTGAGGGCAGGAACCGTGTTTTTGTCTTTTTATGTATTCTCAGATCTTAAAGGTATTTGGCACAAAGTAAGTATTTAATAAATGTTTGTTGAAAGTGATGATGATGAGGAGGAGGATGACAATTAGATAATTTACTAGGTCAGTAAACAAGTTAGTTAAATATAATAAGTGCTTTGCAAGCACTTATAGCGCAAAATGTTCTGGCTTTATGAAGATCTGTGCATGTCTGCAGTAGAATTTTCAAAAACAGAACTATGTTGTTCTAAACTGAATTATGAATTTTGTTGTTGCTATCTTATGAAGCTGAGAAAGTGTGAAAATCAAGAGATTTTAGATTGTTACTGTCACAGATTGGTGAAGTTGGGAGGAAGTCAACTTAAATCTGCTTCTCACAAATAAAATAATAGCCTTTATCCTTTCCCCATCTTCCTCCTACCTCCTGATATATGGCAAGTACATACTTAAGCAGTCTCCTAGAATCCACCCCTCGAACCCTCCTCCCATCCTAGTAAATAGGCTCTGTTCATCATCACAGTACCCACGAGTACCATGACTTGGTCTTCATGGTTCCCTATCCTCTTTCAGAAAGTGTTTTTGCTATACATAATCAAATAAAATGCAACTTCATTCTCTTCCTGGATGTCATCCAGCAAACCTCTTCAAGTGTAGGATGGGGGAACCCAGGCTTAATACAATTCACATGAAAAAGATATAATAATTTTAGTTTTCTGCCAAGTCTATTTTAGCTAAAAAGCTTATATAACCGCTAAAAAAATTGTTAACACAATCTTAGGCTACATTAATAGTATCCTGAATGAAGGAGGAGATATTTTCACTATGTATGATGTTCTTGCTACATCTCCACTACCATGTTTCATTGTGGATATCATATAGTCTTTGACAGACTAGGTCTATCTGATATACTAGAGAAAGAGAGAGAGAGAGAGAGAGGATCATGGAGTCCAGCCTGAAATTAAGTCTTTCTTCTGAAATATACTATCAGTAGAGAAATGGGCAAAATCACTTCTTAATAACACAGATAATTTTAAGACTTTAAGTCTTAAAATTGACTAATTGTCAATCTGCACCAATGGAGGAAGTTTCAACACTTGGGAAATGCCCATATCAGGAAAATTACAGGTTCAAAATAAAGCCCATTATTATCACCACCATGACACACATTAAAGACAAATTGTAGAATGTTACCAAGAGGGTTCAGGGACTAGAAAACTAGTCATTTTATAAGCCAGGGATGTTGGGGGTGGAGTAGCATCTCTCTACCTTTTGAAATGCATATTATATTCTCCTAAGAATATCTTTTGAAGACTAAATATATTGAATGGATAGATCATGGGTCTTACTGATGGTAGTTTATGTTTCTGCATCAAATATCTTATAGGTTACAGGAATAGGCCATTATTGTGATGGCTTGAAAACAAGCATTTTTTTCCTTATAATCAATGTCAAAGTTCTTCCTCCTTTACATACAATTAAATCTAATGAATGGGTGAGTCTAAGACCTGGAACATCTGTTCCAGTTTTATCAGACCATTCTCTCCATACCCTCTTCACTGAGCTCTTTCATGGAATCATCCCACTAGTTTAGGTTGTAAATAGATCATGAAAAGTAAGAAGAGAATGGTTAAAAATATTTGGAAGCTAAAGGTGTTCAGAAAACAAATGGAAATGTCAAGCTTTCAGATTTATTTCTACTCCCATCCCTACACCCCAGATTTTTATAAAAAAGATTCCAAGATCTCCTTTATAGCTTTGTATTGACATTGCAAATATCCTGGAAAAAGTTAAGCAAATTTTAAAATATTATTTTTGTTCAAGTCTTTTCAAAAGACTATTATCCATCAGCCTTTGTTTTCATTGTCTTGGCTACTATTTGAGTTTACAACTGTTTCACTGGAAGGAGTCAGTTCTAGAGAAACTGCCATGGGGTAAAGAGCAAAGCAATGATTGGATTCTGACAACAAACAACTTCTCATAGAGCATCAGAGCATCATTTGGACTCTGATTTGTACCTGTCATCATTATTCATGAAATTGGCAGTCAGGATGATTACAAAGGCCCTCCAAATTCTTTTCTCTTGTGCAATATCTCAGCTTCAATGGAGAAGGTAAGAAGATTTATTAGCTAGCAATCAATATGTTTAAATAGTCCATCATGCTGGAAGAGGGCAGTGAAGCTGGTTAGGTAAGAAGGAAAGAAAAATACAAACAAAGGATAGAAGGACTACAGATTTGAAATGGGGAGCTGGAAGAGACCTTAGAAGTAGTAGAGTCCAACTATCTCATTTAACAGAGGAAGAAATGGAGCCAAATGGAGTGACTTGAACAGGGTCACACCATTAGTATCTGAAGACTTCTGAAGAATCATAATCACAATAGCTTACATTTATATAGCACTTACTACATGCTAGACACTATTATGCATTCTGTAATTATTATCTCTTTTTATCCTTACAACAACCCTATGAGGTGGATGTTATTACTATCCCTATTTTACAGATGAGGAAACCAAGGTAAAATAAGGTTAAATTTGTGTCTGGGGCAAAATTTGAACTTAGAAGTCTTTGGACTCCAAATCTATTATTTTCTACCATAACATGAAAAAGTTTAACAGAGGAAGAAATGGAGCCAAATGGAGTGACTTGAACAGGGTCACACCATTAGTATCTGAAGACTTCTGAAAAATCATAATCACAATAGCTTACATTTATATAGCACTTACTACATGCTAGACACTATTATGCATTCTGTAATTATTATCTCTTTTTATCCTTACAACAACCCTATGAGGTGGATGTTATTACTATCCCTATTTTACAGATGAGGAAACCAAGGTAAAATAAGGTTAAATTTGTGTCTGGGGCAAAATTTGAACTTAGAAGTCTTTGGACTCCAAATCTATTATTTTCTACCATAACATGAAAAAGTTTAACAGAGGAAGAAATGGAGCCAAATGGAGTGACTTGAACAGGGTCACACCATTAGTATCTGAAGACTTCTGAAAAATCATAATCACAATAGCTTACATTTATATAGCACTTACTACATGCTAGACACTATTATGCATTCTGTAATTATTATCTCTTTTTATCCTTACAACAACCCTATGAGGTGGATGTTATTACTATCCCTATTTTACAGATGAGGAAACCAAGGTAAAATAAGGTTAAATTTGTGTCTGGGGCAAAATTTGAACTTAGAAGTCTTTGGACTCCAAATCTATTATTTTCTACCATAACATGAAAAAGTTTTAATGGGTAAAAAGACCCTAGAAAGGGATTATAAACTTTTTTTTCCTGGCAGTCTGCTAAAAGTCTATGTATCCCTTTTCAGAACAGTGGTTTTACATGCATTAAAAATACATAGATCACAAGAAAACCAATTATATTGAATATACTCTTTAGAATCAAGGAAGTGGAATTAGAACCCCCAGAAAAGCAGGGTTGAGGAACATTTCCTTCTAAGCTATAATATTGGGAGTGCCTTATCTAGCTCTTATGATAGGGATCCTAGTGATGGATCATTTTGCAGAGCAGGTCTATCTGCTTTCCTTGGAAAATGGACATTATATATTTGGCCAGTTTGTGATTGGCAATGGTAATTCACTGTATATTTACAGTATGGGGCTATGGACATATGTGAAAATTCTGTGAAATTTTAATGTTAAAGTGTGATAAGAAAAAATGACACATCACAAAAAACTGTGAGCTAGGGCAGGGAACAGGGTTGAAGCATTATCAAAGTCCTGGGGATAGAATGAGAGACAAAAGCACAAAGTCCTCATGGAGCTTATAATCTAATGAAAAGAAGGATAAATACAAAAATTACTATATCATAAGGGAAAGTAAGTTATTTGAAGATGAATAAAGGGAATATAGGAAAACCTATATGAACTGATACAGTAAGAAATGACCAAAACCAGGAACACAGTAGACAAATTAAATACAATAGTGTAAAATTCAAATTTAATTCAGTGCTGTGAAACATAATGGGCAATATTGGTTCTCAAGAACAGATATGAGAATGTAATTGTCTCCTTTAGCAGGAGTGGTAGACTATGGAAGTGGAACATTGTATTTAAAATCAGAATTGTTTTATATATTAATCTTGCTATCCATTTTTTCCCTTTCTTATTCTTATGCTTTGTTATGCCACCTGGCTTTCTGGCATGGAGAACAGGAAGAATATATTTTGAAATAAAGACAAAAGATATCAGCAAAACATTTTTTGATTTCAATAGTATTTTGCTTTTTCTATACACACACTTTCAGCATTCACCTTTGCAAAACCTTATGTTCCAAATTTTTCTTCCTTTCCTTCCCCCTCTTCCTCCTCAGGACAACAAGTAATCTGACATAGGCTAAATATTTGCAGTTCTTCTAAACACATTTTCATATTTGTCATGATGTGCAAAAAAAAAAATCAGATCAAAATGGAAAAAAAAAACAGAAGAAAGGGGAAAGGCTAGCAAACAAATAACATGCAGTCTTCATAGTTTTCTCTCTTTTTATCACATCTATTAAAATTGCCTTGAATCAACTTATTGTTGAAAAAAGCCATCACAGTTGATTATCATATAATTTTGTTTTCACTGTATAAAGCATTCTCTTGGTTCTGCTCACTTAGCATCAATTCATGTAAGTCTTTCCAAGCTTTTCTGTAACTAGTCTGTTCATCATTTCTTATAGAACAATAATATTTCATTACATTTATATATCATAACTAATTTAGCCATTCTTCAACTGATGGATATCTGCTCAGTTTCTAGCTCCTTGTCATTATAAAAAAGGCTGTTATACACATTTTTGCACATGTAGGTCCTTTTCCCTCTTTTATGTTATCTATGGGATATAGACCCAATAAATACAACACTAGATTGAAAGGTATGTACAGTTAGATAGCCCTTTGGGCATAGTTCCAAATTGCTCTCCAGAATGGTTGAATTATTTTACAACCCCATCAACAATGCATTAGTGTTCCAGTAACCAAAAATATTTAAAGTCATTTGAATATGATGGGATTACTTTAATGTCAACTTCATAGAGGAGGCAAAACCTAAATTGAGCCCCCAAAGTTGGGTAGGAGTTCAATAAATAAAAAAAAGGATTAATGAATCCCCTCGTTTTTAGAGTATTATATGTGCAAATGCCCAGATATGGAAAAGGACAGAACAAGAATTTGAATTAGAGATATCTCACTCTAGTTGCAGTACAAAATACATTTTTGTTAATTGTCCATATGTCGAACTCTGCTTGTGACTCCATTTAGAGTTTTTTCAGGCAAAGATACTGCAATCATTTGCCATTTTCTTTTCCAGCTCATTTTAAAGATGAGAAAACTGAAGCAAACAGGATTAAGTGATTTACCAAGGGTCATGTAGCTATTAAATGTCAGAGGTTGGATTCAAACTCAGGTCTTATTTACTCCAGACTTGGGTCTTTAACCACTGAGTCACCTAGCTGCCCTATAAAATATAATATGGGAAGTAAATAGTTAGAGATATGGTGGGAGTCATTTGATGGAAGGCTTTGAATACATATTTTGTGCAGAACTCTATGCTAGGTACTTGAGATACAAAGAAGAAAATTGTTATGGCCTTTATTATCTAATGGTGGGAAAGTTATTTATATACATAACTAAAGAAAAGTATATTAGTTGTTGAGTGATGTTCATCTCTTTATGACCCCATTTGTGAATTCCTTGATAAAGATACTAGTGATTTGCTATTCCTTTCTCTAATTCATTTTATAGATGAGGAAACTGAGGCAAACACAGTTAAATGGCTTGCCCAGGGTCACACATTTAGTAAGTGTCTGAAGCCAAATTTGAACGCAGGAAGGTGAGTTGACCTGACTTGAGGCATTCTATCTACTATTCTACTTAGCTGTTCTCCATAGAGGAATATATTACTCAAAATAAAGGACAAATGGGAGATCACAGATCATAGAAATGTAACACCTGAGTTTGTCTTGAAGGAGCAGAAAGATTTTATTAGTATCAATGAGGAGAAAGTATTGGAAACAGATTGTATAAATATAAAGGTTGCAGATTATAGGACAAAATTGGGGGACAGAGTAATGCAAAATAAGATTGAAAAGGAGGAGTGGAGCCATTTTGTAGAGGTCAGGGGTCCATTCCAGTGATTATGGCTTTTCTATCCTGAGCAATGGAGAACTGTTCAAAACTTTTGAACAGACAAATGATTGAGATCAAATCTGAGTTGAATATAAAAGAAATGTCTGGTAAAGCTTTTTGTCATGTAGATGATTTCCCCCTAATTTATCTATTTGTAAGCTTGACTTTTAAAAGAAAGAACACATTGAAATATAGTCATATGTCATCTAGTTGGCTTATATGTATGTGTTTGTGAATATATATATATATATATATATATATATATATATATATATATATATATATATATATATATATATATATATATATATACATATATATATATATAAGAAGGGTAGGGATAATGTGTCCGGACCTGCTCCCTGGAAGATTTCAGTACTAGCCGAATTCTGATCACAGGTGAGGAGTGAAGGGGAAGAACTCACGAAGAGTTTGTTTATTCAAAATTCTCTCAGTCTTATACACCCTAATGTCCTTTCATAACTATAACACACTACGCATTCACTAGCTACATATTTCACATGAAAAATCATATAAACAACTTGCTATTGTGTACAAATGTTTCCTTGCCACAGAATATTAACTCTGTTTTAATTATAACATAGGTTGTCACACCCCCTGATTTGTCAGGAAGGTTGAGATGCCCTTAGGGGGTTATGGTGAGCCAAACCAGAGTTCCACTGGACTAAAGGGTTTTATAACTCATCCAGGATTTCCCACTATCTATGACCCTCTACAATAACAAGTGTATGAGACTGGTTATTAGGGTACCCAATTTTTGGAATGTACAATGTTTAAGGCGTGATGCATACCCATGTAAAGTATTAGTGAGACTGCTTTGAGGAATAAATAACAGAAGACTGATTTCGATTGTAGAGCATGCACAAATATTCTGTGATTGCATTTTGCCATTAACTATGTGGTGAAGAAAAGCCTTTTTACTGGAACTGAGTGTGCTGACAAAAGCCATAAACAGGTGATGTCTCTATTTTTTTCTCCTGGCAGTGAGGGAGAAAGAAATGCTAAAAATTGTCCATGTGGAGAGAGGGGCAGTATGGTCAGGTAGCAGTGACCTTATCTCTCATCTGGGGCAGCATGTATCTGTGAAAGCTTGCCACTGATGTTTTGTTTGTGTATTTCTTTCCTCAAATGAAAGAGTACTGAAGGTGGACTAGACCAGGAAAAGACCTTTTAGAGTTTTAAAAGAAGAGAGGGATTTTCAGAGGCCCCCATAACAGCCAGAACTGGTCCTGCTAAGGTTGAATTGTTGAGGAGCTGGCCCTGAGGGCTGGCTTGCAAGAGTCAGGTCAGCTGTGAGCCAGCTCAGCAGGCAGGGCTGAGGATGAGCCAGCCAGCACAGCTGCTGTGCGACCCACTTGACCCAGCTCAGCAGTGGATCAACCCAGCAGCCAAGACTTGATATCCTGCAATCCAGGGAGTAATTTATTCATCATCTTCTGCACTTAAAGTGAGTTTGGTGAGAAAAATGCTTTGTATCTACCATCTTAAATTTGAGTCTATTCCCCCTAGGATCTGAGGAATAGAGGGAAAAGAATGCTACAGTTTAGGGAGAATGATTTTAAACTGAGATTTTTGCTATTTTTAATAAATATTCCTTTACAAAAGCTAACTGTAGTACTGGTTCACAAATTGAAGGTTGTAAAATGTTTATAAATTATATTAATGAGAGATCAGTGGGTTCAAATAATATTGGGTCAGTAAACACTGGTGACTGATATTGGGGAGATGTCAAATGAGGGGGTAGTAGAAAAAGCTGCCAAATATGAAGAGAAGATGAAGCCTTGCAGTGCTAGTGAGACACTGAGAACTGGAACTTCTATGAACTTTTTTTTGAACTTTCTCCTTGTATTATATTTCAAGAATAGGAACTCTGAACATTTCATTCATACCATACCATTTTGCCTAGGTGTCATTACTCAGCACTCTGTACATGATCAATAAAAGATAGAGCCTAGAGTTTTAGAATTGGATCATACAGCTGGATGGTTAAGAGATACAAGGGAACCCAAGGTATTTAATTGAATTCAAACCCTGCCCCATATACAAGGTTCTAGTCAATACTTAATAGTTATTAAGCCCCTACTAAATGCCAAATATATATATTAAGCCAGAGATACAAAAAGAAAAAAGAAAAAAAAAACTGGTCCCTGCTCTCAAGGAGTTTATTTCCCAGATAACAAAGCTGACCTAAAGAAGCAAACTAATTTGCCAGAAGTCCACACATAAACTTAGTTGCAAATTGGAGACTAGACCCCAGTTGAACAACTCCTGAGTTTGGGACTTTCCAAAATGTATATCCTTTTTTTTTTTATTCAGAACAATTGGAAGAACTACTACATGATTCACTAGTCAATAATAATAATTATTATTATTTTAATCTAGTAATTACCTAATAATCACAATAGCAAAAGCAACTAACATTTATATGGCACATTAAGTTTTACCAAGTAACCTATATATATATATATATATATATATATATATATATATACTATCTTATTTGAGTGTCATAACCACTCTGGAAGGCCCAGGGACCTAAGGCTGTAGGTCAACATTCAACAGGTCTACTGAGGCAGCTCAGAGAGAGAACTGAGCCTTCAGTGGGGACTGTTTCAGCTATAGTAGGAGACATCATACAGAACATGATGACTGGAGAAAAGGGATTAGTGGCTTTATTAAGACCATGAAAGTTTGAGTATAAGTTTCTTGTTTGCTTGTTTTCAATTGTGCCTATTCAAGATGGAG
Source organism: Sminthopsis crassicaudata (assembly GCF_048593235.1). Taxonomy (NCBI): domain Eukaryota; kingdom Metazoa; phylum Chordata; class Mammalia; order Dasyuromorphia; family Dasyuridae; genus Sminthopsis; species Sminthopsis crassicaudata. The sequence goes on from NC_133618.1 coordinate 77,912,725, forward strand.
ATAAGGGAGATCTTTAGAGCATTCTCTGTGATATCTTCTACGCAAAAAAAAAAAAAAAATGGAAAGTGATTTGGGATTGTTAGATTCCTAGATCTCCCCTATCTCCATCTTGAATAATAATTACCTTCTAAAAGAGAAATCCAGATGATTCTGATGAGTTGTACTAGGTAAAATCTAATTTTATGGCTTTCATCATTACTGACACTCTATAATAGCAAATGCAATGTCAATCAATATCTCCTTTAAACCATGGGGTGGGACTGCCAGCCTCTATTTCTCTTTCCTCATACTTGTGGTCACTGCTAATGCCAAACACTTCTAAATTGTCAATAGGTCAACAAACATTTATTTTTTTAATTAAAAAATATTTTATTTTTCTCAGTTATGTGTAAAATATTTTTTACATTTGTTTTTAAAACTTTAAGTTCCAGATTTTCTCTCTCTTCCCTCTCTTATCCTCTCCCAATACCACTGAGAAGGCACATGTGAAGTTATTTAAGACATTTCCATAAACTCATGTTATGAAAGAAAACATGGATCATCCCCTGCCTCCAAAACAATTCTCACGGAAAAAAAAGTATGCTTCAATCCATATTCAAATACATTCAGTTCTTTTTTTGGGTATGGATACCCTTGGGTGTATTATTTGGTATAGCAAATTCACTCACAGCTGATCATCCCACAATATTGTTATTATTCAACAATTAGTGCTTAAAATATGTCAAATACTTTGCAAAGCACAAGGAATGTAAAGAATGGCAAAAATAAGCTAATAAACAAAAATTCAACAAAAATCCCAGCCACATACTAGTTTCCTGACAGTTTACTGATGTTGCTAAAATAGCCTCTAAAATCACAGCCACCTGTTCCCTCTCCATTTACCTCCATGAAGACCCTGGGTCTTTCCCCTCTTAGCCCACAATGTCCCTCATTCTGGTCTGTGATGTTGATAAAACATGAAAACTATATTATGCCTGAAAAGTAAATATTTATTTTGCATTTTTAAAGATGCTTTTTCATTCCACTCTGAGCAAATTAAAGAATTATTATTAATTGGAGAAAAAAAATCATGAGCCCTGATGTAAGAACATGGTGATATTCTCTCATTTTTGTCATGTAATCTATTGATATAATCATAATTTTATCTTAATGGTCATTTTATCTTAAATTTTAATGGTCACAGATTCCCCAAAGTAAGGCATCCACTTTGCAGAGCCTTCTTGTTAACCATTGCAGAACTTCTGACATTAGAATATCACATTGCTGAAGCACATCTGTAAAATATTGAATACAAATTGCATCTGAATTTGTCTTGCAAGGTAGCCATTTCCAGATGTACATCATTTGTTTCATGTCTTGTTTGCAATATCTTTAAATTGCCTGTCAGCTACTGGGAAGGGCAGATCCTACAAATTAGGGTTGGAAAAGGAAAGCTTGCAATTTGTTCACCAAGAACTCATAATGTATTTTTCCCTACAACACAACTCTGTTCTTAGAAATTCAACCCAAAACATTCCAGATAATTAGGACATCTATTTTTTTTTAAGGACTTGTCTAAAATCAAACCTTTTTCTCCATAATGGTCTTTTACTGAAGCTGAAGGGAATTTTCATGTCTAATACTCCTCTTTATTGAAAATCAAGTCATTTTATACTTTTTTATAATGTAATGTTCTAAGTATATTAAAACCATATTATAAAGTACTTCATTAATCCATAGTGTTTTGTTATTAAATATTTAATTCTTCTAAGATTTCATTTTATTGGTATTAAGCCACAGCCATCTCTGTGACTGAATCGTGAAAAGCCTGAAATACTACTAAACAAGGAAGAGAGATTACTCAAAAAAATCCAAAATGAACAATTTTGATTACATAAAATTCTTCTGCAAAAGGAAAATAAAGATAGAATTAGAAGAGAAATAATTTGGGAAAAAAAAATCTTTACAGTAGAGGATTCTGGGAAGATGGCAGAGTAGATTGGTAAATTTCAAGCTCTCCAGATTTTCCCCACAAACAGAACAAATTTGTGACTCAAACTGAGCAGAGACTGGTTTTATGTGGATTTATTTTGTATCCTGAAACTTTGCTAAAGTTGTGGATTATTTCTAATAACTTTTTATTAGAATCTCTGGGGTTCTTTAAGTATATCATCACATCATCTGCAAAGAGTGATAGTTTGGTTTCCTCATTACCTACTCTAATTCCTTTAATCTCTTTCTCGACTCTTATTGCTGAGGCTAGCATTTCTAGTACTATATTGACATAGTAATGGTGATAGTGGGCAGCCTTGTTTCACTCCTGATCTTACTGGGAAAGGTCCTGGTTTATCCCCATTACATATGATGCTTACTGACATTGGGTAGAGACTGGTGAAAAATCAAGAAGATTTGGAGCAGAATAGGGGTTCTCTCAGGACAACCCAAGAAATCCAGAAGAAAGCCCTCAGGCCAGGGACTAATTAATATGAAGTGCAAACATTTCTGAGCTAGCTTTACAGAAATACCAAGGGGGCACCTGTGAGGCAAGCTGAGTTTAACTGGAACCACAGAAACTTTCTTCTCCCAGACAGCTTGCAGAGTCACCGGTCTAACTCTGGGAAGACTGAGGGAACGTCAACTGATTAGGAGCTAGGACCAGCTGTGGGGACATGGTCCTGGATGAGAAGAAGCCAGCAGTGGGTGAGTGCAAATGCAGTGGGGCAGGAGCACTGCTGGCGTTGGGCACTTGCTGGATGATGGAGCTCAGTTTGGGATTCTAGGTTAGAAGGGAGAGCTGAATTGTAGCTAGAGGCACCATTCCCCTACCCCATGATTAGAGATGCTTATATAATAAGTTCTCATTTTGAAAAATTGAATAGAAAAAGAACCAAACCATAGAAACTTACTATGGAATAGGGAATATGAGATTCATCCTCAGAGGAAGGCAGTGAAGTAAAAAAAAAAAAAAAAAACAAAAAACCCCAAACTCTTCTACCCCAAAGAGTAATGTTAAATGGATCCCTGCCCAGAAAGAATTTATAAAAGACTTCAAAAATCAAATGAGAGAGATTGAGTAAAAACTTAAAGGAAAAAAAAAATAACTTTCCAAAAAAAAAAGGTTACAAAAAACATAGTTAACCAACTAGAAAAGGGGATATAGAGTTAAGAAGAAAATAATACTTTGAAAATTAGAATTGGGCAATAAATTAATGACCAAGAATTAACAAAACAAAATGTAAAGAATGAAATAATAGGACAGAATGTAAGATAATAAGAAAAACAACATATCTTGAGAATAGACAAAGAAGAGAAAATATAAGAATAATTGGACTGCTAGAAAGCTATGAACAAAAAAAGAACCTTGACACTATAATGCAAGAAATAATTCAAGAAAATTGTCCTGAAGTGATAGAACATGGGGAAAGTAGAAACAGAAGAAAACCCATTGATTACCACCTCAAAGAGACTCATTGGAATTTTATTGTCAAATTTTGCTCAAAGAGAAAATTTTGATCAAAGAGAAAATTTTGCAGGAAAATGGAGCAACAATTAGAATTGTATAGGATTTATCAGCAGTTACAATAAAGACTGCAGGCTCAGAAATAACATATATTGGCAATCAAAAGAACTAGGCCTATGGAAAAATATCATATACAGCAAAACTAATTGCAATATTAAATAGAAAAAAGTATATTCAACAAAATTGCAGATTTTCAGGACTTTTTCTTACCCAAACCCAAACTTAGTAGAAAATGTAACATATAAGAACCAACCTCAAGGATTAATTTCAATTGACTCAACATGAATAAATTGTTTATGCTTTTTGCATGTAAATGTATATCATATATTTAAGATTGACATTAGTAATTAGATAGCTCAAAAGAAAAACCAGGGCAGAGTTGAGTTTGGTCTGATTCTAAAAAAGGAAAACTGTCTAGGAAAAGGTTAAAATAGTAATTATGTTATATGAAAGAGGTGCAGAGGAAGAATAGATACCAAGGCATTGGAGGAGTGGTGGTAAGGAAGGCTGGTAGTTGTGAAAACTCATAGGAGGAATGGGTTAAATAGGAGATGTAAAGGGGGAGGAAATAGGATAAAGTGAGATAAGCATGTGTAGATTTATGGAGGTGGGATTAATGGGCAAGGGATAAAAAGAAAGAAAATCAAGCATAGGATAAGGAGAGGTACATAAGGGTGATAAGGGGAATGAGATAAGGTGTGTAGATTAATGCAAATAGGAAAAAGAGGGAAGGAAAGGATTGGAGGAGAAGATAAAAGGAAGGATCCATGGGTGGGAGAAGGTTAAGTAATAGCAAGGCAAGTTAGCAGGAATAGGAAATAGATATAGGCAAAAACTACAACAAGGATTATAAGTAGAATTTATCAGAAAAAAAAGAGTAGGGTTAGTAATCATTGATCTCAGACAAAGTCAAATTTAAAATTCAATCAAAAGAGATATCAATATTATGTGCCAGTCATATTAATATTATTTTAGATGCATGTTTACATATGTGTAAATATATATATGTATCTGTGCATGTAGATATATGTGTTTATAGATATATGAATGTGTGTGAGTATGTATGTGTATATTATACATACATGTGTGATTATATATATATGCTTTATTGTAGCCTGCTTGGGGGAGGTGGGGAAATAAAGTAAAAAATGCATAGCAGAAAACAAAAGAACAAAGAAGCAAAAAACAAAAGTAGACAGTCATGAATATAATCTATTATTATATATTTTCTTGAAATGGAAATTTATTGTTATATATTTTGAATTCTCCCTGATGTTCTACTGGCAGATGACAATGTTTTGTTTTGTTTTCCTGTTTTCTTTTTCTTTTTTCTTATTTTTTAAAATACGTTTAATGAAAATATTTGAAAAAAATTTTTCTGATAAAATTCTAATATCTAAGATATATAATAAATTTATATTAACAAATAAGAATCTGTGCCATTCTTCAGTAGATAAGTGGCCAAACATATGAAAAGGCCGTTCTTAAATGAAGAAATGAAACCTACCAACAGACATGTGAAAAAAAAATATTTGCTGTCCTACCAGTAAGAGAATTGTAAGTTAAATTAATTCTAGGGTTCCACATTATAACAATCACACTGACACAGATAACAAAAGAGGAAAATAACCATTGTTGAAGTATTTGTGAAAAGTTAGGCACACTAGAGCCCAGCTGGTAAAACTGTTCACTGTTTCAACCATTTTTGAAAACAATATTAGATTCAGAAAAAATTTTGGTGAGCTGATGCAGAATGAAGTGAGCTGAACCAAGAGTACCCTGCAAGTGATGACCACAAAAATAATGGGACAGGAAGCAATTCTGAAAGACCTCTACCAAAGCAGCAATCAATCAGAACTTCAGATATTGATGCTGAAGAGTAACTTCTACCACATGTGCTACAGGGGCTAGAGCAATAGATCTGGAGTCAGGAAGATCAAGGTTCGAATCCAGCCTTAGATAGTTACTAGCTATATGACCCTGGGTGGGTCACTTCTGCTTGCTTCAGTTTTTGCAACTATAAAATGGGGATTAAGTTAACAACTATCTTGAAGCATTGATATGAGAGTCAAATGAGCTGATACTTGTAAAAATCTCTCAGCACAGTGCCTAACACAAGTAAGTGCTTTATAAATGCTTATTCCCTTCTATTTCCTTTCTCTTCACTTGAGCAAGAGGCATGGAATAAAACATGCATTCTCAGACATGGTTAATATGTTGATTTGTTGTTGTTTTTGTTTTTGTTTTTTGTTTTTTTTACACTATAGAGATCTGGTGTAAAGGAGCTATCTCCAGTACATGTCAAAATTATACAAAATTCCTTAAAATATATAGCAAGAGATTATCCTCTAAATATTTATGTCAGACAAGACATTAAAATAGTGAGATGTGTTCAGCAAAGGAGTTCCTCAATGTCATGGAACCAACACAGAATCCGAACAGAAATGGGACACCCCCTAGATTGTGGGAGTCTCCAGATTTCCCTGCTTGTGTATATTTTTTGTACCAGGTTCAATAAACCCTAGAACAGTGCAGCATTCCTGGATGAAGTCCATAGCCATTCAAAAGAATTTGGTTAGCCATCCATTTGAGGCAAATGAAGCAGATAAAGAATGATTATTTTCTAGTCTATGATATAGTATGCTGTTAGATATTTTAGAGTGCTCATCCATATATGTGCATATAAACACATTTCTTGGACAGAAACTGTAAATGTGTAATGATTTGGATCAAGAATTAGGCAGAGAAGCAGGCTGGGTTACCTTTGAAAACCTGTCAAGTTCTTTTAATGACCAGAGACTTCTCAAAAAAAATACAAATCAAAGTCTCATCTTTTAATAATAAAATTTTACCTTTATTATTTGATGACTATAAAGGGCAATGAAGAATTGCATGGTTAGTGTGAACATATTAGCATACATTACATTATGAGGGATTATGAAAGAGAATCATCAAAGGAATATGAGTGAAAAGGAAGATAAAGTGGAAAAAGCAAAGGATAACTAACTGATGGTCATTCTCTATGTTCAAATGAGTATCAAAGAAAAGCCAGGAAGATCCCTAATTCATGGGATGTACTCCCTGTAGTGCACCTATGGAAAGATTTGGACAAGACTCACATGGGATGGCTGGGCCTGGATGGTGTCAAATCTTCATCATAGGAGGGAATTCTCAAATCATAGCGCAGTGGTTAAGGAACTAGACCTAGAGCCAGGAATATATTGGTTCAAATACTGCCTCAGACTTTCCTTAGCTGTATGACCCTGTCTCTCTGGACCTCAGTTTCCCCATTTGTAAAATGTGAACGTTGGATTCAAGATTCCTTCTAACACTAAACCTACAAACATACATAATATTTGATCATGCATATTGCTTGTATTTCAGTGGAATGGCAATGTCTATTCAGCATGAAAAGACATATTCTATTCCTGGGAAATTTCTGACTAAAAATTCATTAGCATGAAGACCCTATGAAAAATAAATGGATCCTTTGAAAATATGCTTCCTCCATTCCCAAGACACAACACAGAGGAAATGATATAGATGAACAAATTATGACACTGCTTGTCAACTAGTATGAGACTTCCAGGATTTAGTGGGCCATATATGAGTGAAGAAAAAACAGCATGGCTACTCAGATCTCTTTCTGCTTTATTTCCTATAGAGTTCTTAGATATGTGGATAAGAGGATATCCAACCACTATGGAACCAGACTTTTGGATACTGTAATGCTTCTTTGAGGACAATTGGGATCTATTCTAGCTTTTCAAATGAGCTGAACTCAATGTGAGAAACTTGTGTTGACTCATAGTAGTGTCTGTGTTGGCAAAGTGATTTAAAGTGCAAAACCCATGCTATGTACAGTTGGCTCAAAAAATTCCACAGATGCTGTTTTTGAATTATTGATGCTGGAGATCTGTTTAAGTTAATTTTGGAACATACCCAAAACTGACTATTTTGGAAGAGCAGAAGTAAACATGACCATTTATGTCTTACCACCATTTGGGGATGGATATTGATCAGATTGAGTATTTTCCTATTCCATGACTATGAAATGTCAAGGTCAAGTGGGAAGCCAAATCTTTTTATTTGAGTAAGTATTGGCTTTGGGTCTGACTAATGAATCAAAATAGATTATTACATTTACAACTTGGATGACACAAATTCCAGAGACTTTGTGGTCAGGGGAAGAAACTCTTTATCTCACTGAATAATTACAGTTTGGCTCCTATATTCTCATAACTCAAGGAGTCCCAGGCAGTAGAACCTTTCCATCTTGATGTTATTTCCACATCATAGAAATAAACATTCTCTAATATCATCAAGGGTCATAAAGAAAGTTAAATAAGATAGAGAATCAGGGAGTAGCTTTCATTTATTTTCATGGCTTAGGAGAAGAAAGAAATTGTAGGAAAAAGAGAATATACTGGGGAAGAAAGAGAAAGGCAGGAGGAAGAACTTATTATTTCACATATTACAAGTGCATGAGATGAAAACAGCAAGGGGTGGAGAAATGAGTATCCAGGAACCTTACTTTTAGGTGAACTGGACTAAGGAAGGCTAAATATACATATAGACAAAGAGTTTAGAGTAGAAGTATATTAAATTCAATAGGGAAATGGTTGGGGAACAAAGAGAAAGGAAGTGAGGATTTAAAGAGGGAGAGCAAACTAAGTAATTTTTTTCAATGATCAAAAAATATATGCTCTCTCACTCCTACCCCTGTTTTAATATGCAGAACAAAACAAAACAAACCCCATGATATAAATATGCATTGTAAAGCAAAACAAATTCCCACATTGGCTACATCACATACCACCCTCAGTAGCTGGAGTTTGTTTTGCTTATAATTAATCCTTCCCCAAATCTAAGTTTTCTCTTATTTTTCTACCTCCCTTCTAATTCATTCCTGTTTTCCTGTTGTATGAAATGCATTTCTGCCTCCTCCCTTCCCCAGTTTTAGTAATATATGTAGTCTGGGTCTGGGAATGTGCTGGAGTCAGCTCATATTGGCTAGTGAGAGCTGATTGTTAAATATTCAGTGGTTTTAAACTGAAATTTCAGTTTAAACCTCAGAAATTAGTAAATGCCACAAATCAGAGCTTGATTTTTTGTTTTGTTGATTGTCTAGACCTAAGAATGTACTGGGAAAAATATTAGTAATGTAGATTAAACTTAAAAGTATATTGTACATTTTCAGAGATCTATTTGTTAAACATTTCCCAGCATAGCTTTGATTCTACTTAAAGGCTGTGTACCTCTTGACTAATCATTTAACCTCTGATTTTCTCAGTTTCCTAATTTGTTAAATGGAGATAATTGTTGGCAGGATCAGATAAGATAATATTTGTAAAACAGTATAATTCCATAATAAGTATCATATAAATGTTAACTATTACTATATTCCTCATTAGATTGTGAGCTCCTTAAGGGCAGGAACTATATTTTCCTTTCTTAATGCTTAATGCTTAACACATCACCTGCACATAGTAGGTGCTTAATAAATGTTTATTGTTTGTTTATTTGGTCCATCCTACTTTTTAAGAAGTCCATTCCTTGGTTAAAATTTTGGGCTTACTGTATTAAGCTATTAATTTTCCTTCAATATCTTTCCTGTATAGTCCTAGCTTCTTTTCTAATTATTTCCTTTAGCGCTTTCCCTACATTAATAAAAATCACTTTTAAATTTATTACTTTCAAATTTTGCTTCATTTCTTCCAGGAATTATAGTTGAACTTAGGTCCATGCCATGTTTTCCTTTGAAGTTTGATTGTAGAATATTTTGAAGTAATTTCCTTCCTTTGGATTTGTAGCTTGTGTCCCTGTTTCTATAATGGTGTAATTCTTCTGTTGTTGTTGTTGTTGTTTATTCATTCTTCCAGTATTAGTTCTTGAATTGGGTTTTGTGCCAGGCACAGGATCTGAGACTTTCTGGAGGGAATGTTTGTGTCTTGATTGGTCCTGTTTTATATTTTCTTGGGTTCTACTGCTTCTATGTTTATATGTTGAGTGCTGAGTTCTTCAAGGAGAAGCTTCACAAGTGACACTGGGTGGTGATCACTCCTAAACAAAACAAACTTCAATGTCAAGGAATAGGAAGGTGAAATTAAATTAAAATTAAAAGGAAAGAAACATAGAGTAAAAATAAATGAACAGAGACAATGTGAGAAGCAGAGAAGAGGAGGGATATAATGGAAATAAAGTGATTCAATGACAGGTCCTAGGGACTAATAAAACTCCTCTTTTACTACTTTCTTCTACGTAAAAGTCAGGGGTAGAGGAGAGACAAGAGGAAAGAAAAACAAAGAGGACAGAATGCAAGGAAATACACAATCTACAGTCATAATTTTGAACATGAAAATAGGATGAACTCACCCATAAAGCATAAGAGAAAAGCAGAATAGATTAAAAAATATAATCAAATGGTAAGTTGTTTATAGGTATAATGAAGCTTTTCCAGAGATGCCCAGGTTGCCTAATGTGGAGCCTTTCTACATGCTTTATTATATGTGTATGGGCAGCCTCCTATGATCCCATGAGGGTGGAGGGCTTTGTCTAACTGACACAGTCTCTCTCTTCCCCGGGAGACCCTTTCCTGCTGTGTGCAGGAAGTGAAGGTTACCTTAACCTGCTGGAGCTTACCAGCTTTTGGGTATCATGAGCTAAAATGGTGAAAGGAGAGTCCTTCCCCACTTACTCCTTTACCTTAGCTTTGATAAGTAGGTCTAGAGGTATTTGTCTTGCTCTGTTCATTTGTCCTGTTTCAGATGTCAGCTACTAGCCCCTGAATCTAGGAGTTGGAAATATGGCAACCTTCAAGTCAGAATTACAGGTGGGATGTTAGAGACAGTGAGCCTGGCAAAGGATACTAGAGAAAGCTAGGTGTCTGGGACTCAAGCCAAATGGGGGAGCTTGGGTTTGAAAGCAGAACTATGCTCTATGGGGATTAAGTGAATTATAAACCTAATCCCCTTCCCTTCTCCAGAATATGATGAGATACTAGGAAGGGAGACAGGGAGGGATTTTGTTCCATGTGTTGGGGAGTAAACTTTATATGCTTATAATTCCAATGTTTAGCATAGTGCCTAGAACATAGGAGGCATTTAATAAATGCCTGTTGATTGATTCAATGATTATACTTTTTGAAGTAAACATTTCTTTGTAAAAATTAATCTGACTGTTACCGGCTAAATAGAATTTGGGGGCAGGGGAACACCCCCAATAATTGGAGGGATAGCATCAGTGGATATTGGAGCCACTTTCAGAGAGTCCAGATTCTCCCAAATTTTCTTAAGAATACTGAAGAACTTTAGGGAAGAGATTACCTGGTCTTCCAGAGGTAAGAATTAGATTGGTCAGTTTTACATAAAATTCATACTTAAAACAAAAATATTCACACAGAGTCAACATGGTGTTGGGATAAAATTGATTATGCTTCAGATATACTTAAAAGCATGATTAGTAATTATGATTTTAATAAGGTAATAATAAAAATAGAAATGAAAATAAGAGCTAAGTAGGAAAATAGTTACACTTGGTGGAGTTGTGAATTGGTCTAGTCATTCTGGGCAGTTAGTTATCTGGAATTATGCCAAAGAAATCACTGAACCACGTATATATTCTTTGAACCACTGGAACTACTTCTAAATCTATTTTCCAAAAGATCAAAGAAAAAGGAAAAGAACTATTATATACAAAAAAAAAGTACAGAAGCTCTTTTGGTTATAGCAAAGAACTAGAAATCAAGGGATGTAACCATCAGTTGGGAAATGGCTGAGCAAATCATAATAAATGAATATAATAGAATATTATTGTACCCTGGGAAATGATAAAAGAGAGTTTCAGAGAAATATGAGAAGGATTCTATAGACTGATGCTAAGTGAAGTAAGAACTATGAAAAAAGTTTATATAATAGTAACAATATTACAAAGATAAACAAATTTGAAAGAATTAAGAACTCTGATCAATACAACAGATCTGATAGTGAAACATGCTACCAATTCATGATAGGGAGATGATAGACTCTAGATCCACATGAAAATAGACATGGCCAGTGTCAATATTTGTTTTCACTATGTTATGCATATTTACTACAAGGGATTTATTTTTGTTGGGTTTTTCTCTCTTCTGGAGAAGTGAGAGGAAGGAGAGGGATGAGGGTGGGGTAGCCAAAGAAAAACAGGAAAAAAAAGAACAGGGAATATTATAGATTTTTAAAATGTACAGAAGAAAAATGAAGAAAGGATCACAGACAAACCAGACAGCTTTAAAAGTTACATATTAAATCTTCCACTTAGAGGTGCATGGTGAAGATCTCCAATTTCAAGAACAACTTCTCCTTTTCTTTTCTACAAAGCATGTGGAAATGTCCATTTATCTGGGGTTTGTTAAACTCAGAATTTCAAAAATTATGATAGAAGCAAATAAGTAAAGGCGCTGTGATGTAAAGAATTTTAGATTTTAGAATAAAAAGTTTGAATACAGGTGTGATTCCTTAGTGCCTGTATGACATTCAGCAAGTGATCTAACTTCTCTGGGCCTTAGGTTCCTCTTTGAAATGAAGGATTTTGGCAGGATAATTTCTAAGATTGTTTCCAATTTTAAATCCTCTGATCCTTTGAGTCAGCTGTATTGAATTTGGGGGATTTTTAAGAATTCCAAGTAGGTCCCTCATGCTAAAATCATTCATTTTGATATTAGTATTTTGTTGACATAGCTCCATAGCTGCAAATCAAGGAAAACCATACTTTCTGAAGAATAAAAATTGCATGTGACCCAAAAGACAATCAAGATATAAAGTAGACCCAATATCTGTTCATTTTTCTGTTGTGTTTGACTCTTCATGACCACATTTAAGACACAGATCCTGGGTTGGTTCACCATTTCCTTCTCAAAGCCATTTTACAGATGAGGAAACTGAGGAAAACTGGGTTAAGAGACTTAACCAGGGTCATATAGCTAGTAAGTTGGATCTGGACTCAAGAAAATAAATCTTCCTTAATCCAAGCTTGTCACTCTATTTACTATACTATCTAGATGTGCAATGGATATCATTAGTCTGTACTATATTATCAGTGATGACATGTATGTGAGGCAATTGGGTGATTCAGTGGTTAGACCGTTAGACCTGGAGTCAGATTTGAGTAGGCATGTGATTCTGAGTAAGTTATTTAAGTTATGAATGCCTCAGTTTCCTCAGCTGCAAAATGGGGATAGTAAAGGCACCTGCCCCCCAGATTGTTGTAACAATCAAATGAGGAGATATTTAGAATGCATTTTGAAAATTTTATAGCTCTACAAAAATATTACTTGTGTATAGGAAGTATAGTGTATAAAGTATAGTGTATATGATATAGTATAGTATAATATATGTACTATACTATATATAGAGATTAAGGCTTGAACTGGTTCCTGTGGAGTGGCAAAAGTTCCACAAGAAAGCTTTCTTCACCTTGGGTAGATCCTCATTTGGAAGATTAATGGAAAGAGGTGGAGGAGGACTATCTAGGATAAAAAGGATTCAGGTGGTTGTAATCTGTACCTTTGGAGGGAAGAATCATATTGCTGAGATTTCCGAGCTGCCAACATAGGAAGGGATAAGCAATCTCTTCTGTCTCATCTGTGGTAACAGCCAAAAGCAGGTTCTTTTTGCTAAAATTACCACCTTTTCAGACATTGCGCAGAAATAGGATCATCTCTGACTCAGCTGCCCTTCCTTTGGAAATAACATGCTCTGCATTTCCCACGGCACTCATACCACAGAGTGCTTTGACAGACAATTTTTCATACCAGATTAGTAACAAAGACATGAATCACAGAAATGCAGGACTGCTATAGCAGGGAAACAGAGCCTAGGGTGGCCACTGATGTCCACACTGATGAGTCACTGAATTCCTGTGTCACTACAGCACAGTGTGGTATACTGGTCCTTGGGTCTGAATTCTGGCTCTAATACCTTTGTCTTGTGAGCCAGTCAGGGCAGTCCTATGAGCCTCGGTTTTGTTTTCTGTAAAAGGAAGATAATCATACCGTCACTAATTACATTTTAGAGGTGTTGTAATGAAAGAATTTTATAACCCTTAAAATAGTTTATTATTATAATGAGTAATGGAGATCTTTTTCTTTTCATCTATCAGTAGTGTATGGTAGGGGTAAAGTTCCTGGGGATAAATGTTTTGACAATTGTCAAAGATTAAGGGAGTGATTTGAAATAGGGGAATAGAGTCCAAATGAATAACCCATAGAATCTTACAATCAGAAAGGACATTGGATGTCATTTAGTGCAATCTTCTACTTGAGATAGGAATCTCTTCTACAATACCCTAATCATTTGCTTGAGTACTTTCAGGAAAAGACAGCTCACTGCCTTTAAGACAGATCCTTTTTTACTTTGGGCTAGCTCTTTCTACTGTGTTAGAAGAGTTCTTCTTGACAGAGAATGCAATTGATTCTTTCTTCACATAAAAAAAAAAAAATCAGATACTTGAAGACAGTTATTCTCTTCTCCAAGCTATCTTCTTTATTGGTCTTCATCTGACATAGATTCCAAATATATCATTCCTGTCATTGTTATTTCAGTATTCTCTAGCTCAGCAGCTTCTAATTTTTAAGTTAGTATCATTACTGCAAAATACTATGATCAGAAGTAGATAGGACATTATAGATATGGTCTGATGAATACCAACTACGTTGAAACTGTTATCATCATAGATTTAAAATCTAAACTTTCAGTCCTGTCACACTGTTGTTTTCTACTGCATACTATAAGATCTTGAAGCAACCTTAGAGACAGTCCTATGAGCCTCAGTTTCGTTTTCTGTAAAAGGAAGATAATCATACCTTCACTAATTACATTTTAGAGGTGTTGTAATGAAAGAATTTTATAACCCTTAAAATAGTTCATATAGGCTGTTTATTTTACAGAAGTTTAGAGAAATTGAACAATTTAACAGGTAGTAAATAGCAGAGCCAGGACTTCATCTCAGTGGATATGACCCTAAGAATTGATCTCTTTCTACTCCATTAACTTTTGGTTGAATAAAACTGTTAGGTCTTTTTACATGCATTGCTATCAAACCATGTCTACCCCATCCTATAACTAAACAATAAATTTCTTGAATCTTAATGGAGAATTTTATATCTATCCATGAAAATTTTATTATTTGCTTTCTAATTATTTTTAGCCTATTGAGATAATTTTAAATCATCTAGCATATTAATTGTCCCCATCTTTGTATCATCTAGAGACTTAATAAATCCACCTACTTTGTTATCAACTAAATTATTGACAAGAATGCTGAATATGACAGAGATGTGGAATGGAGTCTGGGAGCACATTAAGATTGAATTCCCTCCATAAATCAAACTCCTTGAGTATGGTGGTTAAAATAATGTGTGAAAGACAGCAGGAAGGCTGTGTAAGAAGACTGGAAAAATAGGAAAGAACCTAGCTATGAAAAGCATTAAATGCCCAACAGAAGTCTATTTTAGGGATCTCCTTTAGTTTAGTTTTTTTTTTTTGAGTGGGAACATGACATACATTTAGAAAAATCACTTTTTCAGCTGGGTAGATGGTGGATTAGAATAGGAAGAGATTAGATGCAGGAAGACAAGTTAAAAAGTTATTTCAATAGTCCAGGTGAGAGGTAATGAGGTGGTGGTTGTTTGACTAAAGAGAAAAGGAAGCACACAATAGATGCTGTGTGTAGAAAAAGAAATAACAAGATATGGCAGCAGATTAAGTTTGTAGGGTGAGTGAGAATGAGATGAGTTTTATTTGTCAACCTCAGTGAATGAGAGGGTAGTGTTGTCCACATCAACTATAGGGCTGTTTGAAGAGCAATAATTTGATAATCAGTATTGTTTTTTGGAATATATTGAGTTAGAGATGCTTAAAGGACATCTACTCTTCAAAATGGCTAAAAGGCCAATGGTAGTATGGGATTAGAACACAGAAAATATATTAGAGATAGATGATAGATAGATAGATAGATATGGGTGTTATCTTCACAGATAGTTGAATTTATAGGAATTGATGAGATCACCAAGTAAGGAAGTATAGAAAAAAAAAAGAGAAAGTTAGGCTAGAGCTGTGGAAATTAATTGTGGTCAGTGGATTGATACTGAAAAAGATCCAGCAAAGAAGACTGAGGAATAGTTAGATTACTAGGAGAAGAACCAAGAGAAAACAGTATTTGAAAACCTAGAGAGACAGTATATATCATTGAAAATGATAAGAAGATGGGAGGTTATTGGAACAAGGATACATGTGAAGGAATGCCTTTAGCATGAAGGGTTACCTCTTCATCAGAATCGGAGTGATGGAGGAGAGAGTGGGGGAACATGCCAAAGGCTTAGGAAAGTACTGAAGAGTACATCAATTTGAGGTCACATTTAGGATAAAAAATAGGATTGGGATAATAAGGAATAAGAAAAAAATTGAATTGATGAATTAAAAAGTTAAGTGAACATGTAAGTTGATGTTCCTATATTTGAAGGTAGGGGTTGTTTTAGATATTGAGACTGTGAGCCAATTTCTAAACACAGTAAGAAAAGAGGGAGAAAGCCCTAGGTTGGGGTCAATAGATAACACTAGGATCTAGACTGGGCAATAATTTTTATTGAAATGAATCTCAAAGGAGAAGAAATCAGTGAGTGATAAAAGGTTCAGGGAAAATCTAGAAGTGGAAATGGGGAATCAATTTGTATTCCAACAGACCTACTCAGATCAGTGAGCCAGAAGTATAAGAGAAAGTGTAGCTGGGAACTTAGTGTCATTCAGAAGGAACCAGGTCCGGTGTGAGTGTAAGAATATGGAAAGAGTGAGAGAAAGTCAATTAAATATTTATTAAGCCATTGATATATGCCAAATATGTGGTAAATGTTAAGCATAGAAAAAGAGACAAAAACAGCCTTTTCCCTCAAGGATTTTACAATCTAATGGGGGGAGACAAGAAGTTAACAAAGATGTACAAACACGTTCTATAAAGGAAAAAAGAAAATAATTACAAAAGGAAGGCATTAGAATTAAGAGGAATTTAGCTGAGTTCTCGCACCATCCTTGTCATCATTCTGACAACCTGATGCCACTCTTCCGTAATGGCATCCAGAACTGAATATAATCCTCCACTGTGACCTGATCCTTCCTGAATAGAAAGGTAGATATAAAAAATGATGGGAAGCTATAAAAATTGATGCTACTTTCCTGTTCAAAGTTGTATTTTAATTGAGATCTATAGAAAGCCAGGGAGTGGAGATAAGGAAAAAGAGCATTTTAGGCAGGGAGGACAGACAGAGAAAATGCTCAGAACCCAAGAATGTCTCATTTGTGGACAACCAAGGAAGCCAATGTTATTGGACTGAAAGATACATGTCACAAAATAAGGATATAAGAAGACCAGAAAGGTAAAGGGGCATAGGTTAAAAAGGTCTTTGAAAGCCAAACAGAGAATTTTGAATTTCATTCTGGAGACAATAGAAAGACACTTGAATTTATTGAGTATCAGGATAAAGTGATCAGATCCCAGCTTTGATGACGGAATGGAGACTAAATTAGAATAAGAAGAGATTTAAGCAGGTGGATCCACCAGAAGGTTATTTCAATAATCCAAGGGTGAAGTGATGAAAGCCTGCCCCAGAGTAGTGGCAATGATATAGAAGGGAAGGGAACATGTTTGAGGGATGTTGTCAACCTAAAATTAACAGACGTTGGCAATAGCTTGGATATGAGGGAGAGGAAGTTAGATATAATGAAGAATCCAGGATGACTCTTTAATTGCATATCTGAAAGAATGGGGACTATGGCATTGTCCTCTATACTAGTGGGAATGTAGGAAGTGGGAAAGAGTTCAGGAGGAAAGATGGTGAGTTTGGTGCTGAGCATGTTGAGTTTCTGGAGTCTATTGGGCATATTAAGTTGTCAAAAAGGCATTTGAAGATGCAAGATTGGAGATCATTAGAGAGGTTAGGATGGGATATATAAATCTGAGAATTATTAAAATAAAGATGATAATTAAATCTATGGAATCTAATGAGATGATCAAATAAGGTAGTTTAGAGGGAGAAGTCCTAGGACAGAGCCTAAGGCAGAACACTGATGGTTAGAAAGTGATATCTGGAAGAGGATTCCAGTGAGTAGTCTTCAAAGGTTTGGTCTGATAGGAAAGAGAAGGACCAGAATAGAGTAGTCTCCCAAAAACCTAGAAAGAAGAGAATATCGGGAAGAGGATAATCAACAGTGCCAAAGGTGGGAGAGATACAGAAGAATGAGGATGAGAAAAGGTCATTGGATTTGGCAACTGAGAGATCATTGACAACTTTGAGGAGGGTAGTTTTGGTAGAATGATGAAGTTAGAAGTCAAAATTGTAAGAGAGTAAGAAGAAAGAAAATGAGGCTACCTATTGTTGACAATCTTATCAAGAAGTTTAGCCTCAAAGAACAGAAAAAATTACAGGAATATAGGAGAGATAGAAATTTGACCACATTATCTCCCTACTCAATATACTTATGTGTCTCCCTATTTATTGCCTCCAAGTTAAAATTCAAAATTCTCTGTTGTATTTCAAGTGAGGGTTTTGGGGAGATGGGGGAGACATAGCGTTTAGAGGCAATAGGTAAGCAACTAATAGAGAATGATGGAAAATAAATGATAGAGTCAGGATAATTGAAGAGGCAATCTGTTGAGACATGGAATGGAATGGGAGTACTCTAGCACTTAAAACAACGTTTGGCACCTTATAGGCATTTAATAAATATTTACTGAATTGAAGTTGAATTGTAGCTTTCTGAGAGGATTGCAGAGGGAGGGAGGAAAAAATAAAGTAAAATGTACACAGCAGAGAACAAAAGAAAATCCAGAAGAAAGAAAAGAAAAACTGAATAGCTTTGAAAATAATGTATAGTATTTGCATATAGGGTTTTATGAAATGAAAATTTATTGTTTTGTATTGAATTCTCTCATGTTCTGCTATATACATGGACATGCTTTTTTCTATTTTTATTGTTGTATTTAAATTTAAAATGAACTTAAAATTTACAAAAAAAAGGAAATCGAATTAATCAATCAGATGGGTTGACTTTGGTAAGATGTAAGGCTATTTCTTTAAGTGAGATGGGTAAGGGAGGAAGCAGAAGGCATCTGAGTGATATGAAATGAGTAAGAGGGGAAAAGAGAGAATGGGCAAATGACCTCATTTTTTCTGTAAAATATGAGGCAAGGTTCTCTGAGAAAGCAGGAAGGGGGAATCCAGGAGGTTTGAGGAAGGATGAAAAGGTTTGGAAGAGCTGCTATGAACAGGGGAATGGTGAGGTGATATGGGAAGAATAATGGAATTTCCTAGCACTTATGAAGGGCTAGTTGAGATATAAAAGTGAAAGGACAATTAATTATGGACAATGGGTTCCAGAAGACACTGTAGAAGAGGGAAGCTGATCTGGAGTGGAACATTGTGGGGTTAGGGTTGATGTGAATAGAAATGAGGGAAAAGACATTCGGAGTGGGGAGAGGGAGCTTGTATTTCAACAATTAACAATTCAGTATCACTGAAATGGGGAGATTAAGCGGGTATAGGAGTATGCTCAACATTTGAAAGGAGATACTTCTGTAGAAGGAGATAGAGATAGTGGGAAAAGTTGATGATTAGAAGGTTAAAGGTTGGTCTTCAGAGGCTAAGTGGTGATGTTCTTGACACATCAATGGTGTTGTGTCCTGGGAGGAGGATCCTTTTGGAAGGCATAAAAAGAGGTATTGGTATTTGTCCTGGTCTGTGTCTTTTGTGATGATTGGAGCGGAAAGAGGCTTGAGATAGGTGAGGAGCATCTTCACCAAGCGATGGCAGAATCAGGGACAAGGGGACATATTCAAGATATGGTATAAAGGGGAAATCAACACTATAGAAACTCAATGAGAAGGCAGGAAGTGATGAACTAGCTTTAATGAAAGGAAGAGAAGAGCCTGGGATCTTAAAGAAACTCCTTTTTAATACTTCCAAGTGATTCAGAACAAACTCCTAGAGCATCAAGTTTTCTCTGGATGCTGAGATGTCATTTATCTGAACTAGGAAATCAGAACTCATTCCAAATTGTCAGGCTATTTAAATTCTCTTAATGAATGGGGATATGTACCACTTGAAAAAGTAGAAGTAAAATGGACATTCAGTAGTCCAGTCCAGTCCAATAATTGCCTGCCCTTAGTTAACATTATTACATCACCCCCTATGGACAGTCCTATTGCCTCCTGGCTCATCTTCTTACTCTCATATATCATATATATATATATATATATGTATATATATGTATGTATGTATATATAGATATGTATGTATATGTATATATGTATGTATGTATGTGTATATATACATATATATGTACATATATATGTACATATATATAGTTTTTGCTGCTGGAAGCATATTTTTGCTAAGACTCAGCTTATCCCATCTATAGACTCCCAAGTATATTGCTTCCTGACAGTCTTTTGTATTTATCTGTCCACTTTTCCATTCAGGATGGATCAGAGTACACTGGAAAGTTATGTTCAGTTCTGTTTAAAAGAAGGCATTGGTAAAATGGAACAGGTTTCTAGAATGATGACAAGGATGATACGGAGACTCAAAATCATTCTATAGAAAGGATGGCAGATGAAAGTGTCTTACCTGGAAAGCAAAAGATTTAAGGGGGATTTGGTCATTGCCTTCAAATATTCAAAGGGCTGTAGGATGGGACTTATTTTGTATGGAAAAAGAAAGAAAATCAAAATCATTGAAAGGATTCCAGCTCTATGAAATCAATAATTTCTCAAAAAATGAAGTTTTACTGAAAATTGCATATATTCTCTCAGAAGGTAGTGAATTTCCTCTCATTAGGGATGTTCAAATAGGAAAATGATATAGAGGGATACAAATTCACAAATTGGATTAAACCAGATTATTTTTCAAAGTTCATTTTAATCAGACTTTTTTGATTTTATTATGCAATCTTTTAGATCTGAATCTATAAGATAGTTATCTGTTCATTCACCATGTTTTCTTTATGTTGTCTAAATACAGTAGATGTATGATTGTCTATTTGAAGGATTAGGAAGAAGTAGGCAATAGATGACACATTGGAGAAAGCATTGCAATTGGAATCTGAAGAACTGAGTTTGAATCTTGCCTCAGACTAGAATCTAATATATATATATATATATATATATATATATATATATATATATATATATATATATATATAATTTAAACAAGTCATTTTAGCTTTGATTTCTTTATAAAGTAGGAATGATACTAACATCTGTTATTGTCAGAATTATATGAGATAACATATGAAAATACTTTGTAAACCTTAAGAACTACAGATGCAGTGAGAAAGCTTGATTTCAAATTCAGCCTCAGATACTTACTAATTGCGTTCAAGGATCACTTAATGTCTTTATGTTTCAGTTTCCTCATCTGCAATATGGGGATAATAATTGCAGGGTTGTTGGAAGGACCAGATGAGAAAACATTATTTTGGAAATCTTAAGGCCCTATAAAAATGATAGAGATGATGATGATGGCAGTTTGGGGCTCTCATTTATGCTTGGGCCAGACAATAGACAATTTGACAAAGTAGACTTTCACCATAAGCTAAACTCTATGAGCTGGTGGTCATAATGTTCATGCTTCCCTAGATGGGAACATTTACGTGCAGCAACTTTATAAAGTATTTCTGAGTGACAGTTTTTGAAAATATATTTTATGACTTTTATAGGTCTGGCTTTTGAATGAACTTTTCTCCTCCATGTTAAGAAAAACACTATGAGCCAACCTCTCACCATTGCACATTCTTACAATGGATAAAGATTGTTTATTACGTGGCTTTTCCCACTGATATATGTTTAACTGATGACAGTATGATTTAAGTCTTATTCAACAGATTTTACGTGCTTTTCTAGGCCTTATCTACTCCATGATTAGAAGCAAGTGATCTGCTTGAAAAACAGGGATATTTTCTCCTAGCTTATTAAAATAAATCATTCACTTTCTTAATTGGCATTTATATATGGAACATTGTTAACTTGGTTTTTGAAAATCTGTATAAAATACAAAGTCCTTTGTTTGGCATTTAAAAGCCTTAAAAATCTGTCTCCAATATAGTTTTCCAGGCTTGCCACATATTATTGCTATTTGTGTACTTCACATAACAGTCAAACTGAGCTACTAGCTTCTCCAAACTGAGCATTCCATAGCTGGCCTTTTGGCCCTTGAATGCACTCCCTACTTACCTCTTTGCCTCTTAGAAACTTTCAGTTCCTTCATATTTAGCTAAGGGCTTCCTTCAATCCTCCCAATTCCTATTGCCCTTTGCGCTAAATGACTGCTGTGTATTATTTTGCCCTTCTGCCTTTCCAGTGTATTATATGTTGCTCCTGATACATGTTCAAACATTTTCAAACCAATAACACTGACCTCTTGGCCATTCCATTGACAAGTCATTGTACAACATTCAACTGCAGGCATTTTTGCTGGTCCCATCCCTAGAATGTTCCCCCTCATTATATTAACCAACTGGCTTCCTAGGCGTCCTTCAGATCCCAGATTAAATCCCACTTTCTAAAGGAAAGCTTTCTATAGTTCTCTTAAATTTAGTAACTTCCTTCTGTTGATTACTTTAAACTTGTTCTGTACATAGATTATTGGGACATGATTGCATGTGGTCTCCCATCAAATTGTGAGATTCCTCAAGGTGAAGAAATGTCTTTTATCTTTCTTTGTTTCCCCAACAGATAATCAAAGTTCTGGGCTTTGTAAGTGAGTGCTTAGTAAATGTTTATATATTATCTATTGATTGACTGACCTCAAAGGAATGTAACCTCTCTGAAGGTAGGGGCATTTTTTTTTCTTTTTTGTATACCAGCACCTAGGACAGTGTCTGACACATAGTAAATGCTTTAAAATGCCTGTTAAATATTGAGTGAATATTTTTTTCTTCTTTCCATTGCTTTGACTTCTATTCTTATTTTATATCTGATTCTCTTGATTCTAGAAATAGAAGTACATACTTGTTCCATGTTCAAGATTCAAATGATTTTCATAGTTTTTAAAAGAGCCATTTTCTTCCCTTAGCAGCATATAATCACCCTGACTGAGTTTTCTTGAAACATTTGGTATGGAAAATCAACTGCTGCTTGAACATCTTAGAGGCAGGATTTAGCTAAATGAAGACCAGACTCTTAAATATATATTAAGAAAATTAATCTTTTGCGCCTATAAAAGTAGATGAGGAATTTATAGATCACACTGATAGGGGAAAATGTAGGACAAAATGAGGCTTCTTTCTGCTGGTGTTTACTTTCCATCCCAAGAGCTCTAGAAGAAGGAGGATGGAAGCTGAAACAATGCTGAGTGAGATTATAAGAATATAAATATAGACCTTGAAGAGACTCTTAATTTTATAGGAAAGGACAATGAGATTAAGAGAGGCAAAATGACATAACCAAGATGGCTCCAGCAATAAGTAGAAAAGAGGTTTCACAATACTCTATTAAAATTATTATTACTAGGTGGTTGTGAGGAGCCAATGAGAAAATGAATGTGTAGAATGTTTGACCAATGAAAGTTATGGGTATGTCCACAAGGATTTGTCTAAATGTGTTTAATAATCTGATTTCTCCAGACACTTGGCTATTTGTTGGCCTTTGGACAAATATCTCACATTAGAGTACCTTGAGTGAAATTAAAGTTTATAGCTTGTTTCTAAATTGTATGATTTTTCAAACCCTCTAAACTCTTTTCAGCTACTGTATTTTCATCAAACCAGGTGCAGAAGAGGACTAGGAGGAAATGTTATTTCTCATTTTTTTTCTTGACTTCATGGTTTGTCATGACCAAGGAATTCATCACTAAACAGTTTGCTTACTTAGATCAATCTGTCTGGTCCTCAGATTTATTCTGTTAACAGGACCTTATGGAAAAATCTTTCAAACATGGTAGAAACTTCCAAAATGTGTATTCCATAGACCTAGACATGGAGACTTAGAAAATGGCTACCTCTATGCCATGAGAAAGTATTAGAGTAGGACTTTGCAGAAGCCTTCATATTGCAATAAATCTATTACACAAAAAGGATGGCAAAAATTGATTGAAAGTGAATTCACTAGATTATTTTACTATTTAGGGAATTATCAATGGAACATAGATCTTAGAGCTTTCCTATCCATCCCACGGACAACATTTTTTCCTTCTTTAAATAGATTTTTCAAGAAGCAGAAGACTTCACTTTCAACATGTGTTTATGATAGATACTATTTCAGATGAAGTTTTCCTATTTTGAAGTTATAGATTTATTTTTGATCATTATTCATGTTGTTAGTTTTTTAATTTTCCTTTATTAGCACGAATAATGGAGAATTAATTGTTTAGGTGTTTATGCTATAATTCCTAAATTATCATAATTAGAATTTTTAGAAGAAATAAATATAATTTTTAAAAAGAGTTTAAAGTATATCTTCAGTCCATGAACCCACCCAGCATGTTTCGTAGATCCCTGTGTGGAAGACTCACTGGAAGACTTGAATGTGATTTCTATGACTAGGAGAGGTACCTTTGTCTATGAGATTATACCTCTGTCAAAGTATAAAAATATTTTTTTCTGAGTTATTTTGAGTGGTAGCTAGGAGACTCAGCTGGATGTGGACTTGGACTTGGAGTTGGGAAACTTGAATTCAAATCCTGTCTCAGGTACTTACTACTCTCACCTAAAAACGGAAATAATAAAAATGCCTACCCCACAAAGTTATTGTGAGGATCAAATCAGATTACACATGTAAAGTACATTGTAAACTTTAAAGTGCTATATAAATGCTAGCTATTTCTACTAATATTATTACCATTACTAATAGAAGTACTATCATTACTATTATTGCTACTTCTATTAACTAATATTACTATGATCACTACTACTACTACTACTACTACTACTACTACTACTACTACTACTATTACTACTACTACTACTACTACTACTATTACTACTACTACTACTACTACTACTACTACTATTACTTCTACTACTAATACTGCTGCTGCTACTACTATTACTACTTTTATTATTGCTGCTGCTGCTACTACTGCTATTACTACATTTTAGATAACAGACTATGATATATTGTTGGGGTGTGTATGTGTATATGAAAGTGGGGGTTATAGGAAAAACTAACCCATCACAAGACTTTTAGTTTGCTCAAACCAGCTCAACCTTCATCATTTGCCTAAAACAGAAGAATATTAAAAAGGAAGTTTGAAAATAATTTCCTCACCACAATTTCATTTAAATTTTTTTTCTAGTTACAAAGTAGAACACTAGCAATGCATATCCAGTTGGTGGAGTAGAATGAGAACTAAATATGAAAATGTATTTCTGATTATAGTCAAACTGAAAAACAATGAGGAGATAATATAGGAGAGGAGTTCAGATATAAAACTAGGTAATCTGGATATCTGCTATTTTCTTCAGCTTTGTAGAGGAGAAAAACTCATAACATAGTCATGGGCTTGGTCAACCTTTCCCTGAAGTAGAGACTTACTAACCATAATACTCTGCAAGGTGACTAAAAGTGACTAAAACAACAAGTTGATAGAACTATAGATCAGTCTGGGAGAGGAGCTCACTAACCAAAGGACAACCAGTGGATGGTGATATGAAGTGATGTTGAGGCTATAGAGAATAGGTAGTGTATATACAATATTTTCTCAGTTCTGCTCATTTTATTCTTCATCATTTCATGCAAGTTTTTCTAAGATCCTTGAGGTCATCATTTCTTGTAGCACAATAGCATTCTATAACAATCATATACTACAGGTTGTTCAACTATTCCCCAATAGATGGGCATTCCTGCAATTTCTAGGTCTTTGTCACTACAAAGAGAGCTATAACATTGTATACGGTAAAAGCAATATTGTTTTAAGAATGATTTTGAGTGAAGTCATCTTGATTAGTATAAACCCCCAAATTAAATAAAAGGACATATGAAGAAATATGCATGCAGAGAATGAACTGATAAATAGATGTAATATAAAATAATTTTATATACGTTTACTATATATGTCTAATGGTAGCCATCTCTTGGGGGGAGAAAAAAAGAAATTTACATAATTTAATTATATAGTTATAACAAATAATAAATTGTATGTAATAGATTTGCAGTTTCATCTTTTTTATTAAACTATGTTATGGAAATTCTTGCTTCATTCCATAAGTTAAAAATAAAATAAATTTTAAAAAGTTGAATGTGTGTACAAAGAATGATAGGGAGTAAACTTGGTTGCATTGAAGGGAATAATATAAAATCAGACTAGAATATTGGAGGCTCACTACAGTTTACCGAAAGGCTGGAATATAGATTAAGAAGTCCAAGTTATTCAGAAATAAGCTAATTTGCATAATTGTTTATCTATTAATTATTTAAGCCACAAAAGATGTTTATTTACCATTGTTGTAGCAAAATCCTTCCTTAATTTCTTCTAGATCCTTTTATTTCCAATTCTTCCAAATGCAGACCCCACTTTGTTGAATTAAATTAACTTGAGTATAGAATACATGTGCATGTATATATATATATATATATATATATATATATATATATATATATATATATATATATATATATACCCATACACACACACACACACACACACACACACACACACACATATATATATATATATATATATATATATATATACCCATATATATGCATGTATACATATATGTAAACTTTGGTTCTATTTAAACAGGCTCAGGCTCAAGCATGGCCCTTTTGGCAAAGCTTGTCTTAGTAATGCACAATGACTTTTCCTACCACTTCACATGAGTCATACGCTAGAAAGAAATCCAATCAGAAGACGCATCTGGACTCCAGAAAGGCCTTTTCTTTCCACTTCTCCAGATGGTCTGAGTCTTGAAGGCTGTGTTGTGTGGATTGCCCCAGGTGACTCATTCTCTCCTTCCAAAAGAAGAGGATCCCCAAATTCATATGGCTTCCAGGCCTTCTCAGTCAAGATTGCTGCATGGCAAAAAATAATTCTGGCAGGTCCCCAGCTGGGACCAGGAGTCTCATCAAGTGTGTGACAGATGAGGGGTGGCTTTCAGGGGATCCGCCTCTTTTGGACTCACGGGGCTCTAGAGGTGACAAGTTGAATTATGGATGTACAACAACAGCCAAACAGTTCTTAAATCTCCTACTTTGTCGAGTTTCTTCAAATGCTGTGGAGGCCATCAGACTTCTTCCCCATCCTGAATGAGGTCCCAATTTTCTGAATATCTACATGGAGAATCTATGCTATAAAATGTATCCTGATTGCACAATTTTGAATATGATCTATTTAAGTCTTTTTTAAAAAGATAATTAAGTTTAAGTTACTTGCCCATGGTCACACAACTGACCATGATCAGGCTGGTTCATTGAATACATATTAATAACATAATAGGTCTTCCTGTCTCTAGGGACAGAGTTTATTGACTGTACCACGTAGATGCCCCTGACCTAGGGAAGGTTTGGCTCTCCAGTTCACTATTAAGTTCTTTGAAGGAAAAGATCCTATCTTTTTGTACACATAATGTTTCCACATTGTTGATGTTCACTCTTGTCTTATTCTTTGTGACCCTATATGGGATTTCCTCGGCAAAAATACTGGAGTGATTTTCCATTTCCTTCTCCAGCTCATTTTAAAGATGAGGAATTTGAGGCAGACAGAGTTAAGTAATTTGCCCAGTATTACACAATTAATAAGTATCTGAACTCAAATTTGAACTCAGGTCTTAGATCTGCTATTCTATCCACTGAGCCATCTAGCTGCCTTATTTGTACAAGTGATATTGTTATGGACAATATAAGGACTCAACAAATACTGATTGATTTGTTCCTCCAGGTGTCCCTAAATAAGTTGATCATCATTTCTGTAGTTTCTATCTTGCCCAGAGTTTGTTTTTGTTTTGTTTTTTTTTTTTTTTTGAAAAAAAAAAAAAAACTCTAGATAATCAGGAGGAGAAAAATCAAAAGTATTTTCATCAAAATTTTCACCCAAAGATCATGAGTTTACAGCCAGAAGGGACTTTGAAAGGGATTCTAGTCTGACACTTCCATTTTACAGGTAAGAAAACTTCAACCCAGAAAGATTATTATTGTCCATCTATGATAAAAGGATCACAGGACCAAAAAAATGAGTTGGAAGGAACCTTAGTGGCCATCTAGTTCGAGCCCCTTATTTTACAGATAAGGAACCTGAATTCCTGTGAACTTTAGTGATAATCCACAAAGGTAGTAATTAGTTTACCAAAAATTTTACCCATTTCTCTCTCAATGCAATTCTAGCATACTTTCCAAATTTTTTTTCAATTCTTAGAATGGACAGCATCCTCTCAGGCCATTCGACAAGCCATTTGAAGTCCATTATTTTGCTCCATTTTTTTTGCACTCTTTATGAATTCAAAGATGTTATTTGTAGATGTGGGATAATCCTATTAATAGCTATCTGGTCAATGTGATTTCATATAAAAGCTATATGTAGGATGCAAGCTATATCTAGGCTCAGAGACTACCTTTTTGAGTACATTATAATATTGTAACCCT
The DNA here is from genome assembly GCF_048593235.1 of Sminthopsis crassicaudata. Classification (NCBI taxonomy): domain Eukaryota; kingdom Metazoa; phylum Chordata; class Mammalia; order Dasyuromorphia; family Dasyuridae; genus Sminthopsis; species Sminthopsis crassicaudata. The sequence goes on from NC_133618.1 coordinate 77,940,827, forward strand.
TGTATTGGTGATTTGCTTATGCCATGAGGGACTCAGCTCCTAGGAGATAAAAACAAAAAATCCCCTTATAGCTCATAACCTTCACTCAGGAAACCTGGAAGACTACAGTATGATACTCCTTGGTATACTAATCCTTGCCTCCAGGCATGCAATTCACAATATTTCAGAATAAAATTTAATTGAAAGTAAGGAAAACAAAGGAAAATCTTCAAAAGAAAAACAGTTAGTTCCAAGAATGGATATATGCCTCCCAGAGTCAATTATGGTCCTATGTATGAGAACGTCTCTTTTGGGGGATCCTGCTGTACAAAAACTGCCTAGAGGAACTATGGCTGTACAATATGGAAGAAAAAAGGGATAAATTTAATATGTTCTCTCTTTCTTTCTCCCACTCTGTTTCTCCTTTTCTATCTCTGTATGTCTGTCCCTGTGTCCTTACAGATTTTTTTATAGCTTTGTTAGTAAGTCTTTATTGCAGTAGTATGATACAGTGGATACAATGCTAGATGCTGGACTTGGAGTTGAGGAAATGAATTCATATTCTACCTTTGATGCTTATTTATTATCCTAGCTCAGCTTCAATTTCCTCATCTGTAAAATGGAAATGCATCTATTTAGTAGTTAGTTCATGAGGCTATTGTGAGGCTCAAATGAGATCACATATATAGATTGCTGTGTATACTTGACAGCCACACAAATCAGCTCTCAGTATTAAAATCCTCCAATCCCTTAATACCCTTTCCCTTGTATAAAATGATGATAAAGAATCACAGTCTTCATTTTCTTCCCTTATACCTGTCTTTAGACTCTTGTTGATGGTGACCATCCTTTTCTCCTCTTACTTCCAGCTCCATTCACCTTCTTGCAAATTTTTTTTGGGGTGGATGTTTCATTTTCCTCAGTTGATTGATTGTTGTCCTTAATTCTTGAAGAGGACCAAAATGATATCACTATGTTAGAATCAAGGTACAGTGTGTCTGACTGTGACTTATCAGATGAATATGAACTTAGAATGTTCATGTGAACATTTGGGGTAGATTCTCCAAATATGCACATATCATGTCCTTTTGAGCTACTTCAACTTTGCTTTGCTCACAGAGCATGGCATCTTCTCCTAGGGGCACACCACGCTGGGAAACCCTGTGCCAATGTTTCCTATGTCAAGCAATCAGTTCTAAAGTTCTTAAGAGAGACCTTGAGAGTGTTCTTGTATCACTTTTTCTGACTACCAAATTGTGCTTGCTCTGTATGAGTTCTTAAAATAGTCTTGAAGAAGTAGATATTTAGCATTTGAGCAATGTGGCCTGCCCAATGGAGTTACGCTTTCTGAAGTAGAGTTTGAATGCTTGGCAATTTAGTTCAAGAAAGGACCTCAGTATCTAGTACCTGATCTCACCAAGCAATATTCAGAATCTTCCTAAGACCATTCAAATGGAAGCAATTCCATTTCCTGGCATGGACTCCAGGAAAGTCAAAGGAAAAGGGCCCAAACATCCCATTACTAGGTAAAGCATTATTATAACCAATCCAGATCTCATTTTCTTTTGGTAATTATATCATTATACTGCATTGATTAACATATATGTTTCTCAGATGTGCTTATTTTTCTACCCAGTAGTTCCAAACAACATTTTGTTCTCAAGATGTCTCATGGGTGCTAGGGACAAGCTTCCTTTAGGAATTTTTGATCTGATCAAACCCTGACTGCAGAATCTGCCTCAGAGCTCATATAAAGTTTTTCAGTTTCTTTGTTACCAGTGGATATTTTTGTCAGAAATAATCATCTGTCTTTCATTTTGGGGCAGATGATACCTGAATGTTTCCTTGTCCAAACTAATAGCTTTGATTGTTTATAAAACACCTCAGCTTTGTCAGAAAACTTGAGGCAACTCAGTTCAAATGAAAGAGATCTCTGGCTGAATTCAGGCTTTTCTTCAGTGAAAATCTCAGTTTGACATTTCATTCATACAACACTTTCTGTAACCTTCCAACAACTAATGGAAAGTTAGGAGCCATCCTGCCTTCCATGAGCACTGATACTCCTATCAAGGGACTTAGTTTCTATTACTATAATGTCTGTTATCATTTATAAATGATTGCCAAGCTTATGTGTTATTGAAACATGGTGGGCTTGGTTTCACATTTCTTCAATGATCTGCCATTGTAATCATAATAACAGGAAATTACAGAAAGTCCACCCTTGAATTTGAACTAATTGCTTTGTGCAGATTTTGTAAGGAAACAGTATAAAATATTAGAAATTGCCATTTAACAGTCTGAGGATTGCAGAAATTTAGCACATACCAAATTCTTAGAACAACAAAATCAAATGGCCAGAACTACATGCCAAAATTTGCCATTCTTCATAAGTTAGCATAAAACAAATCTCATATTACAAATGTAAACCCTAAAATATATTCAAAAACTCAACAAATTAACTATATTGAAACCAGAACATTATTACAAAGATAACTGTCACCTATTATTTTCTGAACATGTATAATATTTGACCCGCAAAAATTTAAGAATAGTGTTTTTTAATAACTTGCCAGATATTGAACACTCATAACTTCCCAACCATTTAAAACAAAAACTCAAAATATAAGACATAGCAGAAGAAATTAAAACCACATGAGAGTAGAATGGAATATATTTTGTCCCTATCATTCTGTCTACTATTATAGTTGTCCTGAAGACACTTTTATTGAATCTAAAGATGAGCTTATACCCCTACAATTTTGTTCAAATACAAAAAAAAAAACAATAAATACCTTTATCTATCTGCTGAATAGTTCTCTGAATATTAAAGATAAAAGAACAACAGTAAAGTAGTGACTTGTCACAGGACCATTTCTATTTGAACTCCCATTAAACATAAATGTGAAAATAATGAGATATAAATAATTTATTCTAGGACAGTTTCTGAGTTCTAGCAAACACCAAAATGAAAAGGATAAAATAAAGATGGTCATGATGATGATAATGATAACCAATGAGGATGATCATGATGAGGATGACATTGATAATCCTTCAAAATTTAACCCATTATCCAAGCTGGCTGTAGAGTTAGGGATGAAGTAGGGGCTAAGGGAGGGAAGCAGCAAAGTAAGAAAAAGTTAGTGTGAAATGCAGCAAGGACTTCATGTACCTGAAGCTTTTAGGATAGCTGTGAAAGTCTTACAGAAACTCTGAAGTGCCGAGGTCCTGATGATACCACTGATTGGTTTAGCACATGGGTTAGTGCTAATTTAGTGCTCATTGCTCTTAAGAATTCTAATTATACGAATTGGTATTACTTAAATTTGCTTGGATGACTCAATTTGACCTGAAAGATCAAGGAACACATTGGTCTACTTTGTAGGGCAATACTAAGAAGTAACTTTATCTTTTAGCCTAGAATATATTAAATTAGAGATAAAATTTAGGATTTATTAGAGGCTGAACAAAGAAAAGTTAAAAAAAACTGAGTTTATTGGAAATCTTGACATAATGTCAAATCCAGAAATCCTACCTAAAAATGAAAGATGTGGCAAAAAACATCAGTGCCTAAAATGTTTTTGAAAATGAGATGAACACGGTTAGGCTAGAATTTTGAAAAGCCCTTTTTGACTTCAAAGCCATGACTCAAACCAATAACTCAACTATATCAAAAGAGAGTTTTCCAGAAAAGTTGGTGTTTCCTGTGACCATCATGAATGAATACATTCTCTCACAGTATTTGACAGAAAGTATAAAAACATTTTAGGGCTTGAACATAATCATTTATGTGGTCACCAGTTCTATGGTTAATACCACAGGAGGAAAAATGGAATGACAAATGCAATAAACATCATAAGGATGGGATGGGGGTGGGGATAAAAACACTTGTGAAAATAACTTGAGAAAATGATTGAAGATCTGTGGGAAAACATTGGAAGACTACAGCAATATCTAGCTAGTATGTGCAATATAAAACTTCAGTAATATAATGGACTTTAAATGTAGCAAAAAAAAAAAAAGAAACAAGCAGAATGGAATCCAGAAAATAAAGTATATTAAAAGTTCTAGATTCCCTTGATCAGCAATTAAAAGCAAAAGTCAGAAGATTAAAGAATAAAAATAGCCCAAAGAATAAAACAAATGATTCAACTTTAATTTCAAAATTACTACAGAGTCTTTAAGAGTAAAGGAAAGGAAAGAAGGATTTGGGTGAAGAAGAATAAAAGAAAAAGGAGAAGGAGGAGAAGGAGGAGGAAAAGGAGAAGGAAGAGGAGGAAAAGGATGATGATAAAGAGGAGAGAAAAAAGAAAAACCATTTATATGATGCTTTAAGATTTACAAAGTGCTTCACAAATATTATTTAATTTTATCCTCACAACAAATTTTGAAAGTAGATACTATTATTATCCTCATTTTACAGATGAAGAAATTGAGGCAGAAAGAGATTACATGACTTGTTCTAAGTGACAAAGCTAGAATTTATCTTGTCAGGATTTGAACTCAGGTCTTGTTGGTTTCAGATCTAGTATTCTACCCAGTGTACCACCTAGCTATGTCAAAAAGTCTTAATGAGACACAGGAACTTTTTGAACCATTAATATGTAGAATGACTTATAGTTGCATCATGGAAGATAATGGAAACCCTAGCTTCTCTGCAAAACTGGAAAATGGCAAACTTGGATAGAAAACAGAATTATTGGCTCAAATGTTTTACTGTAATTCATGAACTACTATTAAAACACTTTACTAACTTTTCCTGAGCCATAAGCCTGTTTTCATTGTTTTTAATAGGAAAATCTGAAGATCTACAAAGAAAAGATATCTTTTGGAGATCTCCCCAATTATAAGTTAAATATGTATTTATGCCCTTTATAACAAAGAATTCACATTTTATAGCATAAATATATGAAGATATAGCAATAGACATATGTGTGTACTTACACCTATATTTCATCTACATAGCTGCATCTCTCTTGCTACATATATATAAATATAAATATATACATATATGTGTGTGTGTGTATTTTTATTTGCTCAAGAGAAAAAATGGTATTTCAAAAAGTCCCAGGAGTGTAAACAGAAACTTATTCTTGATTTGGTCATTATTAAATAAGCTGCCTGAAAATACCGTAATACCTATTCTACTTTAATTATTACAAAGCCTTAGACTCAGTTCTACACTCATGATGTGTTCTTGTACTGTAAGTGTAACAAAAAAGACACTAAGTTCATGTTTATCTCTCCCAAATAGGACCAGGTATGGCTTCCACATTAAAGCTGGAGTCAAATCCAAGCATCCTATTGACGACTTGATAAAGATGGATGCCAAGTTAATTACTTCTCTGACAAACAAATTGAGCAACTACTTTATCTCATGAAGTCTCTAAGAGCATCAAAATGTCAATTGGATTCAATGAGTATAAAATTCTTAGCATTTTCTAAGGCAAGACAGAGACTAAAGATTCTAAATTTGAATCCAGAGGTCAAGTCAAACCAACGGGCAAAAGCGATATTTTAAAAATACCTTTGTCTCCTATGGGATATGTTAAGTATAAAGCTATTGGGGAGAAGGTAAAGACTAAATCTATTAACAGATTTGTGCTCATTCTAAAATCAAAAGTTAATGGAAGAACACATGTGAAGCAATGAATACCTATGTAGTACTAGACAAAGCATATTTTCAAAACAGGAAAATTAATAATTACAGATTTGCAAACTGAACTAATGAAAAGAATAAAGTAAAGGGTTATGGTTTGTCATGAATAAAATACAAAGATAAGTAAAATATTTCCTGTTTTCAAACAGCTTATAATCAGTATGGCAGATAATTTATAAATAACTCAATATAAATAACTATATATAATTCAAAGTTGGCTATAAATATGTACTAGGGGAACCAACCAAGAGCCAAACAGACTTGGGAAAAATTCATTCTAAATGGGAAAGTTAGGGAGAGCTTCATAAATAAATTGCATCTAAAAGAGGTCTTAGAAGATGGGCTATGTATATAGGATGAAGAGCTGGTTCGCAGAAGAGGAAATGGAAGGTAGAAAAAAAATTACACAACAGAGAATAAGGAATTGTGGGATTTGTTTTTGAAGAAAGAGTATATGAAGAGGAAGGAGGCATGTGAGATAAATGCTAGAAAGATAGATTCACTATCTGGTAGCTAGTTCCTGATGTCCCTATAGAGCCTATTTGTGGCCTCTTCACTTCCATCCTCAAATATATATTTATTTTATTTATAATTTATGGAATAAAACAAACATTTATAAAACATATAATAAAAAGATGATTACATACGAAACTGCAACTCACTATTGCTTTTAAATATATAATGAAGTAGAGTGTTCCAAATCACTATTGATCAGAGAAATGCAAATTAAGACAACTCTGAGATACCACTACAAACCTGTCAGATTGGCTAAGATGACAGGAACAAATAATGATGAATGTTGGAGGGGCTGTGGGAAAACTGGGACACTGATGCATTGTTGGTGGAGTTGTGAAAGAATCCAGCCATTCTGGAGAGCAATCTGGAATTATGCCCAAAAAGTTATCAAACTGTGCATACCCTTTGACCCAGCAGTGCTACTACTGGACTTATATCCCAAAGAAATACTAAAGAAGGGAGAGGGCAAAAATGTAGTGGCTAGAAACTGGAAAATGAATGGATGTCCATCAATTGGAGAATGGTTGGATAAAATTTGGTATATGAATGTTATGGAATATTATTGTTCTGTAAGAAATGACCAACAGGATTAATACAGAGAGGCTTGGCGAGATTTACATGAACTGATGCTGAGTGAAATGAGCAGAACCAAGAGATCATTATACACTTCAACAATGATACTGTATGAGGATATATTCTGATGGAAGTGGATATCTTCAGCATAGAGAAAATCTAATTCAGTTCCAGTTGATGGACAGAATCAGTTACACCCAGAGAAGGAATACTGGGAAATGAGTGTAAACTGTTTGCATTTTTGTTTTTTTCCCCAGGTTATTTTTACCTTCTGAATCCAATTCTTCCTTTGCAACAAGAAATTCAGTTCTGCACACATATATTGTATCTTGAATATACTATAACACATTTAACATGTATGGGACTGCCTGCCATCTAGGGGAGGCGGTGGAGGGAAGGAGGGAAAATTCGGAATAAAAGTGAGTGCAAGGGATAATGTTGTAAAAAATTGCCCACGCATATGTACTGTCAAAAAAAAAGGTATAATCATAAAATTAATTTTTAAAAATGTAAAAAAAAATTAAAAAATATATAATGAAGTTATCACATAAATTTCTTTCCCCATCTTTTTTCCTTCCCTTCTCTCACCTGCCACTCTAGAGATGGCTACCATTAGACACAAATATGTGTGTGTATGTATATGTATATATGTATGTTATATAAATTTATACATATATATACATATATATGCAAAATCCTTCTTTACATACTTCTATTAGTGTTTTTTTTTTCTGGATGTAGTTAGCATCTTCTTTCATATATGTCCCTTGTAGCTAATTTAGGTATTTATACTCATCAAAATGACTTATTCACTCAAAGTTGTTCTTAAAACAATATTGCTGTTACTATATACAGTGTTCTTTTGGTTCTGCTCATTTTACTCTTTATTATTTCATGCAGGTCTATCCATGTTTCTAAGATTATTGAGCTCATCATAATCATGTACTGCATTGTATTGTATTCCATCACAATCATGTACTGCAACTTTGTCAGCCATTCCCCAATTGACAGGCATCTCTGCAATTTCCATTTCTTTTCCATACATAGAGCTGTTATAAATATTTAAGAATTTCTAAGGCCTTTTGCTTTTTCCTAATCATTTTTGGAAATAGACCAAGTAGTGGTATTATGGGGAAATGGTCAAAAGATATGATCTTCCATTTCTCTTAATCAGAAGAGGGAAGAGTAAAAACTTCATTTACTTTCCTTTCTCTACTTTCTGGGCCAGCTGAAGATTTTCTCCTCTAGTCACCTCACCTCTTCCTCTTCTCTCTATCTTTGTCTCTGTCTCTCTTTCTTTCTCTCATTTTCAAGTATTTTGGTCTCAAAACCCTTTTGCACTCTTAAAAATGTGCAAGAACCTCTCCCAAAGCATTTTATATGTTTTGTATGCAAAGATGTGCTTGTAAATATTTAACAATTGTCTCTCAAAAATATGTCCCAAAGCACACATTTAAATTTAATTTGTATTACTAAAAAAAAAAAAAAAATACCCTTCCCTTTCCTAAATCCTAGACAACCAATAAAACAATAAACCAAACCCTGATTAGTAGCTTTATAATTGGCTTTCTCTAGCCAATTCAAACTGGCTATTATACCTATGATTTCCTGGAACAATGTTAGATTTGGGGCTAGAAGATATAGATTTAAATCATAGCTTTGATACTTATTTTTCATATTATCTGGGCAGATTGGTTTACCTCTTTGAGCTCTAGTGGTCAAATATATAAAATGGCAGGATTGGACCAGATGACTTCTAAAGTTCTTTCAGCAGAAACTCTCAAATTTTATACAAAAAAATAGGTTATGACAAACAAATCTTTATATTTTGACAAGATTATACAAGGAAATTTATGCAGTTTAGTTAGATGTTAGCAAAACATCTGATAATGTACTTCATATTATCCTGTTAGAAAATATGGAGAAATATGGACTCAACTATGATGCAATTAAAGCGATTCTGAACTGATTGAACTGTTGGATTCAAAAGACAGTTATTAATGGTTCCCTTTCAGCTTGTCAGGGAGCAAGTATCCAGAGAAGTTCATTCAGTCAGTCAGTAAGTCAACAAGCATTTATTAAGCACCAGGCACTGTGTGAATACCTGGGGATACAAAGAAAAGTAAAAGTCAGTCCCTGCTCTTAAGAAGCTTGGAGTCTAATTGGGGAATGATAAGAAAGCATTTATTTACAAACAAGATTAATATAATATAAACTGGACATAATCAATAGAAGAAATGCAGGAGCATTAAGGGAAGCAAGAAAAGCAAATCCCCCCCCCCACCCAGGATTTATGCTAGGCCTTGCACTGTTTAACACTTCCATCAAGGATCAGGATAAAGGTAGATATGATTATTTATCAAATGTGAAGATGACAAAAAAATGAGAGATATAGTTAGCACAAGAATGTTAAGAGATAGCACATGTATGTAATCTTTCTTATCCCTCTTAATTCCTAGGTTGTCCCTCTGTTAATTATTTTTATAAATTTATTCTATTTATAACTTGCTTTATATATAATTATTTGCATGTAAACTTCTCAAGGGTAAGGACTATCTTTTGCTTCTTTTTGTATCCCTAATACTTAATATATTTCCTGACCATCCTGAATACAATAATATAGTACATTTATTAAACACCTATTGTGTACTAAGCACTATGCAAAGTGCTGGAATCCCAGTATGGTAAAGGGTTTCAAGTTATGGCATATGAAGATTATTCAAAAAAACTGGGAATGTTTAACCTTGAAAAGAAAAAAGCTCAGGATGGGGGTGGAGGACAATCTTAGCTGCAGTAGATGGGGACAAAGATATAAATGAATAAAGAGAAAAATAAAGTATAAGAAAATGAACTTACCAGTAAAACTAGTCTGGACATAATTGAATTTTTTAAATAATTCATAAATCATTCAGGATCTTGGAGAGCCTCTGGTTCATGATTCTGAACATTAAATATTATTATATGAGATATGTAAGGGAACAATTATTACAATTCTTTCTGTATGCTGACAGTCAGGATAGTAAACAGGAAATCAAAATGGTTTTAAATAAAACATTGTCCAGAATAAGGTCCTTTCACATTTTTCACATTGGAAAGGGTGGGGAGTAGGCTTTTTTCTCTCAAGCTTAGTTAGCCCTGTCATATTTGCTATACTAAGAGCCCCTTCTTTGCCATTTATTCAGAAATGGTTGTTATTATACCTTCCACTTTGCTTTTCATGTCAGAACCCAAAGGGATATTCTGTGGCATCAATCCCCATAAAGGAAATTATCATGTATGTGAATTCTGAGAATCTTGGCAATAAATTTGATTGTAAATGATACAGTGTCTGGTAAGGCATGCTCCGCAGGCATGTCTAATAAACTCAGAAATTTATAGTAAATTTGGTTTTCTAATTATCCTGGTTTGTTTCCCAGAATACGACATTCTCCTAATTAAAAATGCTACAGCCACAGCAAAATCAAATTTTCATTTTTGATTGCTAATGACTTGGTTTTTATTCTTTCTAACTACAGGAAAAAAGGCTCACATAGAGTCTTCTCTTATAAAGGATTGGTTTCAAATATAAAATTGTTATGAACTTTAATAATTATCCATTTTTGCTCACGCAAACTTATTTAGATTTGGCTGACTGATCTAAGGAGCAAATGAATCTAGTTAGCTTGACTTCACAGATGAAAAAAAAAAACTGAGGCATGGAAATCAATTTTAAATTACAAGAAAGGGGAGACTAGGGATGATTATCCAATCCTTGAGTGAAATCATCAAGGAAAATCATATAAAAATGGAAAAAGAAAGAAGGGAAGGATGTAGTTAGATATTGGAATGGAAAGCAGCATGGTAGAGAAGAAAATGCTGGATTTGGCCTCCGAGCATCTGGATTCAAATTCTAGCTTTGTCATTTTACTACTTGCATGCTCTCTAGGAAGGCTCCCTGGGGCTTCATTTATTCTTCTATAAAATGAGGGAGTTTGATGTTATGATATTTAGTTTCCTTCAGTTTTGACCCCTATGATCTTATGAGACTTATCCAGACTCCTTCTATGGATCTGAAGGACCAGATCCATTTTGGGGGATTTTTTACTGATCTGGATCACTGTTCCCATTCAGATAATCTGGGAGCTTATTTCTGACATCATCCAGTGTGATTTAACCTGATGCAATCAAATGGTTCTCAGAGTTCAAAAAATGTACAAATTTAAATGCTTCTGAAAACATGCAAAAATGTTTCTGAAAACAACAAAAAATTATGAAGAAATAATTTAAAAATCAGACTCCTTATGGCTTATAACAGGGAAGACTCTCTCTGATGACTCTTCAGGTGTGCTTTTTATTACATAACTCCAATTAAGGTTCTCATTTTCTGTCTTCACCTGGTATTAAATGGTTGTCACTCTCCCTGCAGTTGCCATCCAATACCAGTAGATGGTGTTGATTTTCTGCTACTTTACAGCATTGGCTTCCATTTTATGGTACCAATGGATCTTAGTTGCTCTCAGCATTTACTGGAGACTCTTACAGTCTTTTTTGTAGCTCTCCCCTTCTTTGGCTCTCTACTGTCAGTGTCCTAGCAAGTTGCCCTGCAACCACTTCTTTTCCTCAGAAACCAGGCAATACTGTGTCAAATAAATCTGTGTCAAATGATGACTTTCTCTATTGTGGGGTGAGAAGGTAGAAGGAGAAAATATAATAAAATAAAATATGGTATTAAGACTTCCTAAAGTGGATCTCCTTTGGAAACCAGGCAATTCATTTGGTGGCCAGACTTACTAAGAGGGTCCTTCCTGAAGACCAGGAGATAACTTTATGGCACCCAAACTTCCTAATGTGGTTCCTTCTGGAGACGGAACAATACTTATATTGGTACTGTGGAAAGTAGCCTCGTCTTGGATACTGAACCAGAATTGTCTATCTCAATCATAAACCCTTGTTTTCATTAAATTTTCACTAAAACCAGAGAAAGGATGGGGGAGTTCAAAGGACATTTACTTAAAACTCTAGAAGGAAAATTACAAGGACTTAAATAATGCCCAACCAGTCAAAATGCCCATTTCTCAAAGTTGCCACCTTCCAACTCAGATCTCCTAAAAATATTGGTCTCATCTTGTCTCTTCTCTAACATAGCAGGAAGCAGTGGGAAGTCTTTGGGGATATTGAATTTTTCAATATGATATTAAAGGCTAAAGGTGATTATGGAAGGTGGTTGGCATGGGAACCAGAGAGCTTTGAAAAGAAAAAGCATAGCAACAGGACAAACAAAATTTTACAGTTGATTTCTGGCTGTTATTTCTTCCTTGGTTTTCTTGCCTCTGCCAGCCTGCATTTCACAATATTCTCCTTCTCCTTTAAACTGGGCAAGCTAAAAGCTACTCCCCTAATTTACTAGCTTCTGGTAGATGTATTTCCTCAAAATCAATATGACCCCACTACACTTTGAGAGAGCCTTTATTTTACTCAGGGATTCAATGACACCCTAACTCCCTACCATCTCATTTCTCTAGAACATTCCCTCTATTCCCAGATTCCCTGTAAGAGAATCATGCTTCTCTTCTCTACTTCTATCTTTCACACCTCCGACTACTCTTTTCTCCTCTGAAACTAGTTTACCTCAGCCCTGGGTATTTAAGGAGTCCATGATGACTATCTTCAAGTATTTGAAGGACTATTATATGGATAAGAGGTTAGATTTGCTCACTTGGTCACAGTAAGAGTAATGGGTGCAAATTCCAAAGAAGAAAATTTAGACCAGATGAAAAGAAACAAATTCCTAACAATAAGAAGAATCCAGAATTGGAATGGACTATGTACAGAAACAGAATTCCTCCTCACTGAGTGTCTTTAAGAAAATCCTAAATGATCATTTGTTAGTAGACTGAGGTCCCCTCTAATACTTTTCAATTCTATCCTTTTGTGTTTCAGAAGGGATTTATTATGTGAAACAAGAAGCTAGATGGTATGGTGGGTGGAATGTTGAGCCCGGAACTAGGAACACTTATCTTCCTGAGTTCAAATTTGACCTCAGATACTAGTTATGTAACCCTGGGCAAGTCATTTAACCCTATTTGCCTTGGTTTTCTTATCTGTAAAATGAGTTGAAGAAGGAAATAGCAAATCACTCCAGTGTCTGTCCAGAGTTGGACACAGCTGAACAACAATGAAGAAAACATCCAATGTGAAGATATAAGAAGAAAAAAAAATACTAAGAGTCAATAACTATCATTTATTACACACCTGTCATATATTAGCTATTGTGCTAAACACTAAAATACAAGAAGGAAAATAGTCTCTGTCCTCAAGGAGTTTACATTTTATTAGAGGAAAGTTGCATACACACAATTAAATAAATACAAAGTTAATACAATGGTAAATAATGTGGGGAGGACAACTAACAAATGAGACACTCAGAAGAGTCCTATATAGGAGGTGATACTTGAGGTAAATGTTGAAAGAAACTGGGATTTTATGATGGAGAAGTGAGAAGGGAGCTCATTCTAGAAACGAGGTACAGCTATTTATGGAAAAGCATAGAGATTAGGGATAAAGTGTCCTATCTCCTATGTAGAAGGAGAGTCATATGCAATAAACCCAATAAAGCAGGCTGAAGTCATATTTTGAAGGGATTTAAATGCAAAAGAAAATAACTTTGGAGCTATTAGAACTTCTTAAGTGGGATGGTTATATGGTTAAATCTTTAGGAATATCAGGACAGTAGCTATGTGGAAGATAGATTAGAGAGTAAAGAGATAGAGGCGATTGCAAGAGATTGAGGCTATTACAATATTCCAGGAAAGAGATGATGATTGCATGTGAGGGTGAAGAGAGAAGAATCAAGGAGGACTCCAAGATTGTATGCCAGAATTGATAGAAGGATGATGGTTTCCTCAAAAGAAACAGAAAAACTAGGTAAAGGGAAATGTTTAGTGTGGGCAATGAAAAAGATAAATTAACTCTGGTTTTGTTTATGCTGAATTTAGTATGACTATGGAATATCCAGTTGGTAAAGTACAACTGATAATTTTTGATACAGACCTGGAGTTCAGCATAGATATGTTTATCCAGATCTGACACTTATTTGCATAGAAATGATCATTAAATCCATGGGAGCTGATGATATCAGTAAGAGAGAGTGTTGAGAAAGAATAGAAGAGTGTCCAAGACAAAAGCCCTGTGTTATTCAAGCATGAGGGTGAGACATGAATGATGTCCAGAAAAGGAGTCTGAGAAAGAACAGAATGAGGGAGACTAGGAGAGAGAGAGAGAGAGAGAGAGAGAGAGAGAGAGAGAGAGAGAGAGAGAGAGAGAAAGAGAGATTGAGAGAGAGAGAGAGAGAGAGAAAGAGAGATTGAGAGAGAGAGAGAGATTGAGAGAGAGAGAGATTGAGAGAGAGAAACACACACAGAGAAAAAAGAGGGGGGGTCATGAAAAACCAGAGAGGATACTGTCTCCAGGAGAAGAGAAATGTTTCAGGGAGATCAAGAAAGATGAGGACTAAGAATGACTAGTTGGAAGGGACTGGTGTCAGTGGATAGACCACCAGGCTTGGAATCAGGAGGACCTGAATTCAAATCTGTTCTCAGATATTTAGCAATTGTGTAATCTTGGGCAAATTACTTAATACCAGTTGCCTCCAGAAAATACTCTTGGATTACACAATTAAAATATTGTTGGTTAGTATTACAAAATAAATGGACAGACAGCCCCCAGTGAAACTGAATTCTGTATTATTATAATAACCAAATTTTGCCCCGAAGGAAAGGTGAGAAAACTCATTTTCCTTCCTTCTTTTCAGAGATGGGAGATTATGTATGTAGACCTGTAGCGAGCTGTCGTCTCTAGAAGCTGCCGGATCACTCTCTGAGAAGAGATCTGCTGTGTCTTCTACTCAAATCTCTCCGACAGATTCTTCTTCCTGTAACGAACCGTTGTCTCCAGGCAGTTGCTGTTAACTCTTGTCCAGAGAAGTGACTTCCCTTCCTGCAGAGAGCCCCGTCAAGCCTGATGCAATGCAGAGTCTTCTTCTATCTCTGGGTGTCCTCTCTTTTATTCTCCCAGAGAATGGGCGTGGGATAATGCAAGGGCTTCTGAGAAGAACCACTTCAGCCAATGAGCTTGCTCCTTCTATCAAGTCAACCTGAGTTCTCACCTTGTAATTGTCCAACCTGAATTCTCACCTTGTCACTATCCAGACAACCTGAGTTCTCACCTAGTAATCCTAACATAGACCATTGCATATATTGTCATACTCAGATTGTGTTAGTTTTCCTGAACTGTTTTTCCTTTACTTTGGTGGAAGGTTATCTGGGTAAGACAAAGAAGGGAAATATATTTAGAAATGATGATTTAAAAACAAAATGTACCAATAATTTTTAAAGAAATCATTGGCAAATTTTGAAAGAGCAGTTTCACTTGAATGGTAGGTCAAAAGCCATATTGCAAAATATTGAGAAGTGAGAAGAAAGGGAAGATGTATAAAACAAAAGTACAGATAGCTTTTTTCCCTTTCAATTTTGGTTTTGAAGGAGGAGATATCTAAAATGATAGATTAAGAGAAGAGCAGAGTCAAGTGAAAATTTTAGAGATATGACTACCTTTGTAGATTAAAGTGAATCAGCTAGTATATCTAAAGATTGAAAATTAGAGCTAGAGGAAAAAAATATGAAGTCAAGATGCTGGAAGAGATGGGAGGGTCTGGGTTAAAGATACAATTAGAAAAGTTGACCTTGGTGAAGGAAAGACTCAAATCTTCAGTAGAGATTAGAACAAAAGAAGGTAGGATGGGGCATGTGTCAAAAGATTTTGAGATGTAGAATAAGAGAAGATGAAAGAACTCATGGTAAGTAGCTTCTGTTTTCCCAGTAAAGTATAAGGCTCTTTTTTCCCCAATAAAGTGAGCAAAGTTCTCTACTGAGAGGAATATGGTACTCTGTGGGGAACTTTAGGAAAGGAAAAATATTTGGAATAGCAATTGAAGGGAGTTCAGTAGCCAGTTTCAGGCATCCCTTCTGGATTATTTCTCCAATTTCTCTAATTTCTATATCTATGAACAAACCAAGCCCTAGAGAACAGTTTTGAACAGTTTTCCCCTGAGCATTCTATTATCAGGAACCCCTCAAGTGCTTGGATATTATAATACTTCATTCATAAGCCCTATCCAGTATGTGCTCTCATATAAATTGGAATTTTGACATCAACTAGTATTTGTTTGTTTTCCAAAGGGAATCAAAAAAATATAGAAAGACTTACATGAAATAATGAAAAGTAAAATGAGCAGATCTAGAAGAATATTATAAATAGTAACAACCATGAATGACCAAGTTATTATGAGTATTATAAATACTCAGATTAACTACAAAGGACTTATGATGAAAGACATTATTTCTAGAGAAAGAATTGATAAAGATAAGTATGTCTAGTATGATTTTACAAATATTTATAAATGTGTCAAATGATGACTTTCTTTAGTGTGGGGCAAGAAGGTAGAAGGGGAAAATAAAATAAAATATTTTTAAAGGGACTGAGAAGGCTTAATAAAAATAGTAGTTAGGAAAAACACAATTTTCTCCAAAAATTGGTTAGGCTCTTTTCTTGTATTCCTATAAAATTCCTGGGGAGAGTAGACTCAAATGAAAAGTACCATGCTAATGAAGCATACAGGAAGGCAATCCATCAGGCCAAAGAGTACTTCATGACTTAGCCCCAGAAGTCCTCTTGTCTTTTTCCCCCAAGAAGTTCACTTTAGGAGTAAGACATCCATTAATAATAGGAGAGTTATTCCTTGCTTACTTAGACTGTCTTCCCAGGATCCAGGTTTCACCCAGGAGAATCAATCTTCAACTGCTTTTGGCCAAGCTGGTTGCTTAGCTACTACATTGGCCTTTCACTGAGTTCAGTTTCCATTGCTCCCAGATCTGGACTGTTGGTTGTCTATGGGATCTTGGATGCCGTTATTGGATCTTCTAGTTTCACTGGTCACTAGCACACTCTCATTCCAGAATACTTATTTACCTAAGATTAGGAAAGAAAAAACACAACAGAAATTTAGGTGTGACCTATAGATAGGTAGAAGCACCCTAACTTCAGCTGAAAATAATATTCCTTACCTGAAAGCCACCAGAGAAGAAAGAATGAGATCACCCTCAGGACCTTTTGTGTGCACACTCAGCTTGATCTCAATATCATTATTAGTTCTTCTGGTTCCTCAGCCCACTAGAAGATCATTTCAGTGTTAATAGGACCAGCCCTTCAATCACTCATAGAAATGACTCCATTTGTTGGATTAAAACCAGGCTTATTGTGCATGTTTTGAAATAGGGGGAAGGGCCCTTTCATCACACATGTCCAGAAGCAAGCCCACCCAAGTTTCTATTTCTTTTCCTGAACATGCCCCAAGGAGGAATAAGAATGTTCTTGGTGCTTTGAGATATCTTGTGATAATATAATTTTTATATAGATAATAGAAAATTTAAGTGGGCACAGCAAGGATCTAGCACCAACCAACTATATATCATTAAATGAGAATTTATCAAGTAATGGTTGGAAAGAGAGCAAAGATTTTGGTTTTAATAAAGCCTTTGCTCTCTTTCCAGCCATTACTTGATAAATTACTTGGTTTTAATAGACAATTACAGTCAGACTAGTGGCTATATATATATATATATATATATATATATATATATATATATATATATCATCCTTTTGGAAAAGATAGAAAATCCAGCTAGAACAGGTTTGATGGTCTAGGAGAACAATGAAGGAGAGAAATTTAGGAGGAGTAGGATAGAGGGATCAATAAAAGGAGAGGAGTTTTGACAGAAATTTCAGAGTCCTTGATCATGCAATAAATGTACATGATGATGTTAAGATGAAAAACATGACCATCTTTTGTGGCATAGTGAGAGAATTATACAAGACACTGAAGTAGAAACTGATGCACTGGGAGATCAGGGCATTTAAGGACTATATATTTAAACACTTGTATATGAAATCTTCAAATATAAGAGTAGAAGATGGGATGAAGAGGAAAACTATACTTGAGAAAGGAGGGAGACCCATAAAAAATGATCCTCAGTATCTGGGTAATGTATCTAAATGTAACAAGTCTCAAAGGAGAAGATACTAAGTGATGGAAGCAAAAGAGAAACTTTAGAAATGGAAAGTAGTAGCAAGAGATAGGCATAAAATGGCTTAATCACTGACCAGAGAGAGTGGCCACTGATGTAATGTATTCTGGAGGTGAAGGATAATGTGGAGCAGTGAGCAGGTATGGGTGAGAAGGGATGGAGGTTTCCAAGATAGAAAAGATGCAGAAGAAAAAGGTCTGGGAGTAAGGGAAGTTGTCAACCAATAGAACAGTTTTCAGCATGGCACAAGAGAAGTGTTGGATAGAACTGGATAGAAACTAGGGAGGGATATGTCTTGGTGGGTGGTGATAAGAAAAGAGGGAAATGGTAGCAGGGGTGGGGGAAGAAACTGCCTCAACTTCCCCATTGATGGCTTGTAGGAGCAACTCTTCAGCTTCCTTTGCCTTATCCTGTTTATATTTTGGTCTTCTAATACAAGTGTTTGATCTTTCAGATGTCTCTCGGGAGGTGTTTGCTGTTAGTCCTGGTCTGGCAAGCCTTTCTGTCAGATCTTGCATTTAATGTTAGTTCAGTTATAGTCTTCTACATAAATGGTCTCCAAACTTTTTAGTCATACACATTATCTATAAAAAATTCTAGTAACATGCCCTAGATATAATTATATTTGGTTATACATGATATGCTATTGTACTAATGTATTATATACATAAATAAATATATTTGAAAACAGAAATGAAAAAGAATGACATAAGGATGAAACAATATTTTTATATTTTACTTTATTAGTGATATAAAACTTTTACTAAAATATAGTTTTCAATGATTATGTCAATTTATGAATTTGATAAACTAAAAAATTTGAACATTTTCATATACAAATAGCAGAAAAAAGAGATTTGTATATGAAATTGTCTCTATCATATGCATTTTGGTTGTTTTTTTAATGATATAACAAATTTAACACAGTAGTGGCAACACTGCCGAGCTCATCTGCCACCTTTTCTGAGCTTCCTTCTGCTCTCTTCTGTGTATTTTTAAAATGTTTCAGTGACACTCTTTTCTTAGTTTGACATTTTGTGGTTGTAAGCTCAATTTATTCATATACTTGGATTTAATGACTGTCACAGCTGAAAAAGATAACTCACAAAGACACATAGATCCAAATGGATGAAGAGCATTGTTGGCTGGGTTTACTGAATCATAAGATTCATTTTTCAGTCCCATCTATCAATTACACAAAGATTTTTGTTAGGATTTGGCTAGTCAGTTTCCATTGTTGTTGTCAATCAATTGTCCTCATACTAATTGGAAGCTGTTGCATTTTTATATTTTTAACAAATGGTTTCAAAAATCATTGACACTCCTTATGTGGAAGATTTTTAAGCAGGTTACAAAATTTGGTTTTTAGAGTGTGCATTTTTATAGATGATACAACATTTTCAAGAGGAAAAGCTGCTGCATTTTAAAATATTATGCTAATTATGATTGATTTATATTATGAATAGTTATTATCTCAAATCCACTTTCTTAGTATAAGAACTATTTAGTTTGAGGTTAAATATTTTCAATAGTGGATGACAATCTCTATTTTGAATATTCATCTTCCTGAGTATTTTTGTGTAATTTTTGTCCGATCTCATTAGATCATCATACTTTTTAATGTGGTTCATGAAGAACTTATACTAATAGTAGAAAAAGCATCAACTCATCATTTTTTTATTGTTTGTTTGTACTAACATCATTAGTATATTCTTTGACTTGTGCCTTTGTGAAAAATAATCTCTTAGACTATTTTGCCATTTTCTAATATGAAGCCTAACTTGGCTAAATATTGTTAAGTGTAGTGCTTGAATAAATACTTACTTGGGCCCATATAAACTGCTTGCAATATTCACAAAATGCTAATAGCAAAAATATGACTCAGCATACCAACCAAGCAATACCTTTGCTTTGGGGAGTTCTCACAATCTTTCAGAATGCCTCTCCTACCATACAAAATGCATGACCATTTTACACCAAGTGAGAATGCTATTGTGTTTATATATATATATAAAATGTATTACTAAAGCTTAATGTTTCTTTATTTTAAAACATAATTTTTTAGATTTTATTTAATTTATTAAATAAAACAATCATTTCTATAATATGGTAGAATAATAAAGAGATGATTGTACGTGAAACTAAAGATCTGTTATGTACAACTTGTTCTTTCTTTTAAATGAATAATACATTTATCATGTAAATGTCTTTTTTTCTTTCCTCATTGCCCACCTCTAGAGATGGTTATCATTTGACATAAACATATATTTTTAAATCATTCTATACATACTTCTATTTATCCATTCTTTCTCTTGAAACAGATAATCCTTTATATTAATATTTTTCTTATTTTAATTAAATGTAAATAATCAAACAATTCCTGAACCCCAATAGATTGTTCAGTGTTTTCTTACCCACCCCCACTTTGGAAACTGCTCTTCTAGATGTTAAATATTGTTGACAGGACTTCATATTGTCTCATTCTTTTGGAATTTTGATTCATCAACCTTCAGCTCTCGATGTGTGATTTGGTGCAAGTATCAAATTCCTTCTCCTACCTCATTCTTCTCCTCTCCTGCCCTTTGCATTTAATCTGTCTTCAAATCTGCAAGAAGCTCACTGCCAATCTAGACTCCAGAGAAGATTAGCTAGATAGATAAATGTATGGTTAGTTAAACAGATGAAGAGATAGATTGATAGAAAGGATGGATAGGTAAATAGAGCCTCTATTAAGTGCTTCTTATGAGTTAAGCAGAGTGGATATAAAAATATAATCAAAATAATCCTTGCTCTCAAAGATTTCATATTCTAATGGGGAGTGTGGGCTAATACAGAACCTCAGGAAAGGAGGGGGGACAGAATAGATGTGGAAGCCTTGACCTGAGCAAGAAAAGCTGAAATCTTACCAATTAGAAATCTGAGTGGTTCCAGAGAGGCAGTCTAAGGTTTTAGTGAGGAAAATGTGGAGATGATGGCCCAAGTGAAAAAGCCATAACTCAGGGATGACTGAGAAATATATAGAAAATAAAAATTTGTGAACTATATTGGATCATTTTTTTTAACAGTCTCTAATTGAAGAGCCCAAGTTTTGGACCATGAAGAGGATTCAAAAAATACTAATGTTTTTTACGCATTTGTTAATTTGGTCAGCCCTTCTGATGACTCACTATATTATTTATAACAAGGGGCTTTTCCAAAGTTTTTCATCCTTCCTCAAACTTTCCATACCTCTTCTTCCCCTAAAGCTCTTAGCCGAGAACCTTGCCTCCCATTTGACTGAATCAACAGAAGCCATCGACAGATAGCTTTAGCTTCTCTTCCCCCTCCCCTCATCTTATATCACTCAGTTGCTTTCTGCATCTATGTCCTCCATCACTCCTGATGAAGTGGTCCTTCTTTTTGATCTAAAGTAGCCTGTCACCTGCAGTGAAGTAGGTGCTGCTCGGGAGACAGGTAAGAGATTCAACATATTAGACTCAACAATACAGAACAGACAATGCTGTTTGCTGGTTCTGGAAGTTTTTCTGTTCTTTCTTAAAGGGCAGGGAGGATGGGAGGTTGCAGAACAACCTTTGACTTTAAGCAAAGAGACCATAACAGCTGAGAGATGCTGGGAGAGATGCAGTGTATAGCTGAGGTTATTCCAGGAGAGAGAAATCTGGAACAGACTGAGATGAATGGGGAATTAAGCCAGCAAGCAGAAATTAGGAGACTAAAGTAGCATGATAATGGCACTAGGAGAGAAGTAGGCACAGGATCAGTAGTCCTGTGGTATTGGAGATGTGAATTGCTCTTCCATAAGGTATATTCTGGACTCATGCATTCAGTACTTCTGTGTTTCTATAGATATTTTCTCTACATATCCTTATGCTTCCCATCAATCTTGAGTATTTGTGGAAGGTTTATGGTGGAAATATCTTGTTGATGTTTTTCTTACTATTCCATTTCATGAAATGCTTTGTTTTGAGCTAATTTTATCTTCTGGTATTTTGTTTTTGGTAGTAATAATAATAGCTAGCATTTACATAGCACTTTAAAATTTGCAAAAATCTTTAAAAATATCATCTCATTCTTTTCTTTCAGCAACCCCAGAAGGTAGAAATTATTGTTATCCATGATTATCATAGGCATCTGGATGGTACAGGGGAAAGAGTGATAGACCTAGAGTTAGGAAGAACTGAGCTGCAATCCTGTTTCAGATGCATTCTACCTGTGTGAACTGCCTCAATTGTCTCAACTAAAAAATGAGTATAAAAATGGACTCTACCTTTCAGGGTTGTTATAAGGATCAAATAATATTTGTAAATAATTTTGTAAGCATTATAGAGAGCAGCTAGATGATTCAAAGGATAGAGCTCTGGTCCTAGAGCCAAGAAAAGCTGAAGTCAGTTTTGGCCTCAGATACTTATTAGCTTGGACAAGTCACTTAATCTGTTTGCCTTAATCCACTGAAGAAAGAAATGACAAGGCACTCATATCTTTGTAAAGAAAACTCTATAGATAGTATTTTAACTCAAGCTAGATTTGAATTCAAGTTTTTTGACAGTAGGGTCTGGCATCCTATCTACTTGCTACTTAGTTACCTCATTTGCTATTTACCTTTTGAATACATCAGTGGGAGCTTGTGAGACATTGTTATGGGGAATGGGAACCTGAGAATGCCTTAATCCTACATCATCATCCACTAGGGGACCTTCTCTGTGAATTGAAGTTTGCTTGGCTGGATCCCATCCTCCAGTGGTTCTTCAGCATTTCTCATGAGACCCTAGCAATTGATTTCTTTCTATCTCTGGAATTATTCAAAATCCCCAGTCCTTCCTGCCAGTTCCTCCTTTTCCCTCCCTTCCCTCCCATGGGTATCACTTGATGACCTTATCATTCACTCTTCTCCAAAGATTCTCTAGTTGTACAACAAGAAAATTAGAAGAATCTATTTTAAGGAAAGATTTTAAGGAAGATCAAATGATACAGTAGGTGCTTAATAATCAGAGAAATAGTCATGGCATTATATTCATGACTTACATTTAAAGTTTAACAAATGGGTTGATATATTTTATTTTTTACAGTAACCTTCAATTTCATTTTATAGATAAGGAATGAACCTCAGAAAGGTCACAGCTAGTCATGGCAGGCCTGAGACATAAACCCAACTCTTTCTGATTCTAAGCTTTCAGCTTTATCATTTTGCATGACACATTGGTGACTGGGACAAAGAACAATTCTATTAAATCAGCTCACTGGAGAGTCTTACAATATACCCTATGTCTTGAGAAATTTTCCAAGTTTGAGGTTTTTAACCAGAAAATGGAGCCAGCCCAAATATAGGAGGTGGTAGCAATGTGGGGGAGTTGAAAGGCCCCAGCACTGCCATGAAAGTTGTCACAATTGATTTGCCAACACAGACTTCTTCCTGAGCAATGCAGACGTTGGGCCTGTGTATGAAACTCTGCCATACCCACTACGCTATACATCTCTCCTGTGGGAGATACAGATAAAAATTGTTATAACTTCATTGTTTGGTCTGTTCCCAAGACCTGTGAATTGGTGTAGATTGCACACACATATACGTCTGTGTGGGTTTCCGTTAGACCACTTCTGAATCCACAGGACTTTATTTCTAGAAAGTTAAAGTTCAGTGGGAAAATTCAGTAACATATTCTCTCCTTCTACTTCTCCTTCCCTTCCTCCCTTTCCCTTTTGACCTCTCTGTTTTTCCCTTTCTTCTTTTCTTTTTCTTTTCTTCTTTCTTTCTTCATTCCTTTTTTCCTCCCTCCCTTCCTCCCTCCTTTCCTTCCTTTCCTCTGTTTTTTCTTTTCTTTTCCTTTCTTCTGTTTTTTCTTTTCTTTCTTTCTTTTCCTTCCTTCTTTTCTTCCTTCTTCCTTTCTCTCTTCTCCTCTCCTTTTTTCTCTCTCTCCTTCATTTTCTCTCTTTCTTTCTTTTCCTTCCTTCCTTCTCTCCTTCTTTCTCTCCTTCCTTCCTTTCCTCCTCTCTCTTTCCCTCCCTCCCTCCATCTTTCCCTCCCTTACTCCCTTCTTTCTCTTTTTCTTCCTACAGTAACCATTTCTTATTCAGTACCTCCTTTCCCTATTTTCCTATTTTATGTGCAAGTATATTTTCTATTCTTCCTGTGAATTATATTCGTATATTGCCTCCTCTTTCCTCGTACAAGAGTTGTCTAGAGAATACAATGATTTAAATTTTTTTCTGGAAATACCAGAATAACACTAGATTCTTTGTAAGTAATGTTTATTTCACTCCCAAAGCTTACTGCAGGGTGTTTCTGTCTCCCAAGCTCCCCATTGCATAACTAGGCATGTTCTCAACTCACAAGTAGAGTTCAAGTTCCAAGATTCAAGACTCTTGCCCTGTAGGTTAGCTGAAAGTTAGCTATTTTATCACTTGAGTCTTTGCTAGTTATAAGTAATGTTAGGTGGTACAGTGAATAGAGTATTGGGCTTACTATTAGGAAGACCTGAATTTATATCTGACTTCAAATACTTAACTAGCTATGTGACTCTGAGAAAGTAACTTAACTTGTATTTCCCTTAGTTTCTTTAATAGTAAAATGGAAATAATTGTAGCATCTACTTCACAAGATTTTTTGTGAAGATCAAATGATACAGTAGGTGCTTAATAAATGCTTATTCCTTTTCCCCCATCAGTCATTAAGAATTTATTAAGTATTTGCTGCATTCTAAGCACTGTATTAAATGTGAAAAAGTAAAAACATGATTTCTGTTCTGAAGATATGAGTGGTATAGTTTCAGCATCTTTGTGGGTGAAAAGTGCACGTTGCAGAACAAGTTTGTTCTCTAATATTTTTTTCCATTTAAAATATGATAACCTGCTATTTTGCTATATGCAGCTGCTATCAAGATGCTGATCTCTTTCTTTGTTACTTTTTCATTTACATGATTCCTCACTTGTAAATCCCTTTCAAAAAATATGGATAGATAACAACTTAATGGAAATGCTTTGGCTTGGGCTCTCTCACAAATCTATTTACCTTTTTTTTTTTTTTTTTTTTTTTTTTAAATTATTGGCTGAGTCTAATGAGATGCTATGTTATTTTATTGTAATGCATGAAAGAACTGAGATGAATACTGGTCATTTTTTCTGATTTTTTTTTTGTACTAGAATTAAGAATTAGATCTGCAAATTTTGACGTAAGGGTAATATAATAGGATAAATTGGATTTTTTTATTATTGGATAAATTGGAGTGTATGATCTAGACTTTATCAATATGTTCATAGTTCATTCCCAGGGTCAGCATTCATAAGTCTTGAATTATTGTATGTCTTCCAATATAACCATTTTTCAATTCAGGAGAAGAAGGAGCACTTGGTGAATGTTGTGCTAAGAAACCACAGAAATATAGCAGAGTTTGATAAAGCATGTCTGGTCCAAGTCTATGGATCAAGCTAACCAGACTGAAGGCTAAGTAATCCATACTGACTACAATGTGAAATCCAAGGAGTGGGGTTAATCTAGCCAAGAATAAATTGACTGAAAGGAGATGATATCAAATCTCAATACATTAAGAGCGGTAGGAAAAATGGCTTGAAAGTTAGACTGAAGTTGGATAATGGAAGGCCTTGTATATAAGGCTTAGACATTTTTATTGTATCTGGAAGGCAATGATAAGACCATATGTTGATCTTTTTTAACCTTTATATTTTTAACCTATATTATACATTGTAGGAAGCTCAGTCATTTTCACTTGTATCCTCTCTTTCATTACCCCATTTGGGGTTTTCTTGACAAAGTTACTGGAATGGTTTGTCATTTCCTTTTTTAGCTTTTTTATAGATGAGGAAACTGAAGTAAACAGGGTTAAATGACTTGCCCATGGTCACACAATTAGAAAATTTTAAAGTCAGTTGTGAACTCAATAAGATAAGTCTTCCTGTGTCTAGATCTAGTTCTTTATCCACTTCACTGTCCCATAGGGAATATACAAATGTTAATTGAACTATTTTATTACCATATGTTAATTAAAGAGGAATAACATAGAAATAACATGATGTTGTGAAAAAATAAGTGGAAAATATCTTAATAGGATTTTTTTTAACTAAGCCTCAGTTTTGTCATCTGTCCTAACTGATTTTCAAAGCCCCTTTTTACTTTAAATCTCCTGTTCCTCAAATATCTACAAACTTATCAGAAAGGAATTGATGGTTAATATATGAAATGAGACATCCAACCACTCTCACTAAATAAGAGGTTCACTGATAATTTTTTTTATCATTGGCATATTTTATATTTTCCTAAGCCAATTGAACAGTGTTTCTACTGAATTAGACTGAATCTGAAAAATTCTTCTCATTTAGTTTCTCTCTGGAAATGTGCCATTTTACTATAACACATCATCAATGAGCCAGGAGAAAGAGCCAAATTATTTTATTATAGAACAAGAAAAGCTCAGAGTAGCAACTTTATACAGGCAGGCAAAGTACAGGGATCTGACTCACTGATTCTAGTTTAACAGACCCATAAAGTAGCACCGTTACTGGCTTTGTATGGTCTAAGTCATTAATTATCCTTTTTATGAGAGTCACTTTTAGATCATTCTTGGTTTCACTGCCAGTCCATCAGGCTCGTATCTTTAGCCTCTATTCTTCACTCAATCTTTTCTTACTAGTTTTTCTTAATTCCAGTCCAATCTTAACCCATGTATTATTCAAGAAACCTCTCTGATTTGACAGGAAAATGTAATGATAAGAGCTCTGCATTTGGAGACCTTGGACCTTGATTGAAATCCTGATTCTGTCACCTGTTACCTGTGTGACCCTCAGTTTCCTCATCTCTAAAATGAATAGATGGAACTAGATGACTTCTAAAGTATGACCCAATGATTGTGCACTCAATGCAGCTTGAAAGCTGAAATGCATACAGTGTAGATCATTTCTCTGCTGTTTTACTAATTTTGGCCTAACAATTAACACCAAGAAAATAGAGGTTCTCCACCAGCCAACAAAGGTACTAGACACTGAGTTTTCTTTAGCTGAATTGTCAAGTGTTCAAACTGCTGCAGAGTGCAACTCCAATAGGTTGGCCATGTTGTTTGAATACTAAAAATACATTTGCCTCAAATATTATTTTATGGAGAACTAACACAAGGCAAGAGCTCACATGGAGCTCAGAAGTGATGAAAAGACATTTTCAAGTTCTCTCTAAAGAATTGACTGTAGAGACTAAGAGACACTAACACAGAACCATCCAGTATGGAATGCCAGCCCACTTCAAAAAAGGTGCTATGCTCTATGAGCAAAGCGAAATTTCAGTAGCCCAAAAGAAACATGAGATATACAAATGTAGAGACATCTCCACTCCAAATGTTCATATAGTCTATTTATCCTCAACCTCTGATAGAGTCTTCTGAACCCACATTAGACTGATCAGTCACAGTGAAAAACATTATACCTTGATTCTAATATAGTAATACCATTTGGGGCCTCTTTAAAAACAAAGGACCATAAATAAGTTCTCTTTTTAAAATTTTATTAAAGCTTTTTATTTACAAAACATATGCATGGGTAATTTTTCAACACTGATTCTTGCAAAACCTTCTGTTCCAAAATTTCCCCTCCTTTTCCCCACTCCCTCCCCTAGATGGCAGGTAGTCCCATACATGTTAATTATGTTAAAATATAAATAACCAAATTCTTTCCAAATTTTAAATCTGTCAGTCAATAAGCATTTATTAAGTCCTCACTAATTATCAGACATTGTACTACATGTTAGGGACACAAAAAAGACAAAAAAGCCCTTGCTTTCAAGGAGCTTACAGTCTAATAAGAGAGAGACATTCAGAGACAGAGACAAAGAGGAGCACAAAGAGAGAGAGAGAAGAAAAAAAAAAAGAGGAGAGAGAGAGAGAGAGAAACAGAGAGAGAATACAACATGCAAACAACTATATATAAACAGTGCATAATGAGTATTCCAAAAGTCTTCGTGCAGCTTTAAGCTTTAATGGGTTCATTGTAAACTTTAATAGTTTTTTAAACTGCACGAAAACTTTTGGAATACTCTATATAGAGACTAAATTGGAAATAATCCCAGAGGGAAGGCACCAGCATTAAAAGAGATCAAAAAAGCCTTTTTGTAGAAGAGGGTGTTTTAGCTGAGAGTTGAAGAAAGCCAGGAGGTAGAGATGAAAAGGGAGAAAATTCCAGCCATGGGATACATGCCCCTGAGTGTGGGGTTCCTCAGAGGACCTGCAAAGATGCCAATGTCACTGAATCACTGAACCTGTAAAGGAATAAGGTCAAAGAAGATTGGAAAGTTATCAGGTGAGGAAGGACTTGAAAAATCAAACAGAGCATTTTTAGAATCGATGTTAGAGATAATAGGGAGCCACTGGAGTTAATATAATAAAGGGAGCCATAGGGTCGAATCTGTTCAGTAGAAGATTCATTTGACTGCTAATAGTTTGAATGGGGAGAGACTTGAGGCAAAGAGACCAAATCATTGGCTATTGCAATGATTCAGTTGGTGAAATGGTTGAGGGCTTGGCCCAAAGTAGTGGAAATGTCAGAGAGAAGGGGACAAATTTAGAAGCGCTGGAAAAACACAATCAATAGGACTGATGGAATATGGTAGGGGGAAGGTGAGAAAGAATGAGGAGCCAAGGGTGGCAACAAAATTGAAAGCCTGGGTGATCAGTAGGATGGCATTGCCCTTGACAATAAAAGGGAAGTTCAAAAGAGTGGAGAGTTTGGGGAAAAAGATATTGGATTTAGCTTTGGGCATGTTGAGTTCAAAATGTCTGGGAGATGCAGAATAATCTGTCCAGTAGGTAGTTATAGATGAACGATTGGAGGATAGGAGAGAGACCATTGAGGAAACAAAGTCAGTTCTATTGGAATTTTTAGGCCTTTATTCTAGTAAAGGAGGTTGGCCTGTGTTTTATACAGCCCCTTAAGCAGTAATACTCCTCTTGGCTCTTGTTCATAGAAACCTCGCTGAACTGGTTTTGTGTTCTCTGGGCACATAAACTTTAGGCTGGCAGCCTCTAAGCTGTCTCTTTTTCTTTCTGGCTTTTCACCTTTTAAGCTTTTTTTGTAATATTACAGTTTCTTTTTCTGTTCTTTTTTCTCCAAATAGTTCTTATGTAGTATTTTTATTATTGTTTTAATAGTAGGCGCCCTGTGTACTCCAGGCTGGCAGTGTACCAGCATCATCCTACTACTGACTGGCATGGAAGTATTGAGATGCTCTGTTTCCCAACTGGGCCAGTTCACCCCTTCTTAGGAAATCTGGTAGCTACCCATCATCATATTAATGCTAAACTTAGAATACTTGACTGGCACACTCCATTGTTGTTCTGAACTCCCAAGATCAAGAGGTCCACCAGCTTTGCCACCTTGGTTGCTAGTATTGCCATGTCTGCAAAGTTCTTTGTAGTTTGACATCTATCCCCTTCCCCTATGTTCACACAGTTTTACCTGTCTGTATTATATATAAGATCAAGACAAATATTTGTTTTAAAGTCTCTATAACAAATGCCCTCCTCTCCTCTGCTCTATTCAAGAGCAAATCTAAAATCCTCTATTTGGCTTTTGAAGCCTTTCATAGCCTGGCTTCCTTGCCAGACTTTTAACACTTTGTTCCTTTTCAAATGTTCTATAACCCTGTAACTCTGGCCTTCTTACTCCCCCTCTCATGTAGTATTCCATTCTCTTCCTCTGGGATTTTTATACTGGCTCACCCCCATGTCTGGAATATTCTCCCTCCTCACTTCCATCTCCTGCCTTCTGCAGGAATCTTATCTTGCTTTTCCACCTCCTCCCCCATATACTAATGCCTTTCTGCTGATTAATTTAATTCTCTATCTTTCTGTCTCTCTGTGTTTCTCTCTATGTCTCTCTCTGCTTCTCACTCTGTCTCTATTTCTTTCTGTATCTCTGTCTCAGTCTCTTTCTCTCTCTTCCTCTCTGTCTGTGTCTGTCTCCTCCTTTCCTTTCTCTTCCCCTCTCTCTCTCCTCTTTGTCTCTATCTTTCTGTCTCTTTGTCTGTCTCTCTCTATTTCTGCCTCTGTCTCTCTCTGCTTCTGTATGTCTCTCTCTCCCTAACTCTCTCCTTTCTTCAATCTCTGTTTCTCCCCCTCTATCTCTCTCCATATATAAATGCATATATATGTGTATATATATATATGTAGAAACTATATGTATATACAATATATACATGTATATATACATATATATATATATATAGTAATAATGTATAAAAGTTATTTGCACTCTCCCTTCCCCATTATAATGTGAGTCCACTGAGTGTAGGGTTCTTGTTCTTCTTCTTGTTGCCATTTTCAACATTTCATAAATTTATTGGATGACTCTCCCTAGGGAGTTCTCTTCAATGCACATATATTTGTATTTATATGTGTGTGGGAAGGGGCAGTCTATACATTCCTATGATGAATATATTCTAACATTTAGGAAGCTAGGATGGAGAAGGGAAAACAAGAAAAGGCAAGTGAAAAAGAAAATTGCCTAAACTGGGTGAAAAGATACAGCAGAAAGGAATTTTAAAGCTAGCATTAAAGAAGTGCCCAACCCTGGGGGAGAAGGTAGAAAAGAAATCAAAATGAAAAATTGACTAAAAATAATTGCATCAAACTCTAGGACACTGCACAGCTTTACAAATCAGATCTATAATCAGTCAAAAGAAATCAGTTAACAATGCTTACTCCTACATCAGCCCAGGGTTGGGAGGAAACCCGGGAAGGAGATGAACAATTCTGATTGTCTTTGATGGAGTGTAGAAGAGAGAGACAACCATTGGACTCATCGAGGCCCATATGTTAGACAGATTTTAGATTTGGATAACGGCCTATATCTAGAAATGAACAGGAGCAAGAGTGCAAGCTGCATTGCCTTTAAAAACATACCCCATACAGTGAGGTTTCTCTCCAAAATCCAGAACTATATTTTTAACACCAATATTATTCTGATGGCAAAGCATGGAATATACCTGTCTTGGAAGAATCAAAATTACAAATCATCCAAAGGTCAAGGGAGAAATGCATAGCAGAGGCTGAATAGGTGCACTCCCAATAAAAAATTGTTCAGGAAAGACATTATCAGAGAAATGCTCAAAGAGAAAGGGAGGTAAAGTGAGAATGTAGTGAGAATGATCTATGGACAGACCCTATCTTCTAGGGATACTCCCATTACTACAAATAAGGGTGAAGATATCTCTTCTTTGGGGTTAAGCTTTATAATTTCATCATAATTTTATTTATTTTTCAATTCATTTATACTTTTCTGCACAAATTTCTGTAATTTTATAGACTTGAGATGCTCTGTACCTAGAGTGTGAACCAGATATTTCACTATTCTTTGAGGAAAACATTGTCATTTGTCTTTCCTCAGAGGAAGAGTCAATAGTAAGTAATGGGCTCTCCCAGGGTACCAGGCTAAGATCTCAAGGGCTTTAATGACTTTGTCTAGTAGACTGATTTTGTCAGGTCTAGTTTCTGTCTTTCAAGGCTAAGGACTGTTAAGTCTCCTCCCACTTGGACTGGAAGGATAATTCTACAATGAGAATTTTTTTTTATCTCTTTTACGTATAAAATGACACAGATAGGACTATATGACTTTTGGGTCCCTTCTACCTCAAACATTCTATGATTTTTAATTCTGTAATTATAAGGGAATCTTTAAGATAACTGATTGGGGGGGAGGATTTTTAAAAATGAGCAAGCCAGTTCTCCAGTCCAAGTATAACTTCATGAATCAATCAACAAACATTCTCTACTGGGGCCAGGTGCTGAGGATTCAGATATAAATAAAAGTCTTTGCCCTTGAACTTAATCCTCTAAGGCTAAAGGGCCTCCAAGAACAAAGGCAAATATGATTCACTGGCCAAATTCAAAGATCTCTGAGTAATGTCACAAAAGTTTATAATTTTTCTGTGATCCAAATGAGAGTACATAGGACCAAGAATCTCCCTGAGCCCCAATCTTAGAAAAGGGTTTAGGCAAATATAAATCTTAAAGGAGGAAGATAGATTAAAACTATGTTCTCCAGTAATTAACTTACATGGAGTTAAAGACCTGGTATCACAGGGTCAGTCTATAAAGTAAATTGTGGTTTTAGTCTCCAATATCAGAGCTAACCTTATATCTACCATACCATCACCATTCAGTCCTTTTAAAGAGTTTTTAAAGAGAAAGAAGAAATAAATGTCAGCAAAATTAATTACCACAGCAGAAAAAAATCTTGTTATGATATAAAATGTTGCAAACCCATCATTTTTATCACTATAAATGAGGGGGAAGATATCTCTTCTTTGGTGTTAAGCTTTATAATTTCTTTAAAATTTTATTTATTTTTCAGTTTATTTATACATTTTTATAATTCTGCACAATTAAAAAAATTCTTCATCACCTCATTTGAAATTTTCTTGACAAAGATACTGAAAAAATTTGCCATTTCCTTTTCTAATTACAGATGAGGAAACTAAGGCAAGCATGGTTAAGTAATTTGGTCAGAGTCACATAGCTACTATGTGTCCAAAACCCATTTTGGACTCAGGAAGAGGAATCTTTCTGACTCCAGGCCCAACACTCTACCCATTATACCACCTAGGTGCCCATTTATCATACTACTCTATTCAAAAAGTATCACTGGCATAAGGAATAAGGAAGGACTTTTATTTCCCCAATCCTGAGGGGATTTTATCTTTTGTGACAGATGGAGAGATTGTCAGCTATAGAAGAGAAGGAAGAGAATAAGCATTTGATATAGCACCTACTATGTGTCAGGTACTATCACATCTCTCAGGATTTGCTGAGAGGTCTCTGCACTCTTCCCTGTCTGTAGAAAGCTCAGGACAAGAAACCTAAGTCTCTGGATAAAATAATGTAATTGAGAAATATTTGATAAAATAAAAAACATTAAAAATAATTGTAATAACATATGTTTATACTTTACTGCTTAAAAACACTAGATAAATGCCAAATAAATGTATATTGACTAACTTACTGAATGTGGGTTACATGCAATATGATGGAGAGAACACCACTGGCTCTGGAGTCAGAGCATCTGGGTTCACATTCTGAATTTGATAATTTAAATCTACATAACTTTAGCCAAGTCACCTGACTCCCTGGACTTCAATTTTCTCATTTGTAAAATGAAGGTGTTGGATTAGATAGCTTCTGGTAAGCTTTCAATATGCATTATATAATGAAATGAGATTCCTTTTCTGGGAAAAGAATAAAAAATTCTATCTGGTGCTAGCCACATTTTTTATTAGTTCTTCTTTTTTTTTTTTTTTTTAGTAAAATTGCTACTAAAATGAAATATATATGATAGTAAATTTCCTTGCATTGACAATTGACATTTACTGATGGAAGGGCACAGACATCACAGATATCTTATTTTTTTCCTAGCAGTTTTCTTTATTGTTGTTTTTTGTTTGTTTATTTGTTTTTTTTTGTATGTTCATCTACCCTGGATCTTTAGCAGAGACAATTATTATAGAAAACTGTCAGTAAACAATGACAAATTCTACCTCATATTTAGCCAAAATTCCCTTTCCCTTTAATATCAGTTATTTAGCTCTGACTGACAGGAGGAGAAAAGGAAATCTGTGGGGAAAAATATGAGTTCATTTTCTAGCTTTCACTCTTTCATTATATAAAAATGATTTCATGTTCTTTGGGCATGGTGGCGTGAGACTCACATGATCCTGAGATGGACAGATGCTTTACCAAAAATGGAATGACTTTTCAGGCATGTGAATGGTTAGGGCAAATATCTTTTTCCAACTGGTGATGGTAGAAAAAAGAATTTGGTCCACGGTTCTCAATCACATTTCCTAACAGAGAAGCAGATCCTTCATATCTCTAAATCTTTGAACCAATGCCCTCCCTCTTGTCTTTCTTTTGCTAATAATACCATTGATAATCTTGGCTTTTTTCTTTCCAATGGATTTCTTTGACCCTAGGAGAGAGAGAAGCTGATGACTGCACGATTCTGCCTTACTTAAATCCAATTTATGTGCAAGTCAAGACATCTTCTGTGATACTAATGGTCCTGGTCCTTTTTGAAAACAAAGGGATGAAGAAAGGTGGGGAAAAATCAAAATAACTATCCCCAGAAGCCTGTTGGAAACAAAATGCCCCATATCCATTTGTCTTAGCCAATAAAAGCAGGCCTGGAAACAGAATTATCTGTACCTCATGATTTCCTTAAACTCAGTCTTATCCGCTTAAGATGTAAAGAATCATAATATTTGGAGGCTGAAGACAGATATTTGAATTCTATCTCTGCTTCTTGGTATCTATATAACCTCAGGAAAATCATTTCCACTGGCCTGAATTTCCTCAACAATTTAATGAGAAGTTTGGATTACATAGTCTTTGAGTACCCTTTAAATTCTTAATTTATGTTCCTATAACTTTTAATTTCCTTTCCAGTTCTAAAACCTAG
The DNA here is from genome assembly GCF_048593235.1 of Sminthopsis crassicaudata. Classification (NCBI taxonomy): domain Eukaryota; kingdom Metazoa; phylum Chordata; class Mammalia; order Dasyuromorphia; family Dasyuridae; genus Sminthopsis; species Sminthopsis crassicaudata. The sequence continues at coordinate 77,975,114 of NC_133618.1, forward strand.
TTATGATCTTAGTTTTCTGCTATCTTCTTTGAAATTTGCTCCCCCCCACCCAAGTCATTGTTTAGCTACAGCTGAATGGCTAGCCATTTAAAGGGTAATGTTCTCACTTTCACTTACTGACTGTTGGTCATGTGGGATTTGCAATGTTTATTTTTAAACAATTGCTCTTTTCATGGAAAAATTCCTCTAGAGTTTCTATCTGACTATTGCTGTTTTCATGTTTCTGTCAGAAATAGCCAACAAAAATGTAATACAGTAATATTTGTATGTAGTTGATAATAAGGAGCCTTTGGAGGTTATCTGTAAAGTCACCTGCAGCCTGACCACCCTGGAAAATGGAAATAATATGCAAGCTGTGAGAACAAATCATATACTGACTGTTTATTTGGATTTCTTAGCATTCTCTTTCTGTGACTTTATTTGCATTTCATTATTGTGAAGCAATCCAATCAGTATGCTACATCTAAGGTTACATACTTTGATGATTTAGATGATTTTTTGGTTTTTTGAGGGGTTTTCTTTGGCCAAACATCTAGTCAGCAAGAATAACATTTAAAAAGTCTGATGTAAAGTTACACATTTATTGAATTATTTTTTTAAATCAATAAAAACTTCCTTTTCAATGTGAGAATGTTTGGTTTTGCTTCTATTGTTCTTCGTGTTTACATTGTTGAAGTCATGGCTTATATTTTTTTTTCTGGTTCACACAAGGTGTAAAATTAATATTCTTAAGACCTAGGTCTTTCTGTGTCATTCCCTGGCTTCAGAATTGTTAGTGACTTCCACTTGCCTCCAAGTTAAAATACAAGCTTCTTCATTTGGCATTTTAGGTCTTTCACAATCTGGTTCCACTCTACATTTCCAAGATTAAAAAATAATAATAATAATTTCCTTCCCATTTTCTTTGTTACTATTCAATTGGTTTATTTACTATTTCTCATGCACAACTTCCTATCTCTCATTTCTATGCTTTGGCACGAGCTGTTTCCTATACCTAAAATGTACTTCCTTCTTTTCTCTGCCTAGTAGAGTAACTAAATTTCTCCAAGGTTTAGCTTAAGTGCCATCTTCTACAGAAGGGCAATCCTAAATCCCCTTCTCCAATCCAAGATATTATCTTACCTCTATAATTATCTATGTCTATATTGTCTCCCTCCAATGCAATATAAACTCCTTGAGTGCAGAGACTATTTCATTTTGTGACCACCACAATGCCTCATACATAATAAGCACTTAGTGAATTCTTGTTAAATGTTTGAAATTCATGAAGATGTCAAAAATGTCTTCAACTAATAGTTGAAGTTTCATTTTTCCAACCTAGGTATTTAAGCAATCCCATTCCCTAATAATTTAGGTAAGATTTGTTAACTGTGGAAGGCAGAGCATGCATGACCCCATCAGAATGAATAGGGATTTCTCTATAAGCCTAGAATTTCTAAACTGGACTGAGCCAAATGGGATTTATGTTTTATCCTTTCTAACTGGGTGCTAAGTTCTAATTAAGTAGATGTTCTTTTAAAGGAGAACTCAGAAGCCAAGTTTGCCTGCTTGACATAAATATTAAATATTCCAGAGTTCATTCTTAATTAAGGAGAAGGATTTTTTTTCCTCTGGCCTGCTTAGCAAGAATTTTCCTCTTGTTCCAGTTAATATTATGTGCCAGTTGGCTCCTATACTTGAAACCATGTGCTTTTGATATATAACTAGAGAATTTATAAACTTGTTTGGAATTAAAAAAGGTGCTATATCCTTGGGAAACATATATCCCTAATAACCCTCATTTTATTTTAAGCGTAACCATTGATGGATCTTTTCCAAGTAACCAAATTTTGGAATAAGATAGTGGCACATTAGCAGTCTTTCTTTTGTCAAAGGACTCTATTTCTTTTCTTTTTGCTCTCCCTCCCACCCACATCACCCATTAAAATCTTCAGAGATTGATGTGATAGGGAAGTCAGCCTTTAGTTGTATTCCTGATCATTATTGTCTAACCTTCTGTCTTACCTACAGATGGTTTCCAGGGACAGAGAATTGAGAAGAAAGAGCAGTGTAAATAGAAAAAAAAAAAAAAATAGAATGAAATAATGTGAATTATGGGTTCTCCATTAATGTAGATTTTCAACTAGAAACTGGGACAACTTATTGGGGATATTGCAACCTATTAAAGCACAGGTTGGATTAGATGGTCTATGAGGTAGTTTCCACTTGTTCAATTCAGTACTGCCTCCTAAGTTTTATCTTTTTTATTCAGGCTAATCATTCCTACTGATGTGGTTTCCGGTCCCCTTTTATCAATACTGGTTGACATCCCATATTTGATGTAACTTTTTCATTCTTAAAATGTAGGACCTCAAATTGAATGTACTTATCCAGACGTAATCTGGCCAGTGTAGAGAATAGTAGGATTATCACACCCTTAGTAAAGAATGTAATTTTTTTTTCTTAATGATCTTAGAGGACTTCTTAACTAAACACTTCTTCCAAAAAAGCAAAAAAAAAAAAACAAACCCCCCCCAAAAAAAAAAAAAAAAAACTTTTTAAGCCTTACAGCACTGGTCCATTTGGAAAGACTCTGTTACTATAAGGAATGATATTGGTAACTTATAATGGAGTATACCACAATCTCTACTTTCATATATGTATACACACACACACACACATATAAGTGTATAAACACACACACATATAGATAGATAGATAGATAAATAGATAGATAGATAGATAGATAGATAGATAGATAGATAGATAGATAGATACAGCAACCCAGGCCTTTTGAGATTCATAAATAAATCCATTTATCTTTGGAATGCATTTGGCATGTAGCTCTTACTGCCATCTCCAGGAAGTGATTTTATATTTATTGCCAATGAGATAAAATACTTTGAATGCTTGGGAGCTAGTGTGGTATAATGGAAAGAACTAGCTAGTGGGAAAGACAAGACTGGAACCTGAATCTCCTCTCAGTGAGAGTATTATTGCATATGCCATTTTTAAAGTTCTTTGTGCTTGGGATATCTCTTGTTTAAAGGGGGAGAATGTGCTAGAGGACATTTAATCATCTCATTGTTCTAAAATACTATAAATTTCATATACAGTCTTAACTTTTGCAGTCAGCTGGTGTCTGAACTTCTTGCGACTCCTGTTCTTAATCACATGAATTTTTAGCACTTTTGCCCATATACTATGATATTTTTTTCTCTTTTACTTATCAAGTTTTTTACTTGAATTTCAAATTTATGATAGTTCAGCTTCCAATGTGTCAGTGTCATTTTTGTTTTCTAAAGAACAACTCCTCATGTTGGATTGTAGTCTAGATGCCATTTAAATGAGGAACCCATTACTTTGGTCTAAATAGAGCAACAAAACTATGGCAGTTTTGAATTATGACTTCAGCATTTATTGTCCCAAATTTTATAGGCTCCCTTCTTGTTTTAAAATTTTTGCAGTTTTTTTTAAAATGATGCTGGGTTGAGAAGTTTGTAGTTCCCTAACAGGGGAAGAAATATATAGACAGAGACAAACAGACAGGCAGATAGACAGAATAACAGATACAAAGAAACAAAAACATAATACATTTTGCTCTTTTAAAATTCTCCTAAAAAGAAAAGTAGTCATTAAAAAAAAAAACACTGGAGTTGGTAACAGTATATCTGATTTGTCTTCCAAACCATCACTTTCATTTGAATAAATTCCAAATCTTTTTTTTTTCCAGTTAAGTAATTTTGGAGACTTTTTTTTTTTAATATCCTCTGAAATTTCTACCATTCTTTATTCTGTGAAATAATTTTGTTTTCTAGTGATCCAATAATTTTATTATTTTGTTTTTATGGATATTTCTACACTATTAAGTTTCTCATCATCTCTATATGCTATGGTTTTTTAGGGTCACTCAATTCCTTCTTTATTTTATCTAATGATACTTTTGTTAAATTTGATTTCCTCTTTCCAAACGTCATCCATTTTATCATGTTTTGAGGAAATTCTAGTTTTCTTCCCGATACTTCTACTTATATTATCCCAGTATATTTTTCTCCCGATATTTGTACCTCTATTTTAAAATCCATACTACTTTTCATTGTTTTGATACTTTTCTTTTGTTTGATTGTATTTGAATGTTTTCTTTCAAATGACAATTTTCCTTTGAGAATTTCTATTATTATTTCTATTCTCTTCTTGGGAATTCTCTGTTTTTAAGAGAGGCATTGAGAAGATAAATTATTTTGGAGGTAATTTCAAAATTATTTTAATGACCTTCCCCATGTTTCTTTCTAAAGTAAAGGCCCTTTTTTTGAAGAAAACAGTAACTGCCCAATATATTCCTGATGATATATGATTGTGTCTTGAAACATTATAATCTCCAAAGAATTAGAGTAGATGATTACTCCTAAGGCAATGAGCAGGTATATGAGAAGCAAATGGAGAAGGAACACATTATATAAGAACTTATGAAGTACAATTGGGATAAATGATTTAAGGAAAGAGATGTACAAGAGCAAAAAAAAGGTTTGGGCATAAGAGTAAAAAATAAATGATACATAACCTGTGTGCTTTATTGATATTTGAAGGGTCATAGTAACACAAGGAAGCCACCTCCACTAGCCACCTCCCCTGCCCCTCACCAACAGCCTCACTCCTCCACCCCAATTTGGTAAAATTATGAAAAAAGGACTTGGACAACAGCTGTTCAGGATGGGCAAGTGCACTCAGGTCATGATCTCCATCACTAAAGGGTTTACTCATTTTGATGAGATTGTAGATTCATCAAACTAATACAGAATTAAAAAGACAGAATCCTACAACTTCCCACTCCATCTTTCATCACATCCTTGGGCTTTGATTCTCTGTCCAATTCAGTCATATAGGAAAAATGCTGCCAAATTGAACTCTGGTTACTCTTGGGTACAAGTAAGTTCATAGACTCAGTAAGGCCCTCTCCAGAAAGTTGAAAGTTTAAGTTCTGTGAATAAGTTTATTTTGATTCCTGGAAGAAAGAAAATATAATTTATTAACATCTAACAATAACCTCTCTGGATCATAGACTAAGTATAGAATTTGGCTCCATAATTTGATGTTAACCTTAAGATATTGGATAGCTACGTGGTTCAGTGATATCTTGGATAGAGAAGGAATTAGAATCAGGAAGACAATCCTTGTGAGTTCAAATCTATCTTTGGAAACTTACTATCTACGTGCCCTTGGGCAAGTCACTTAACCCTGTTTACCTCATTTTCTTCATCTCTAAAATGACCTGGACAAAGAAATGGCAAGAAAATCCCAAATGGAGTCATGAAGAATGGAATCATGAAGAATCAGACATGACTGAACAACATCAAGGAATGGGTAGTTACAATGAATTAGAAGAGGAAACATTTGTTTTTAATAGAAAAAAATGTTCTTTGAATCTAAAAGTTTGATTTTTTTCTGTTTATTTGGTTGTGGATTTTAAAAGAAAATTGTTTGCCCACCCCTTGAGTGCAGTTTTAAGTCTATACTCTTGGGCCCTGTCAGGAAGTGGTTAAAACATTATCTTAAGATTTTGGTGAAGTGGCATATGTTGCTAATTGAAATATAAATGTATGGCATGATTCATGCTGTTACTCAGGCTACAACAAGAGGCCATCTGTTGGTAATGTAAAAACACTTTCATTTGTGAAAAACCCAAACAATATGTGATGGTGGCAACTTCTTAAGAACCACTTCTTTGGGCTTTTAAAGCATTAAACTAAAATGAAAGGTCACTTTAAAAATCATGCTTAATGTTCCTTTCTTCTTCTTCTTCTTCTTCTTCTTCTTCTTCTTCTTCTTCTTCTTCTTCTTCTTCTTCTTCTTCCTTCTTCTTCTTCCTTCTTTCTTTCTTCTTCTTCTTCTTCTTCTTCTTCTTCTTCTTTCTTCTTTCTTCTTCTTCTTCTTCTTCTTCTTCTTTCTTCTTCTTTCTTCTTCTTCTTCTTCTTCTTTCTTCTTCTTCTTCTTCTTCTTCTTCTTCTTCTTTCTTCTTCTTCTTTCTTCTTCTTCTTCTTCTTCTTCTTCTTCTTCTTTCTTCTTCTTCTTCTTCTTCTTCTTCTTCTTCTTCTTTCTTCTTCTTCTTTCTTCTTCTTCTTCTTCTTCTTCTTTCTTCTTCTTCTTCTTCTTCTTCTTCTTCTTCTTTCTTCTTCTTCTTTCTTTCTTCTTCTTCTTCTTCTTCTTCTTTCTTCTTCTTCTTCTTCTTCTTCTTCTTCTTCTTCTTCTTCTTCTTCTTCTTCTTCTTCTTCTTTCTTCTTCTTTCTTCTTCTTCTTCTTCTTCCTTCTTCTTTCTTCTTCTTTCTTCTTCTTTCTTCTTCTTTCTTCTTCTTCCTTCTTCTTCCTTATCTTCCTTTCCTTCTTCTGCTCCTGTTGCTCCTCCTCCTCTCTTTCTTTTTCTTTTCCTTCCTTCCTTCCTTCCTTCCTTCCTTCCTTCCTTCCTTCCTTCCTTCCTTCCTTCCTTCCTTCCTTCCTTCCTTTCGTCCTTCCTTCCTTCCTTTCTTTTTCTTTTCTTCATGCTAAGGTTGAAAAGAGAGTTAGTAAATAACAACATGTTTGCTATTCTTTCTATATAATATTTGTAAGTTCCTTGAGGTCATGGGGCTATCTTTTGCCTTTCTTGTAAATTCAGCACAGTACAATGCCCAGTACATAGTAGGTGCCTAATTAATGTCTATTGACTGACAAATATTTTATATCCTTCTTCCTATGGCTGTAATTCTTTCCCTTTTCCCCTTCTGTCCTTCAGAATCCCTGGTTTTCTTTAAGACTTTCTCATTTCCTGTCCCCAGTGCTTCTCTCAAGCCATTAAAGCAAGAGTTAACATGTGAGTAATGAAGTTATTAAATATTTTGATAACTCTGTCTTAATATAATTGTTTTTCTTTAGAATTCTAAACATTTTATGCACTTAAAAACATTGTTCTGAGAAGAGGGCCATAGGCTTTGCTAAACAGCCAAAAGGGTCCACACACACACACACACACATACATACACATGAGAAAAGTTTAAGGACCTCCTGGATTTAAAAAATTCCCCTCTATGGTTATCTTCCATCTATTTTGTATGTATTTCTGTATATTTACATGGTCTCTTTACATTAGACTATAACATCCTTGAGAGCAGGGACAGTTTTTTTTTCCTTTTATTTGTATCTCTGGTGTTTAGCATAATTCCTGGTACATATAGAGGAAGTTCTTAATAAGTGTTAACTATTCAATTAAAAACAGTTTTTATAGTAGAACTGAATAGATTTTTATATGATATATGCTGTGTTACACAATACCCATACTAATAAAACACACATAAAATGTCAATAATTGGAGTTATTTATAAATTTGCAGGTTGGTCCCTACAGTATGGATGTAGTGAAAAGAGTACCGAAATTAGGGGACTTAGGTTAAAATCCCACTTCTGATATTCTGATTGCTCTTGTAACTTTGGACAAATTACTTAGCCTTACTGGATCTTATTGTAAAATGAGGGGATTTTTCTACATACCTTCTTTGAAGAGAAATTAATTTTTTTTCATTCTAATAGCATTTTATTATTCATGTAAAGATTAAATTATATATATATATAAATTATTATAAAATATATTATATATAAATTATATATAAAAATAGTTGTCAGAATCCATTTTTTTTAAGCTTTTGAGTTCCAGTTTTTTTCTCTTCCCCTCCCTTAATACAATCAGTAATCCAATTATGTGCAATCATTTTTAACACATCTATATAGCTTCTGATCTAGGACGGAACAAAAAACCAATTTCCTTGAAATAATCAAAGGCTTTTTTTTTTTTCCTGAGGCAATTAGGGTCTTTCCCAGGGTCACACAGATTTGACTCAAATTTAAACCCAGGTCCTCCTGACTTCTGGGCTGGTGCTATATTTACTGTGTCACCTAGCTGTCCTGTAATCAAAGGCATCTTAAAGACTAAGTTAAATGAGAAAAATCAGATGAATTATGACTGTTCTCTCTCCCCAGGCTAGTCTTTCTTTATTCACCCTTGATCCCACCCCTTTTCCAACAGATTGTTCCTTTTATCATCTTCATTTTCTCTACTCTTCAATCTCTCCCTCTCCTGACTCCCTCTAAAAATTTATCCACTTTTCTCCCTCTCTCTTGATTCTACCAACCCAGAAAGCTATCTTCCTATAGCTCTCTTCCTCTTCTTAGCCAAATTCCTCTCTTCTTAACTCTTTAATCTGACTTCTTACCTCATAATTCAACTGAAAATGCTCTTTCCAAAGTTACCAATGATCTCTTAATTGCCAAAGCTAATTAGTTTTCTCAATTTTGAACATTCTTGCATTCTCTGTAGCATTTGATGCTGTTGACCACTTTCTCCTATTGGCTACTCTCTCCTGTCTGATTTTTCTAGACACTGCCCTTTCCTATTTGTGCTACATTTCTAACTGCTCCTTATTAGTCTGCTTTGGTGGTTCGTGTCACACCAGCTATAAGTGTCTCCCAAGTTCCTTTTGTCTATACTATTTCATTAGCTACGGATTCAAGTGGTATCTCTTAATAATTGATTATTTTATCAACATATTGAACCTAGTCTTTCTGTATCATCCACTGTTTTTTGAGCACCTCAAATTAGACATTCCACAAGCTTCTCAAAGTTGAAATGTCCAAATGAAAACTCATGATCTTTCTCTCTAGACCTTCTCCATTTCCCAACTTCCTATTTCTGTTGTTTACTCTTCTACCCAATCCCCTACTTTCACAAGCTCAGTGTCACCCTTGATTCCTTATTCTCACTTAATGTTTATTTCCAATATGTCTCCTTGAATTATGTCTCCCCAGTCCAATGTAACTTCTTTTTTAAAATCTTCAATAGTATTTTATTTTTCCGAATAGATGTAAAGATAGTTTTCAACATTTGTTTTGGTAAGACTTTGTGTTCCAAATTTTTCTTCCTTTCTCCTTTCTCTCCCTCCTCCCCAAAACATCAAGTAATCTGATATAGGCTAAATATGCACAATTCTTTTAAACATATTTCCTTATTTGTCATGATGTGAAAGAAAAATCAGACTAAAAGGAAAAATCCCCCACAACTACCCAATCTAATTTCTAATCACCAAAGAAGTGATCTTAAATCATAGCTCTGACTCTGTCACTTCTACTAAAAATAAAACATAATTTCAGTGCCTCCATGTTATCTATAGGATCAGAATGAGGGGAAGGATTATAAAGTTAACAATATAAGTGCCTTCCCATTAATAACTTCCCTCTTATCCCCTTGTTGCTAATGCCTTTCCCTCTCAGATTACTTCTCATCTTCTCTAGGTAGACAGACAGACAGTCAGACAGACAGACAGACATAATTACTTATATGTTATCTTTTCCATTAGAACTTCCATTAGAACATTAGTTCCTAGAGGAACTCCTCAAGTTTTTGCTTCAAATCCTCTTCAAATTTTTTTTTTTTGAATACTCAGCATTTAATCTAATGCTTTGCACATAGTAAGCACTGAATGTTTGGGTTTGGTTTTTTTTTTTTTTTTTTTTTTTATTAATTGATTGACTGAAATTAATTAAATGTTTCCAACTCTTCAGATTATCACTATAATCCCTGATTCAGCCAGCCTCTCAAAGAAAGACATAGAAGCTTATACATTTATATGCCTTTTAAGACTTCCCTCAAAGGGTACTAGATAGCCCCTTGGACAGAACATGGGCTCTGGAGTTAGGAGGACCTGAATTCAAATCTAGCCTCAGATACTTAACATTTACTAGCTGAGTGACCCCAGATAAGTTGCTTAATCATTATTCCCTGGCCAAATAAAAGAGATGCTCCTCAGATATAGGGATTTTTGTATTAATGAATGTTCAGAAAAAAATTATGAGGCACATCAAAATCTGAGTCAATCAAGGAGGGCTTGACTGTAACCACAGACCTAGATCATCTAAAGCTATACATCTGAACTGACATTTCCTAGGAGCCAGTGATCCAGAGGGATTTTACTACTCACTGGTAATAGTAGATAGGAACAGAGTAAGGATTTTAAAGTGAATAGAATAATACATTTACTTATTATCAAATGATCTGACCAAATTGTTTTTCTTCATTTAAGAAATAAATTGGAGATTGCTGTCAAATCTAGAGCAATGAGTTCATGATAGAAAATTATCCATATTAATTTCATGACAATTTTATTTTCATACTGTTTCTTTATGTGAAATTTCAAACAGATTAGACTCGGAGATTTAATTGATACAAATTTCATTCATTTAGTCAGTCAAATAAGCACTCTTACATATGGAGCATTGTACTAGGTGCTGAAGGAAATGTAAGGAAAATACAAAAGTTAGATAGCTCATAGATCCAACCCCGAAATAATTTACAATCCAAAGGGGGAAAGAAGAGATAGGACACAGATAATAATAATTAGAACACTTAAAATTATATAGATTAGACAGGCGAGAAAAAATGGTCCTCAAAATTTGAAGTAAAGCATTTATTAATGTAATGGAGTAGGTAAATGACCTTTTGGAGAGTAGAAGACCCCAGTTCAAATCCATCCTCACCTCATCCTTACCTGAACAAATCACTTAACCTTTACCTCAGTTTCCTCATTGGTAAAAGAGAAATAATAATATCATCTACTTCAAAGTTTTGTTGTAAGGATCAAATGCGACAATAGTTACAAAGCACTTAGCACAGTACCTGGCCCCTAGTAGGTGTTTAATAATAAATGTTTATTAAATTGAATTTAATATGGAAAGTCATCATAGTTCTTAATTTATAATCTCTAACAAGAATGTTTTCTGCCCTTAATGACTCTCAGCAAGAAAAACTAAACCAAACCAAACCCATAATCCCCTTTCAGCAGTTACTTTTTACTGCTGTTTTGTTTTTTTTTTCTCAGATGTGATAAGGCTGCCAGGACCAGACAGAATGGTATGCATGCGTGGCTTTTGTACTTTAGTCGCTACTTTCCAATGAAAAGTCAGATGATTAGGAGAAAAGTAAAAGGCCAATTCAGCACAGTGAAAGGTAAAAATATAGGTATATCTCATTTTATTGTGCTTTCCTTTTTTCTCAGATATTGTGGGGTTATTTTTTTTCCAAATTAAAGATTTGTATTAACCCTACTTCAAACTAATCTATCTATGGGTATCATTTTCTCAAAAGAATGTGCTCACAGTATGTCTCTGTGTTACGTTATTGTCTCACTATATTGCAAACTTTTCCCATTATTATTATATATGTTTTGTTGATGTGTGAACAGTGATCTTTGATGTTACTATTGTAATTATTTTGGGGAACCATGAACCATGTCCCTATAAAATGATGAACTTAATTACTTAATGTTGCATGTGTTCTGCCTATCCACCAACCAGGCTATTTCCCACACCTTTCCTCAGGCCTCTCTATTCCCTGAGACACAACAATATTAAAATAATTTTATTAAAACAATCGTACAATGACTATTAAGTGTTCAAATGAAAGGAAGAGTCAATCAATGAAGCAAACTTCATTGCTGTCTTATTTTAAGAAATTGCCAAAAACCAATTACTTTTAGCAACCACTACTCTGATCAATCTGCAGCCATCACATCAAGGAACACCTTCTATCAGCAAAGAAAAAAAATTAATAAAAATTTTTTAAAGAAGTTTCTGAAGGCTCGGAATATGATTAGCATTTTTACCAATAAAGTTTTATTAAAGTATAATTTTTTTACATATAATACTTTTACACAATGAATAGACTACATTATAGTGTTAACATAATTTTTACATGAGAAACCAAAAAATTCATGTGACTTACTTTGTTATGATATTTGCTTTATTGTAATGGTCTGAAGCTGAACCTGCAAGGTCTTCAAGATTTGCGCTATGGAAAGTAGCAAATCTGTGTCTTATTAACATTAATTTCCAAAAATTCAAGGCCCATTTTTAGAAAGATAATTGAGAAGGGAGGGAGTATTCTTATTATTTTGTTTAGTGATGGTGGTGACATGAATTTACCAAGAACCTTAATTTAGCTTTGTGGACTGGGGTTTTGAGGAGCACAAAACAGTAATTTTACATGTATCAGGAAACAAAAGAAAAAAAAAAGAGAGTTGGAAGAATTCATATCTATCTGAGTAGAAAATCTTCATGAGGTAGACAAACAGGTTTCAACTTAGAGGTAATTAATCTTTCATCTTTCACGTCAAAATGAATCTTTGTAGAAGCCATATATCTTATTGAAGCCTATGAGTAAATTGAAAAGACAGGGGTAAGGTTCTTACTTCTTTGGCCCTAAACATCATTGTAGAATTAGAGCTGAGAAAGATTTTATGAGGTCATGTAGTCCATACCTCTGCCTCTAGAGAGGTACTTAAAATCACGGTTGTTTATCATTAAATATATATTAGAATTTTACAATATACCTCACTTTATATTTACAAACATGTCTTCTGGAGGTGGTGGATTCCCGATCCTTGAAATTTTTCAGAGGCCATATGGTCATTAGGCACGATATCATAGAAATTGTCATGCATGATATACTAGAGATTCCTGGCTTCTGTGATTTTATTCACCTCTCAGCTAAAATCTTATCTTCTATAAGAAGTTTTTTCTCATCCTCCTGAATGCTTGCCTTCCCTCTGTTGACTATCTCCAAATGTGCACACACACTGGAGACTTTTTATATAATATTTATATAATATATTGATTATAAATTAGACAATCTATTATTAGATTATAAATCTAATAGATTTATAATCTAATAATAGATTATAGAGCTCTGTATATATGCATGTTATTAGATTATAAATTAGATAAATGTGTTATGCATCTATGTATACTTGTCAAAACCTGGGTCCACAAAGCTAAGCTAAGATTCTTGATAAATTTAGAATACCACTATTGCTAGACCAGACAATTAAAAATAGTTCCATACATATTATTCCATCCCTTCCTAGTTATCCTTAAAATAAAAATGTACTTTAAGTTTTTGGAAATTGGTGTTTAGATATAAATAAGCCACTTTCCATAGCATATACATATATATATATATATATATATATATATATATATATATATATATATATATATATATATATATATATATACACATATATATGTATATATGTATGTATACACACACATAGCTCTAATTTATAATCTGATAATAGAATAATAGATTATGATCAGGGTCGCACAGCTAATTAATATCAGAGGCCAAATTTGAACTCAGATCTCCCTTATTCCAGGACTAATGCTCTATCTACTGCACAGCCCAACTGTCAGGTCTGAAATCAGAAAAATCTGAGAACAAATCTGGCCTCAGACACTTACTAACTTATGATCCTGAGCATTTAACCCTGTTTACTTCAGTGTCCTCATCTATAAAATGAACTGGAGAGCTAAAGGGTAAACCACTCCAGTATCTTTGCCACGAAAAACTTAAAAGAGTTCACAAAGAGTCACACACGATTGAAAATGACAAAATAACAAAATCACATATATAGTGATTCTAAATTAGAGATATTTATGTACACATTTATCTATAGAGTGTATATGTAAATGTATGTAAATTTTTGCATAGCCTTTTTTTTTTTATTTGCATGACATCTCCTCCATTAAACTGTGAACTCATTGCAAGCAAGGTTTATCTTTGTTATATTTCCAGCATTTAGCACAGTGCCCAGCATCTGGCCTCTACTTAATAAATACTGTTTGACTGACTGATTGACTGATTTGTTTATCTGTAGGAAAAGTACCTAATGAAACAATCTGCCCTAAAATTACACTGATTTCTTAGAAATAGTTCCCAATATTAAGTTCAAATCTTCCTCTCTAAAGTTTCCACTCATGAATTCTTGTTCAATCCTCTACTGCCAAACAGAACAAATCTAATCCCTCTCTTGCATATCAGTGAGGCATTCCTTCACTGAGAATTAGTCCCTCTTGGTTAGTTATTTGACTGAAACCACAGAATTGAGTTGAGTTATCTCTTGTAGTCCTGTGGTATTTCCTAAGTTTAGTTTGAGGAGTTCTAGCATGTGTAGCTACCCAGTTGTCTTCAGAAGATTCCTCTCCTAACAATGAATGTGCTGAGCAAAGTTGTTAGAAGCCTGAAGTTAGAGGGACTAGATAAAAACTCTCTGAGAGGAAGTCAGCTGATTCTGTTATTATACCAACTATATTTCCCTCTCAAAAAGAAATCAAAAATATTTATTAAGCATTATATATGCCAGGAACTGTGCTAAACTATACTGCTTCCTTGTTTCTCTTTCCAAAGATCAATCTCTCACAACAAAAAAACCTTTTTAAACAGAAATATAATGAAGAAAAAACAATCAGCAAAACTGGTTGATAATTTGAAAAATCTAATATCATATGTAATTTTCTATACCCATGGGCCATCCATCTTTGCAAATGAGAGGAAAGTGGTATCTTTTCTCTGCAGCTAAAGTTGTTCTTTGAAACTTTGCAATATTCATTTTTTAAAAAAATTATAGATATTCTTTCCATTTATGTTATTGTAGTCATATATATTATTTTCCTAGCTCTACTTCCTACATTTTATATATTTGAGTAAATATTTCCATGCTTCATTGTATTGATTATATTTGTCATTTCTTATAGCCCAGCAAAATTGCATTACATTTATATAGATGAAAATCTACTGCGCTTCCAGGTCTTTCCTACCACAAAAAGTACCAATATAAATATTTTAGTGTATATGTGGCCTTTCTTTTTTGTCCTTGGGGGTATGTGTCTAGCCAATGGAATCTCTGGGTCAAATAGTGCAGACATTTTTGCTATTTTATTTGTATGGTTCCAATTGTATTTCAAATGATTTTTACTCATTTGTGGCTCCATAAGCAATGTGATAATGTGTCTAGTTTTCCATAACTCTCAAACATTTATTACTTTTATGTCTTTTGCTATCTTTACTAATTTTCTTTGGTAAGGTGATTGTTATTTTGATGAATATTATTTTAATTTACATTTCTCTTATTATTGGAAATTGGGGCATTTCTTTTATATAGTTGTTAATATCATATAATTCTTTTGAAAACTGTTCATTTCCTATGACCACTTATGTATTAGGCAATGACTTTTGTTCTTATGTATTGGCAAAATTTATATATAACATATATTCACATACATTTGTATGTTTGTGTGTATCCTGATATGAAACATCATCTGAGAAATTAGAAACAAAAATACTATTTTTTTCCTAATCAACAACTTCTATTTTTATCATAGGTACATTATTTTGTTTGTACAAATTTTTTTATTTCATGTAATTAAAATGACCTCAAACTTTTTTTCTAATAGCCTCTATCACTTATTTAATTATGAATTCATTTCCTACTAAGTAATTGAAAAAGGTATATGATATATTTCTCATTTTTTATGGTATGATCTTTCATATTCAGGTCATGTATCCATTTTGAATTTCTTTTGGAATATGTTTTAAGATAATGGTCTAAGCTTGATTTAGGAAAGACTGCTTTCCAGTTTTCCCAGTAAAAATTAAATATTATTATTGTTCTTTGTCATTTGCTTTCAAAAAGAACCAATCACAGTATGATGTCTTGAATTGTGCATGAACTGGATTTAAATGAGGCAGAGTAAATAAATGAGTCATCAGCCTCATTCTCCCTTTCAGGTTCATTGAAATGTAATGGTAAGACAAAACTCAAGATCACTGGCAATAGACTCCTTTCCTAAGTAATTTGTTTTGAAATGTATTGAACACTGAATTATTGAGTTCTCTTATTAGTGATTTTACCTAGTCTGTTTTATTCATCTATTTTTATATTGTTTAAATGTCAAATGTTTTTGATGATTATTGCTTTATTATATAGTCCCTCTCTTGACTCACCAAACTTCATTATGTCCCCACTCAGGTATCCCTCCCCATCTTTATCCCTGAGTTTTACAGCCATTTTATGTGATGACTTCTCCAATTAGAATGTAAGCTCCCTGAAGGCAAGGACTCTGTTTTTTTCTACTTGTATTTGTGTTCCCAATGCATACACAGTTCACGGAGCATAGTAAGTGCCTAATAAATGCTTGTTGACTTGATTTGTCTTGAGGTCTGCTATTCATTCTTCACCCCTACTTCTTTTCATTTCCCTTGTTGGTCTAAATCTTTTATTTTTCAAAATGAATTTTATTATATTTTATCTCTGTAAAATATCCCTTTGATACTTGTATTAGTACAGTGCTAAAACTGTAAATTAATTATGTATAATTATCATTTATTATAATAGCATGCTATAGACATGAGCTGAATATTCTGGCAGCTCTTTAATTCATTATTTCTTTCTTTAAGGAGAAAATTGTAAATGAATCTATAAAATATTAACAGAACTTTGGATTAATTCTCAAATATTTTATGCATTTTATAGTTATTTTTTACTGTAATTGCTGTTATTCAGTTTTTTCAGTTGTGTTCATGATCCCACTGAAAGTTTTCTAAATAAAGATATTGGAATAGTTTGCTATTTCCTTCTTGAGCTAATTTTATAGATGAGGAATTGAGGCAAACACAGTTAAGAGACTTGCCCAGGATCAAACAATTAGGAAGTATTTGAGGCAGGATTTTAATTTAGGAAAATGAGGTTTCCTGAAGCTACGTTCAACACGCTATCCATGTATTACCTAACTGCTACTTTTTCCATAATGGCCCTCATATTTTCCTGCTATTGTGTGGACATTCTGTTGATTTTTAAAGGTCAATTTTGTAACCTGTAAATTTGCTGAAGCTAGTAATTGTTTCAGTTAGTTTCTTTATTGATTACTAGGTTTCTTAAAAAAAAATCCTCATGTCATCAACAAATAGGTATAGTTTTATTTCCTCTGCTTATTTTTTCAAATTTAATTTCATTCTCTTTTCTTATTGGTACCCTTTCTAGAACTATATCAAATAATAGCAGAGTGGCTATTCTTGCATTACTCCTATGTTAATGGGGAAAGCTTCTAGTCTATCCTCATTACATATAATGCTTGATTTTGATATTAGATGGATACTTTTTCTGTTATCAAAAAGATCCTTTTATATCTATATTCTGTTATTTTTATTGTTAGGCCAAAAAAAAAAAAGAAGGAATATTGTAAGAATAAAATTAGATAAAACAAAGGCAAGTATGTTTTATCTATAAAGAATTATATAATTGTAAGTTTTTAAGATCAGGTCTCACTGTGGTAAAAATCTATTGCAGAAAGATATGTATAATAAATTTTATAAGCAATCAAGAGAAATTACCTTCAAATAAAAAAAAAATTGTGAAACACAAGTTTAAGGATTGGAGATGACTAAATGACTGAACAACTGGATAAAAACAACAACAAATATACCAATAACTGTTCTAAGCTCTTGGGGATATAAATATAAGTTTAAAAACAAACAGAAAAAGAAGATAATCCCTAATCCTTAATCTCAAGAATTTACCACTAATGGAAGAAGACAACCTACAAAAGAAAACTAAAAAGTGGGGTGAGGGGAAGAAAGGAACAAAGGAAAATAGAAAAGTAGGGGGAGGAGAAGAAAGGAACAAAGTTATTTAGGATGGTGCTATGATGGAAAAGTTCAAAGAAGTCAATGTAATTTCTGGTGAGTAAACAATCTTGTGTTTCACAATTTTTTTTTATTTGAAGGTAATTTCTCTTGATTGCTTATAAAATTTATTATACATATCTTTCTGCAATAGATTTTTACCACAGTGAGACCTGATCTTAAAAACTTACAATTATATAATTCTTTATAGATAAAACATACTTGCCTTTGTTTTATCTAATTTTATTCTTACAATTAAGTTAGAAAGTAAACAGTTTAGATTGTATTGCCATTTTATAGATGAGGAAACGGAGCATCAGGGATATTGTATCTTAGATCAAAAGCTTAGAACTAATTATCAGGCTTGGCTAACGAATTTTTTGGTAGTGGTTTGCTATTGGAGAAACGGGAAGGGGGAGATAGCCCTATTTTACACACATGAAGAGAGCCTTGACTCCTGCCTGGCTGAGAGAATGCTGAGCATGACACTGAGTATCTCCTGTGGGAGTAAGATAAAGCCCATCATAGCCAAGCTATGAAGGCATGAGTCCAGGTTACTAAAACGTCCAAGTGATCTCAACATGGCTGGTTTTCTGATCTGGAATAGAGCTTGGGTCATGAAAGATAAAGACAGGTTCATAGTTAGGTCTGGCCATGGGTCCATTCAAAGGAAAGTAACTTGTTGATTCCAAGAAAAATCATTTTCTTCCCAGTTTTCGTCCTTGTATCATTACATTTGGAAGTTTTGTTTTGTTTTGTTTTGTTTTGTTTTCCTCAGAAATTACCACTAAAACAATCTCATGCCAGCCAGGTTGAAGCATAATAGATTTAGCACAAATTGAGCATAGGGCACACTATCAGGAGTAGTCAGGGAGCAAATGGAGGCAGATTGGTCCAGTGTAGGATAATAAAAGTTCCTTCTAGTAAACGTAGAAGATACGTTGTCTCTCAGCATCCAGGACTCTCTATACATAATATACATTTCCAGATCACTCTCATAACATTGCCAACAGACTGGTGCTGAAATAGAAATTGTAGACCTTCTGTCCTTAGCTGCCACTCACATGGAAGGCATGTGAAATGTGATATGGAACAGACACCTTAATGTCTGGACAGCAGGCTGGGAATGCACCAGGGCTGGTAGCACCCAAAACACCACACAGTGATAAGAAACTAGTTACTAGATGGTTGTAGCATGTCCCTTAACTAGTAGATCAGTCCTTTCAGCTCTTCTGCCACATCAGAGGTTCTCTGAGATAACAAGAGGAAGAGTCTGAGTAGCAGGAAGAGGCACTGGACATTATTTCTATGACGCACTGTACCACTGGAAGGGAGAGAACCTCGTCTAGAGGAGGAGAACCCATAGAGCCTGAATAGTTCAATTTAATGAGTGAACTTGAGGGCTCTAGATTTAACTTGAGGATTGGTGCTGGGAATATTCAATGAAATTCTTCCTAGCATTCTCCCTTTTCCTGGCTTAAGGTAAAAGAGAGAATTCTTTGGAAGCAGCCAGTAGAACAATGGATAGAGCCCACAGCCTGGTGTTTAGTTCAAATCTGGCCCCAGAGGCTTTCTATCTATGTAATCTTGGGTAATTCACTTCACCTCTAACTGCCTCAGTTTCCTCAATTGAAAAATGGGGATAATAACAACATCTCTCCAGGGGTATTGTGAGGATCAAATTAGCATACTGTCTGGCACACAGCAAATGCTATATAAATGCTTATTCCTGGAGCTAGATGGCTCAGTGGATAGAGTACTGGCCCTGAGAGGGCCTCAGACACTTAATGATTACTGACTGTGTGACCTTAAGTCACTTAAGCTCAATTGCTGAGAGAGAGAATAAACACTTATTCCCTCCCTTAGGAGAGAAACTTGCCTAAGGATCTATAATCTAGATCTTCTGACTCTCTTCCTTTATTCCTGATTTCCTCCCAAAGTCACCATTCCCTTCTCATTTCAACTGGTTTTAATTTCTTGGGCAAAGATATTGCTGCTATCCCTCATGGTGCTTTCCTGTGCTGATCATTATGTCTTTCATGATTCTTCTCCATCTACTCATCAATATGGGCTCCTTATCTCTCTGTGTTCTCTATCTCAGGAGGATCTCTCCTCTCTTATCTCTGCTTTTTCTGAGGTCCCCCTCTCATGTTATTAACTCAATCTATATCATCCTTTGGTATTGTATGCGCATACTAGGGAAAGGAAGTCCCATCTCTGGGAACCATTTCTAAGCATGGTGCAGTTGATAGAGTCCTGACCCAGGTTCAAATCCTATTCCACTGAATCTTTGGGGGTCTCAGTTTCCTTATCTATAAAATGAGGAGTTGGGACCTCAGATCACCTCTAAGATCTCTTTCAGTTCTAAATCTAGCATGTGAATGACTTCATTTTTATAGGTCACAGGTCTTAGCCCAAGGAATAGCTCAAGGCAGTGAACTGGCCATGAACCTGAGTCGGTTGTAGAGCAAAGGCCTTATCAGTGCAAGAATGAGGTTTCAGGACTAAGTTAATTTTATACTGGAGGCATGCTTAAGCGTCTCCCCTATGTCTGCTATAGTACCTGTAAAGGTGACCATACTATCCTGAACCATCACATCAGAGGAGTAATCTGTTAAAGGGAAAGGTCTTTCCTGACTTCTCAGACTTACTTGTATTTATGCGTGCTTTCCTGCAAGGGGTTTTCTTAGTTAGTCTTTGCTTTTGAAAGCATTCAGTTTAAAAGCTAAAATTCAAAGCTCTTCACCCTTCTAAAACACAGAAATATATTAATGTAGTCTGAGACATTAATATCACCCTTAAGAATACCTTAAATATACTGAGACCAAGTTACAACTGTGAATTATTTTTTTAGAAAGGGAGGGAAAGGAAAATAAAAAGCCCTAATAAGAAAGCTCTCTCTGGATAAAGACAAGGAGATGAATGCTGGGACCCTAAGCAGATGAAAGAGGTAGTCCCAGGAGCCATCAGAAGTGGAAGAAAGGAAGAATGGCATTTTTGTGGTAGATGACTTAACTTCTAGCTGAATTCATGTATCTGTTTGGCTTCTACAACTCCTCACTACTCAGTCAGTCTGTTTTGTGTGGTGGTCCTCCTCTGAGTGTGCTCTACAAACAAAAAGAGATTGCTTTTACTTTCTATTCAGATGATCCGGATATCCACCTGTGTTGAGTATCACCTATCCTGTGAACTCACACTCCAGGATACAACTGAGGAAGCAATAAACAAGCTACCCAGATGCCAAGGGTCATGGGCAAGAGCCTCAGATTTGCAAAACTAATTCCAAAGATTGGACTGTCTTATTGAGTTAGATTAATGGTATGTTTAGAGGAAGGAATCTTTATTTTAATAATTTATAGACTGGGTATTTAGCTTGGCCAACTAATTTCCCATCCTCTTCCTCCTGTCTCCTTCCACCTGAAAAACAAAGGAAAAAAAGCAATTCTTCAAAGCCAACTACCAACAATATAATCTATAATATGTTGCATCAAAATTATATAGAGGATAAAGATGCAGGCTTTCTATTTCCCTTTCTGTGCAGAACATGGAAAAATAATTCATGTTACCCATATAATTATACAATTTGAGCCTCCTAAGTAAATTTCACTTTCCCTACAACCTAAAACATCTCCCTGTCATCCCTGCTGCTATAAAGGCTAAGGCTAGCATAGACATTTTGAGATGAAGTAAGACTAAACCAAAGGAGTATACAAAACTAATATAGCAAACCCTTGGGAATAACCACTCAATCAATAAACATTTATCAATCACATACTAAGTGTACAAAAGAGAAAAAGATAATTCTTCAAACCCAACTACCAACAATATAATCTAAAATATATTGCATACAAATTATATAGAGCATAATGGTACTCTACTAAGCATTGGAGATGCAAAATAAGGCAAAAGACAAGAAGTCCTTACTTCAAAGAGCTTATAATCTAATGGATAAGAGAACATGAAACAAATAATATAAAAGCAAGCTAAGTAAAGGATGTTGTTATTGAGTCATTTCACAGGTTGCTAACTCTTAATGACTCCATTTGGAGATTTTCTTAGCAAAGACACTGGAGCGGTTTGTCATTTCCTTTTCTGGCTCATGTTATAGATGAGGAAACTGAGGGAAATAGAATCTGACTTATTGCCCAGGTTCACAGTAAGTGTCTGAGGCAAAATTTTAACTCTTGAAAGATGAAACTTCATGATACCAAGCCCAGTGTTCTATCCATTGGCCACCTAGCTTCCTAGAATATAGGATAAATAGGACATTAAGAAGGCAATAGAGTTGAGGTTGGGAAAGGTTTCTTATAAAAATGAGAACATTATTAGATTGCCTAAAGAGATGAAAATCAGCCCAGATTGGGAAAAACAGAACAAGTTAAAACTTCTCTTCCCATCAGTATTGAGATCAGGACCATAAATGACCATTGCACTTCCAGTCTGTATAAGATAGGAAGGACACTCTCAAAAAAACAAACAGCAGCAGCAGCAGCAACAGCAACAACAACAACAACAACAACAACAACAACAACAACAACAACAACAACAAATTATAACCAAAAAGCTAAAAACTAAAGTCATCCTTCTTAGAGCATATTTGGATAAGAAACATCAAGATATCTTATCTATTCCAAAGAAAGGGGTGTCCATTTAATCACTTCTCTTTGAAATGTTGCTGTTCCCCAGAGGATTGTTTCACCTTAGTGGGCATTTCAGATTATCTCCTTTTTTGGCAATGAATCTGAAGAAAAAGGTCAGCTCCCATCAATGAGAAAAATGTGCCTTTGTCATCTGTGATTTGTATATCTAGTTACACAGGAGTATGTTGCTAATTTTTTAATTCCCATAAACAATTTCCTTTTAGGGTAAAGGAATCAATTTATGGGGTGTAGAGTCCTTCATCTATGCTAGGGCAAAGTGTCTTTAGGAGAGATGCTGCTGTACAGAGTACCTGTTACCCTGCATTATTTCCTTGGTTTTGATATACCCCCAAGACCCAAAGTTTATAATAAAGTGATCATTTGCCAGATACCAGTTTTTCCAAAGCCCTGTTCTTCCCCTTGAATAATGTAAGCACAGAAGTTTGCACATGATTAATAAGCAACAAATTACTTTGACTTTTTTTGTCTTCAAGCTGGAAGAACCATTTTAGAGTTATATGTTTAAGTTAGACATGAATTATCTCTTTTCTATTAAGGATCACTAAAATATAGGAAAGATATCAGTTTAGTGTCAAAAATCATACTTAATTTAGGTAATTTTATGAGGGAGAGATAAGGGAGAATTTTTTTCTTTCTCTTACTAGTTAAAGTGAATAAAATATCATTAAATTAATATAAAATACTACATGCATACTTGATAAATACTAATATTAATAAATAGTAAATACTAACTGCAACTTGAATTTTCTGTGGAAGACAATTTTAAAAAGACATGGAAAAGAAAAAAATTAATTTTGTCATTTGTTTATTCAAAGAACATGAACAATTCTCAGAAGAAATGTAAATAATTAACAGTCATATAAATATGCTCCCACTCACAATAAAAAGAGAAAATGCAAATTAAAACAACTTTGGATTTTCATTTCACACCCAGCAAACTGTCAAATATTATAAAAGTTGGAAATAAACAGTGTTGGCAGAAGTATGAGAAGGAAAATACTTTAATACATACATTATTGGTAAAGTTATGAATGGGCCAAGCAGAACAGAAGATACTTTGAAATGCTGCCATAAATGTAACTAAATTGTTCATATCCTTTAACAGAGATACTATTTGGAGTATATGTCTCAAGATGATAAACTCCTCCACTAAGAAAGGTTCCATATAAACAAAATACTGATAATTCGGACTTTTGGTAGTATCTACAAAAAGGATGTAAATTGACCATTTGTCTATTGAAGAATGATTGGACATTATAATAGTATATTATTGAACCAGAAGAAATAATAAGCATAAGAAATAAAAAGAAATTTTGTAAGATTTGTATAAACTGATTCAAAGTAAAGGAAGAGAATAAAGGCAAAAATCAATGATCATGGTAATGTAAGAGAGAAAAAATATTAAAACAAAATAAAAAATACAGAACTCAGATGAGTAACCTTGACTCATATATGGACTTACAATTTGAACTTCTACCTATGATTTTTGTACTTGTTCCTTTTCCAGCTTTCCATATATTATCCTCCCCCTTTAGAATGTAAGTTCCGGCGGAGCCAAGATGGCGGAGAGGAAACACACGACTCAGTGAACGTCCTCACTCCCTCACAACCAATTAGATAAATTAAGTCTCAAAATTAGCTCAGGACTGATAGATACCACAAGGACTGGAAGCACGACTTACCAGCTGAAGAGAATCTGGAGTTTCAACAGGAAAGGTCAGTTCTCAGGGGAGGAATAAGAAAGACCAGCACAGACGGTGGGGTAGGGGCACACTGCGCCCATTGCGCTGGGAAGGGCTCTGGGATCAGAGAAGCCACTGAGGTAAAGGAATCTGGCACAGGCTGTTAGCTCTTCTCTGCTAATTATTTAGCAGTTCAGAAGAAAAAGCCAAAATATTTTAAAACTCAGATTAAATTTTCCCCGGACCCTGGGGGTGACTCGGCACCAGGGGGTGTGGCCTCAGCTACCTCCTGAGAATAGTTAAGAGACTGACAAGTGGGTGGATACGGCCCAAGGCAACACACACTGCCTAGCTTAGCTGGAGGGAGTGGAACTCAGCTCCAGGAAGTCCCAGAGAAGCGGAACCTTTGAACTAGGGACCGCGGTTTCTGGCAGACACTTCCAGTTTGAGCGCAGGGGCTTCTTACGTCACCTGCTGCAGACATCCACTCCCCACCCGGACACATAGCCTGGGCTTCCTGCAGTCTTCACTATTCTACGCCCTCAAAGCACAGCAGTGCTAATCACCTCTGAGGCACTCCCAGGGAGAGGGTGGGGAACTCTCTCCCAGAGCTCTCTCTTAGCTCAGGCTCAGGAGCCGCTGCATCCATCCGGTCTGGGAGGAAGCTGGTAAAGAAGTAAATAATTTCCTACCCCAGAGACAGACCCCAAAAGATTTTTTTTAAGTATGAACAAAAAAGCTAGAAAAACCATAGATTCCTTCTATACAGAGAAAGAGCGGGTGTCCAACCCCGAGGAAGTTGACAGCAGAGAATCAGATAACAACCTAAAGGGGAACGATTCCTGCCCCCCATCACATAACTCTCTCCTAGAAGAAGCTCTTAAGAAATTGAGGGAGATCGAAGAAAAATGGGGAAAAGAAAGGGAAGTTATGATAGAGAATAATAATGTCCTGAAATTGGAGTTGGAAAAAATAAAGAATTCACAGGAGATGCAGGGAAACAAAATTAGTGAATTAGAAAAGGTTAAAAAAACACAGGAAAGTAGGATTTCTGAATTGGAAAAGATAAAAAAGTCTCAAGAAAATAGAATTTCTGAATTGGAAAAAGAAAATAATTCTCAAAAAAAAAAAATTAGGGAAATGGAAAAAAACTCAATAGAGCAAAATAATTCATTTAAAAACGAAATTGGGCATTTACAAAAAGAACTAAAAACTGTGAAAGAAGAAAATAACTCCTTAAAAGTCAGGATGGAACAAATAGAAATGAATGATTCACAGAGAACCCAAGAATCAGTCAAACAAAACAAAAAAAATGAGAAGCTGGAGAACAACGTCAAATACTTACTGGGAAAATCTATAGACCTGGAAAATAGATCTAGGAGAGATAATCTGCGGATTATTGGACTTCCAGAAAACTATGACCAAAAAAAGAGCCTAGATTCTATTTTACAGGAAATTATCAAAGAGAACTGTCCAGAGATAATAGAAACAGAAGGGAAAGTAGATGTGGAAAGAATTCATCAAACTCCTTCTGAAATAGACCCTAAAAAAAGAACACCACGGAATATTGTGGCTAAGCTGCAGAATTACCACACAAAGGAGAAAATCCTGCAAGCAGCTAGAAAAAAACAATTTAAATACCAAGGTGCCACAATAAGGGTCACCCAAGATCTGGCTGCCTCCACATTAAAAGATAGAAGGGCCTGGAACCTGATATTCCGAAAGGCAAAAGATCAAGGACTGCAACCAAGAATGAACTACCCAGCTAAGTTTAGCATCTTTTTCCATGGAAGAAGATGGTCATTCAATGAAACAGAGGAATTCTATATGTTTCTAAGAAAAAAACCAGACTTAAACAAAAAATTTGATCTACATCCACAAGACTGAAGAGAAACAGAAAAAGGTACACAGAACCCTTGAGAACTGTAACTTTGTTGTGGGTATATAAAAAATACTCAAGGATAATTTGATTTTACTGATATAAAAGAAAAAAAGGGGGGTGTGGTAAAGGGAAGGAGGTCGGTTCAGAAAAAGGGGAAGGAGTGATAAAAAGAGGGAAACTACATCCCAGGAAGAGACATAGAAAATACACCATATCTGAGGGAACTTAGTGAGGGGGAGAATCATTGTGTGAATCTTACTCTCATCAGAAGAGGCTCAAAGAGTAAATAATTAACATATTTGTTTTTCAGAGAATTTTCTCTCACCTCATTAAAAGGGGGGAGAGGAAAAGGGGAAAGGAAAAGGAGAATAAGTGAAGGGACTTGGAGGGAGGGGGGAGGGATCCTAAAAAAAAAAAAAAAAAAAAAAGAGGGAGGGTTGCGCGTCACAAGGGGGGTCTGTAAATTAAATATCGGGGAGGGGGATCAGGGGGGTCAAGGGAAAAAAGTATAATCTGGGGATAATACGATGGCAGGAAATACAGAATTAGTAATTTTAACTGTAAATGTAAATGGGATGAACGATCCCATCAAACGGAGACGGATAGCAGATTGGATCAAAAAGCAGAACCCTACAATATGTTGTCTACAGGAAACACACTTAAAGCAGGGAGATACATACAGAGTAAAGGTAAAAGGTTGGAACAGAGCTTATTATGCTTCAGGTAAAGCCAAAAAAGCAGGGGTAGCTATCCTTATCTCAGATCAAGCAAAAGCAGAAGTAGATCTCGTTAAAAAAGATAAGGAAGGAAACTATATCCTGCTGAAAGGTAGCATAAATAATGAAGCCATATCAATACTAAACATATATGCACCAAGTGGTATAGCATCTAACTTTCTAAAGGAAAAGTTAAGAGAACTGCAAGAAGAAATAGACAGTAAAACTATAATAGTGGGAGATCTCAACCTTGCACTCTCAGATTTAGACAAATCAAACCACAAAACAAACAAGAAAGAAATTAAAAAAGTAAATAGAACATTAGAAAAACTAGGTATGATAGACCTTTGGAGAAAACTGAATGGCAATAGGAAGGAATATACTTTCTTCTCAGCAGTTCATGGATCCTATACAAAAATTGACCATATATTAGGACATAAAGATCTCAAAATTAAATGTACGAAGGCAGAAATAATAAATGCCTTCTTCTCAGATCACAATGCAATAAAAGCTACATTCAGTAAAAAGTTAGGGGTAAATAGACCAAAAAGTAATTGGAAACTGAATAATCTCATCTTAAAGAATGACTGGGTGAAAGAGCAAATTATAGAAACAATTAACAATTTCACCCAAGATAATGATAATGATGAGACATCATATCAAAATCTTTGGGATGCAGCTAAAGCAGTAATAAGGGGAAATTTTATATCTTTAGAGGCTTATTTGAAGAAAATTGAGAAAGAGAAGATTAACGAATTGGGCTTACAACTTAAAAGGCTAGAAAAAGACCAAATTATAAACCCCCAACCAAAAATTAAACTCGAAATACAAAAATTAAAAGGAGAAATCAATAAAATTGAAAGTAAAAAAACTATTGAATTAATAAATAAAACCAAGAGTTGGTTTTATGAAAAAGCCAATAAAATAGATAAACCTTTGGTAAATTTGATCAAAAAAAAGAAAGAGGAAAATCAAATTGATAGTCTTACAAATGAAAAGGGGGATCTTTCCACCAATGAAGAGGAAATTAGAGAAATAATAAGGAGTTACTTTGCCCAACTTTATGCCAATAAATTTGATAACTTAAGTGAAATGGATGACTTTCTCCAAAAATATAGGCTCCCTAGATTAACAGAGGAGGAGATAAATTGCTTAAATAGTCCCATTTCAGAAAAAGAAATAGAACAAGCTATTAATCAACTCCCCAGGAAAAAATCCCCAGGGCCAGATGGATTCACATGCGAATTCTACCAAACATTTAAAGAACAGTTAGCCCCAATGTTATATAAATTATTTGAAAAAATAGGGGATGAAGGAGTCCTACCAAACTCCTTTTATGACACAGACATGGTACTGATACCTAAACCTGGTAGATCGAAAACTGAGAAAGAAAATTATAGACCAATCTCCTTAATGAATATTGATGCTAAAATCTTAAATAAGATATTAGCAAAAAGACTTCAGAAAATCATCTCCAAGATAATACACTATGATCAAGTAGGATTTATTCCAGGAATGCAGGGCTGGTTTAATATTAGGAAAACTATTAATATAATTGACCATATTAATAATCAAATTAATAAGAACCATATGATCATCTCAATAGATGCAGAAAAAGCATTTGACAAAATCCAACATCCATTCCTACTAAAAACTCTTGAGAGTATAGGAATAAATGGATTATTCCTTAGAATAATCAGGAGTATATATTTAAGACCGTCAGTAAGCATAATATGCAATAGAAATAAACTGCAACCTTTCCCTGTAAGATCAGGAGTGAAACAAGGTTGCCCACTATCACCATTACTATTCAATATAGTACTAGAAACGCTAGCCTCGGCAATAAGAGCCGAAAAAGAGATTCAAGGAATTAGAGTAGGAAATGAGGAAATCAAACTATCACTTTTTGCAGATGACATGATGGTATACTTAGAGAACCCCAAAGACTCTGCTAAAAAGCTACTAGAAATAATTCAAAATTTCAGCAAAGTGGCAGGATACAAAATAAATCCACATAAATCCTCGGCATTTTTATATATCACTAACAAAATGCAACAGCAAGAGATACAAAGAGAAATTCCATTCCAAACAAATGTTGAGAGTATAAAATATTTGGGAATCCATCTACCAAAGAAAAGTCAGGAATTATATGAGAAAAATTACAAAACACTTGCCACAAAAATAAAATCAGATTTAAATAATTGGAAAGACATTCAGTGCTCTTGGATAGGCCGAGCGAATATAATAAAGATGACAATACTCCCCAAACTAATCTATTTATTTAGTGCTATACCAATCAGACTCCCAAGAAACTATTTTAATGACCTAGAAAAAATAACAACAAAATTCATATGGAAGAATAAAAGGTCAAGAATTGCAAGGGAACTAATGAAAAAAAACTCAGAGGAAGGTGGTCTAAGTGTACCTGATCTAAAGCTATATTATATAGCAGCAGTCACCAAAACCATTTGGTATTGGCTAAGAAATAGACCGGTAGATCAGTGGAACAGATTAGATACAAAGGACAAAAAAGGGTACATCTATAGCAATCTAATCTTT
Source organism: Sminthopsis crassicaudata (assembly GCF_048593235.1). NCBI lineage: Eukaryota > Metazoa > Chordata > Mammalia > Dasyuromorphia > Dasyuridae > Sminthopsis > Sminthopsis crassicaudata. Next base: position 78,004,125 of record NC_133618.1, read on the forward strand.
GACAAACCCAAAGATTCCAACATTAGGGATAAAAATTCATTATTCGGAAAAAACTGTTGGGAAAACTGGAAATTAGTATGGCAGAAATTAGATATGGATCCAAACTTAACACCATATACCAAGATAAGATCAAAATGGGTCCATGATTTAGGCATAAAGAGGGAGATAATAAATAGATTGGAGGAACAGAGGATAATCTACCTCTCAGACTTGTGGAGGAGGAAGGAATTTATGACCAGAGGAGAACTAGAGATCATTATTGATCACAAAATAGAAGATTTTGATTACATCAAACTAAAAAGTTTCTGTACAAATAATACTAATGCAAACAAGATTAGAAGGGAAATAACAAATTGGGAAAATATTTTTAAAAACAAAGGTTCTGACAAAGGTCTCATTTCCAAAATATATAGAGAACTGACCCAAATTTATAAGAAACCGAACCATTCTCCAATTGATAAATGGTCAAAGGATATGAACAGACAATTCTCAGAGGAAGAAATTGAAACTATATCCACTCACATGAAAGAGTGTTCCAAATCACTACTGATCAGAGAAATGCAAATTAAGACCACTCTGAGATACCACTACACACCTGTCAGATTGGCTAAGATGACAGGAACAAATAATGACAAATGTTGGAGGGGATGTGGGGAAACTGGGACACTAATACATTGCTGGTGGAGTTGTGAAAGAATCCAGCCATTCTGGAGAGCAATCTGGAATTATGCCCAAAAAGTTATCAAACTGTGCATACCCTTTGACCCAGCAGCGCTACTACTGGGATTATATCCCAAAGAAATACTAAAGAGCGGAAAGAGACATATATGTGCCAAAATGTTTGTGGCAGCTCTTTTTGTTGTAGCTAGAAACTGGAGGATGAATGGATGTCCATCAGTTGGAGAATGGTTGGGTAAATTGTGGTATATGAAGGTTATGGAATATTATTGCTCGGTAAGAAATGACCAGCAGGAGGAATATAGAGAGGCCTGGAGAGACTTAAATCAACTGATGCTGAGTGAAATGAGCAGAACCAGAAGATCACTGTACACTTCAACAACAATGCTGTATGAGGATGTATTCTGATGGAAGTGGAAATCTTCAACATAAAGAAGATCCAACTCACTTCCAGTTGATCAATGATGGACAGAGGTAGCTGCACCCAGAGAAGAAACACTGGGAGGGGAATGAAAATTGTTAGCACTAATATCTGTCTGCCCAGGTTGCATGTACCTTCGGAATCTAATGTTTATTGTGCAACAAGAAAGTGATATTCGCACACATGTATTGTACCTAGACTATATTGTAACACATGTAAAATGTATGGTATTGCCTGTCGTCGGGGGGAGGGAATAGAGGGAGGGGGGTAAATTGGAAAAATGAATACAAGGGATAATATTATAAAATATATATATATATATATAATAAAAAATAAAAAAAAAATAAATAAAAAAAAAAGAAAAAAAAAAAAAAAAAAGAAAGAATGTAAGTTCCTTGAGGGGAGAGACTTGTTTATACTAATCTTGCTTGATTATATTTTAGACTCAGTGATTAGCACAGTGCCTGGGACATAGTAAGTACTTAACAAATTTTCTCTATTTCCCCCACTCTGCCTCTGTCTCTCTCTGTCTCTGTCTCTCTGTCTCTCTCTGTCTCTCTCTGTCTCTCTCTCTCTCTGTCTCTCTCTCTCTCTCTCTCTCTCTCTCTCTCTCTCTCTCTCTCTCTGTCTCTCTCTGTCTCTCTCTCTCTCTCTGTCTCTCTCTCTCTCTGTCTCTCTCTGTCTCTCTCTCTCTCTGTCTCTCTCTCTCTCTCTCTCTCTCTCTCTCTCTTCTGTCTCTCTGTCTCTCTGTCTCTCTGTCTCTCTCTCTGTCTCTGTCTCTCTGTCTCTGTCTCTCTCTGTCTCTCTCTGTCTCTGTCTCTCTCTCTCTCTCTCTCTCTCTCTCTCTCTCTCTCTCTCTCTCTCTCTCTCTCTCTCTCTCTGTCTTTCTCTGTCTCTCTCTCTGTGTCTTTCTCTGTCTCTCTCTTCCTCTGTCTCTGTCTCTGTTTCTGTCTCTCCTCTCACTCTTCCTCTCGGTCTTTCTTTGTCTCTCTCTGTGGATCTCCTCTATCTTCTTTTCACAAAGGGTGGTGAATCACAGGAACATTATAATGTATATTTTGTCAGGCATAGATAGGATATCAGGGAAAGCAAACTTATAACACATTGTATAGAAGGGTGAAAGCAGTAGAACCTTAGAAACAAATAAGCAGGCAGAAATAAAAAAGAAATAACTATTATTTCCTGCAGAGAAAGACAGAAAATCCAATATGGCATGGTAATCAAGAGCTCTACAGAACCTGAGAGAAAGAGACAAGGAAAACAGAACAAGTTTATCCAGCACCAAGCTTCAAGGAAAGAGCCCAGATATGGAGTCACTTGACTATCCCAATATTAACTGTCTTTATTTCCTTCTTATCCTGGTGAGAGCTTATCCAAAGAGAGTCTGACCTAGAGGCTTATAGGTGATGATAACTGGAAAGTGCTGATGGAATATAGCAAGTTCAGGGTTGACAGCAGGCACAATTCTCTGGCCAAGGCTTTCTCCTGGCAATGTCTTTGATATCCTAAAACTGTCTCATTCCCTATTGTGGTTGGATGAGACACTATGAGGCACATTCTTATTCCAGTGGCCAAAACTTACATTGTGCAAGAAGATTTGACTTTGAAGTACACCTCCAAATGTTTGATTCTCAAATCTCCCTGTCCTGCTCTGACCTCTCTGATGACCTCCAGTATCACTTATCTAACTGCCTCTCAGAAATCTTAAACCAGATGTCCAATAGACATTTTAAAACAGAACTTGTCATTTCTCCCTAGATTCTCCCTGCCTCCTGTCTTAATATAAGCAAGCCCCATAAACCCCTCAGTTTTCTCATCTACAAAATGGAATGATAATACACTATACTCCCTTCCTTACAAGATGGTTATGAAGCTCAAATGAGATGAAGCACCTAAGGGAACCCTTCCCACCATCAATTTGTAGGGTAGATTCTCTAGTCTACAGAATGACAATTCTGAATCAAAGGTACTTTGTGATTTTCCATCCCCTAAAACCCTAGTTCTTGCATCCCTACCATTGTATTTAACTTTAGTCATCAGTTCTAAATTTAAAGTTGAAGTTAAAATATCTGAATGAAAGAATATCATTAAAAAAAGTAATGGTGAAATATTTCTTCCATAAACTTGGGGGATCCTACTTCACAAATAAATATGCCACATCAGCACAGCTGGGATATTGTATGGACAGGATACAATGTGAAAGGTCACATATGCAAATATCATCAAAGCATATCCCTGTTAAGGTACACATACCTACATATATACATATATATGGAATACACATAAGAAAGGAAACTCATACCTCCAGTGTTTTTCAGAGGGACAAATCAAGTCAAGTCAACAAGTATTTATTAAGTACTTACTATACGCCAGGCTTTAAATATAAGCTCTGGAAATACAAAGAAAAACAAAAGAAAAAAAAATTCCTTGCTTATCAAGGAGTAGAATCAACAAGAATTTATTAAATACTTACTGTGTTCCAGACACTGTGCTAAGCTCTGGAAATATGAAGAAAGCAGGGAGGGAGAGAATTTCTTGCTTTTAAGGAGCTCATAATCTTAATGTACAAACAAGATATAGACAAGATGAACTGGAGATAATATCAGAAGGAAGACACTAGCATTGAAGGGGATTGGGAAAGACCTCTTGGAGAAGGTGGTACTTTAGCTGAGATTATTAGGAAGCCAAGAGGCAGAAATGAAGAGGGAGGGAAAATCAGACATAGGGGACAGCAGAGAAAATATCTAGACTCAGGAGACAGTGTTTTGTAGAGAAACAGTAAGGAGGTCAGTGTCCCAGGAACATAGCTGGGATGCTGCCTGGTACTGCCACTTGGAGCTCAGCTAATATCCTTGACTAATACTTCAATTAATCAATAAACATTTATTAAACACCAGTGCCTGACACTGTGCTAAGCAATGAGAATGTGAAAAGGCAAACGACAGTCCTTTCTTCAAGGAGTTTACAATCTAAAGGGGAAATAACATGCAATATATGTGTGTGTACATATATATATATAAATATACATATATATATATATATATATATATATATATAGGATAAGTAAGAAATAATTAAAAGAGAGAAATCACTGGATTTAAGGGAGGTTAGAGAAAACTTCCTGTAGGAAGTGGGATTTTAATTAGAAATTAAAGGCAGCCAGAGAGATCAGTAGTCAGAATGGAGGAAGGGGAGTGTTCCAACATGGTGGACAGTCAGAAAGAGTGCTCAGAGCTAAGAAATGGAATGTTTTGTTCTTGGTGTGACAGCCAGGAGTTCATTGTTATTGGATCTAAGAGAATGCCTTGAGGAGTAATTGTAAGAAGACTGGAAAGGTAGAGGGGGCTAGGCCATGAAGGTCATTTTGTAGTCAATAGGGAGCCACTGAAGGTTATTGACTAGGAATGACATGATCAGACCTGTGTTAGGAAAATCAGTTTAGTGGCTGAATGAGGATAGATTCAAATAGAAAGAGATTTGAGGCAGGTTGATCCACCAGTAGGCTATTGTAATCATCCAGGACACCAGACAGGATGCATTGTCAGAAGAGAGATGGGAGTGTGTTTGAGAGATGTGGATGAATTCAGCAGTCCTGGATAACAACGCTTGGATAAAAGGGATGAGAGGTAGTGAGGAAATCAGAATGACTCCTACGTTTTTCTATTGAGGATTTGTGAATTTGGTATTGCCCTCTACAATAGCAGGGAAGACAGGAGGCAGGGAGAGTCTAGGGGAAAATGACAAGTTCTGTTTTAAGTTGTCAATTGGACATCTGGTTTGAAATTTCTGAGAAGCAGTCGGAGAAGTGAGACCGGAGGTCAACAGAGAGGTTGGGTCAGGATGGGTTGATTTGAGAATCATCTGCATAGAGATGAGAAAAGGATATCCTCATACTCTTCTTGTTTAAAATCCTAGGTTCCTTTTTTCCTGTAGCTTTTTTTTTTAAACAGAAATCTTTGGTTTACTCCAGGGTAGAAGAGTCTCCATTTGGCTGCTTCTATATTGTTTCCTCAAACTTTCTCATCTCAGTATGGGATTCTCAGTCCCAGGAACCAAGCTCTTTGAAGGTAACTAATGTCCTCAGGATGAATCTCTTCATTGGTTGCCTCTCCAGGGTCTAGACCCTTCTGTGAAAGATTCCATCTTTATTTGTATTGTACATTCCCTATAGCTCTCAATGTTAATGTCTAAAGGTTAGGCAACTAGAAGCTCATCTTCTTCAAAAAGCCATTCCTGGCTCCCTTACACACTCTTAATTGCTGGTGCCTTCCCTTTGTGATCACCTCCAAATTATCTGATCCATATTTTTCGTGTACATACATATTCCTTTTTAAAATTGTTTATTTTTATTTCTAATTTATGGAATAAAACAAATTTTGTTTTTTGTATAACAGAATAATGATTGTACATCAAACTACAAATCTATGAGGTACAACTTGCTATCCCTTTTAAATAAATACTAAATTTATCATTTAAAATTGCCTTTTATCCCCTCATTAGAAGAAAATCTTTGAAAATAGAAACTGTTTTTGCCTTTCTTTTTATCTCCAATTCAAAAGCTTAATAAATGCTAGTTTACTAACCAGACTATAAACCAGAGAATAAGAAGTTTTTTATTAACTACCAAGTAGCTCTGGGATCTGGATTCCATAGTATGGGTCTCTGAGCCATTTTCAAACTCCCACTAAGAATAAGTAGGAAAAAGGAACTAAGATAAACTGAGCTCTTATGGTAAGGTCTATATCTCTTCTAAAGTCACATTCTAGACCTTTCATATGTAGATATAGTCAGCTCAGAATCTGGGAGGAGTTTGGTGATTTGCCTTTACAGAATTTTTTTTTTTTTTTTCAGCCATGACTATTGTGACCCTTTTAACATTTTCTTGGCAAAGCTACTAGAGCAGCTTGCCATTTCCTTTTACAATTCATTTTCAGGTGAAGAAACTGAGGCAAATAGGGTTAAATGACTAGCCCAGGATCATATAAGTAATAAGTGTCTGAGGTTGGATTTGTACACAATTCTTCCTGACTCCAAGCCCAGCACTCAATCCTCTGAACCACTTAGCTGGCTTTTTTTTTTTTTTTTTTTTTTTTTTTTTTACGGATATAATTCAATCCAAAGTCCTTTTGTGCTGGCAAATGTTTAACAACTAAATATCAAGAAAGGAAAATGTACTCACCACTAACTTACAAATTTAATCTTTCTAGAGGAGAAAATCAGAATTGGGCAAGGGAGACCAACAAATGACAAAACAGATTATAAAGAATGAAAAAATAGAACAGAATGTGAAACATCTTCTAAGAAAAAACAACAGATATGGAGAACAGATCAAGAAGAAAACAAATATAAGAATAATTGGACTATCTAAAAGCTGTGACTGAAAGAAGAACCTTCACACAATAATGCAAGAAATAATCTAAGAAAATTGTCCTGGAGTGATGGAACATGGGTGGAAGAAAGTAGAAACAGAAAAAAATCACCCATCATCACCTCAAAGAGATCCTTTGTGGAAAGCACACAGGAATATTATTACCAAGTTTTGAAACCTCCAGATCAAAGAGAAAATATTACAAAAAAACAAGAAAAACATAATTAAAATATTATGGAGTTACAATTAGGATTGCACAGGATTTAAGAGCAGCCACAATAAAAAACCATAGGTCCTAAAATCATATATATTGAGAATCAAAAGAACTAGGCCTATGACCAAAAAATATCAAATCTAGCCAAATTATCTATTTGGCTATCTATATCTTTTTTTTTTTAATTATAGCTTTTTATTGACAGAACATATGCATGGGTAATTTTTCAACATTTTCCCTTGCAGTCACTTCTGTTCCAACTTTTCCCTTCCCTCCTTCTACGCCCTCCCCTACATGGCAGGCAGTTTCATACATGTTAAACATGTTAAAGTATATCTTAGATACAATATATGTGTGCAGATCCGTACAGTTCTCTTGTTGCACAAGAACAGATTCAGAAGGTAAAAATAACCTGGGAAAGAAAACAAAAATGCAAGTAGTCTACATTCATTTCCCAGTGTTCCTTCTCTGGGTGTAGCTGATTCTGTCCATCATTGATCAATTGGATCTGAGTTAAATCTTCTCTTTGTTGAAGATATCCACTTCCATCAGAATACATCCTCATACAGTATCATTGTTGAAGTGTATAGTAATCTCCTAGTTCTGCTCATTTCACTCAGCATCAGTTGATGTCTCTCCAAGCTTCTCTGTATTCATCCTGCTGGTCACTTCTTACAGAACAATAATATGCCATAACATTTATATACCACAATTTCCCCAACCACACTCCAATTGATGATTATCCATTCAAGTTCCAGTTTCTTGGCTATCTGTATCTGAATAAAAAAAAAAAAAAAAAGACATTCAATGAACTTGAAGATTTTCAGGACTTTCAACCAAACCTGAACTCAATAAAAATTTTAACATATAAGAGCCAATATCAAAGATCAATTCGAGAAACTTAACAGTGAAAAATTGTTTATGTTTTTACATGGAAATGTATACCATATATTTGAGATTGACTTCAGTAATTGGGTAGCTCAAAAAAAGTTTAGGGCAGAGTTGAGAATGATTTGACTGTAAAAAGCAAAAATATGTAGGGCAAGGTTAAAATAGTCATTGTTATACAAATGAGGTGCAGAGGAAGAATAGAAACAGAGACATTAAAGGGGGGAGGAAGGTATGTAGTTCTGAAAACCTACTCTTGTCCTGACAAATAGACAACAAACAGTTCATATATACCATGAAGCACTCTCCAAAATCTATTAAGAAATAAGAGGGGAGGGATGGAAGGCTGGAATAGAATAAGGTGGGGTATAGAAGGGTGTGCAGAGTAATCACAGCAGGATAAGGTGAGTAGATTAACGGGAAAGGGATAAAGAGAGAGGAAAGGATGGCATAAGATAAGGTGGTATTCAGAAAGGTGTTAGTATATCAGAAGTGGGATGAGGTCTGTACATTGATGGAAATGGCATAATAAAGGAAGAAAAAGGTGGGGGAGGGGGAAAGATTAGAGAGGGATCCATAAGTGGGGAGAAGTTAAGTAATAGCTAGACAAATTAAGGAGAAGAATTAAAGTAGAATTAAAGTTATCCAGGATGGGAGATAAGAGATATACATATTGTTTTAGATGCATGTTTACATATGAGTAAGTGCATATGCTTATATGTGTGCATGTATACATGTAGGTCTATGTATGTGTATATATAGACATATGTATGTATGGAATGCAAGGTTTCACAAAGGTCAGTGTTGAAAAATTACCCATGCATATGATTTGTAAATAAAAAGCTTTAATAATAATAAAAAAAAAGAGTATTTCTTTCTTCTTTTTGGAAAGCTAACTATTAAATATTTAACAACACACTATTTATATCTATTTAGGCTGCAGGATTTTTTAAAAAAGAGGTTTCAGAGGCTTTGAAGTGAGAGATTTAGAAATAGAGAAATAGAGATTTATACTATTATAAGGCAACTAGAGAGCACTGAATTTTCCTGAGTTCAAATCTGATGAAAGGATCTTACGAGTTGTATTACTCTGGCCAAGTCACTTAACTCTATTTGCTTCAGTTTCCCATCTGTAACATGAGCTGGAAAAGAAAATGACATATATCTTTACCAAGAAAACCCCAAATAAGGACAATAAGAGTCAAACATAGATGAAATGACTGAACAAAAATCAGTTTGTACAATTTTTTTGAATTCTTCATATTTGTTATTCTTTATAGTACAATATATATGATTTGCTTTATTTTTAAACTTTTTTGCTATTATCAATACTGATAACATGAATATATATGTGTGTGTGTGTGTGTGTATATATATATGTATATATATATATATATATATATATATACATATATATATATATATATATATATATATATATATATCATCGATCTCCTAGAGTTATACACCCAAAGCTGATAAGATTGCTGAATCAAAGGCTATAAACAGTTTAGTAATCAGTTTTTTATTTTTTTTTCTCATTCTGCCAAATTGATTCCTAGAATGTCTAGACCATTGAGAATTCCACTGGCAGTGGTGCAGTGTGCCTGTCTTCTCCAAAGTCCCTACAACATTGAATTTTTTTATCTTTTGTCATATTTACCAATTTTCCTGGATATGAAGTGATGAGATTTTTTTCTCACTATCTCTGATGATTAATGATTTTGATCACTTTTTATAGGGTTGTTTATAGTTTACTGTTTTTTCTTGAAAACAGTTTCTATTCTGCAAAATGAGGATAATAATAACTTTTCCTACCTCACAGGGGTTAAGGATTAATTCTGCATATTTTATAAATTTTAAAGTGCTACATAAACCTGTTGTTATTATTGTTACTATTCAACAACTATAAAGTTCACAAATTAGACAAAAAGAAATCAAACATTAAGTTTTAAAATGTCATAAAAATGGAAAGTGTGTTCCACAGTGAACCCCAGCACTCCCTTTGTAAGCACAAGGATGCTGATAACAAATGTGACTGTTTGAAGGCTGATAAACTTTGTTCTCAGCTGACTGATTTCATGAAAACGTCCAACAGGGTGTGGCATAAGAGAATGGCAAAATGACTTTGTCTGATTATTGGGGACAAAAGGGAATAAGATTATGTTTTATTTGTAATTAAAGTTTTTAAAAATATGAGATTTAGACTCCATGACCAATGAGGGGTTCTGGTTAATGACAGCACTTTGATATAGCAAAGTGGTTATTTCTTATTGCTCAGAGCAAGGGAAGGTGACCAATAATCATTAGTCTTAGGATGTGTCTCAACTCAGCAGCCTGTGAATGGAAAATTAAATCAAGGTTCAATTTCATAACTAGAAGTTATGGGACCAAAAATCATTTTGGAGAAGTCTGGTTAAGATAAAGAAAGATACAGAAAGGAAGAAAGAGGGAGATAAACAGGCATGGACATACATAGGACAGAGAGAGACAGACACAGTGAGAGAAACAGAGAGTCAGAGTGACAGAGAAATAGGAGAGAGGGAGAGGAGAGAGGAAGAGAGGGAGAGAGGAAAAAGAGAGAGACAGAGAAAGACAGAGAGACACAAAGAGATAAAGACAGAGGCAGAGACAGAGAGACAGAGAAATCGGAGGAAGAGAGAGAGGGAGAGAGGAATAGACAGAGACAGAGACAGACACAGACACACAGAGACAGACAGAGATAGAGACAGAGAGACAGAGATTGAGAAAGAGACAGGCACTGACAGAGATAGAAAAAAAAAAAAAACAGAGAAAGAGAGACAGAGACAGAGACAGAGGAAAGAATAGAGAATGGTTCTGGGCTTACTCTCCCAACTTTATTTGTCCCTCAGAATGGTTGGTTGTTGTCCTTCAGTCTTGAGGAGGACCAAAATGACATCACCATGTTAGTCATGTTACAGTGTGTCTGACTGTGACTGATGTTCTGGGCTCCCTCTCCCTGAGCTGGACAACTTTATCTGTCCCTCAGAATACCTCTCAAGGCCTGATGTATCTCTTCTATTGGCTCGAGTCCCCACTGGCCAAGTTCCCCTCACTGTCAGTCATCAATTGGTGATGAGCATCTCAGTTTCATTAAACACTTATCATCACTTAGCTTTTAGAGAGGGATTTTTTTTCTTTGAAAATATAGGAAAGAAAATGTCTCCCCTAAGACCCCAGAGATGCACTCTCCCCTGTAGCATCTCATTTTGGGAAAAGTGAGCTCACACTTAGCCCAGTTTCTGTATAGCACTGTCCCTCCAGATCCATATGAAAACACAAGCATTATTGCCAGATAAATCCTCACTCCATCTACCACCAGATCAGGTCCTGAGAGCTGTCCTTCCCTTCTTGTAGCATAGATTGCAAAAACGAACCTGGACTTCATGGCCGGACCCCCAGATCTTTGTAGATTGGCCCTTCTGGCCCTAGGAAACTCACAGGACTTTAGTCTCTTCCTTTAAAATAAAACAACATAAACACAAAAACTGAGGTAGGGAAAGGACTCAGGCCCATATTTACAGGATTAAGCACAGTCTCTCACTGGATGTCAACAGCCAGTAATAAGTCAAATCAAGGACAGAGTAGCTGAGGACAGGCTCCCCTTTTGAAGGCGCTGCCTCTTCCTAGCTGTACAGCTAATCCAAAAGTCTGTCGTTTACCAAATGGTTAGCTGACTGAAGCAGTTACAGAGGCATGGGAAGGCTAATTTGTCCAGGCTAAGAAAGCTAATGGGTGTCAGCTTAAAGTCCAGTCTCTGACTCAATGTCCAAGTGCTATTTCATTGCACTCATACTTATGGCTAGAAATGCCTATGATACCCCACCACATAAAATTTGTACATACATGTACATATGTACATATGTACATAATATATGCACATATATATAATTATTGCATAATTATGCTATTTAACATAATAGATTTTATATTATGATATAATATAGTAAATAATTTATATTATGCTATAATAAAATAACATAATTAAATTTAGCAATATATTACATCCTATATATATATATTATTAGTTTTCATTAGCTTTTTTAAAAAAATTTTTATGGGTTATTTTGGTTTAATTTGCTGTTTCAGACATCTATTTCCCCTCAGTGGTATAGCCTGAAGATGGGAGAAGCCTCTCCATCGATGCACATCACCAACTTGTACCTAACTTATTGTCTGAAAGAGGATTCTGGGAGAACTGAGAATCTTAGGGGCTTGTCCATCCATAGTCACACAGATCAGGGGTAAGAAGTAAATCAAGTCTTCCCTGTTCCAAAGCCAAACCCTCTAACCACTCTAACACATACCTCTCACCTTCCTTATTAAATGTTGACTCTTAAATCTCTTCCCTGGTAATCAGAGGGGTGGAGACTTGGATTTTAGCACAATTTTGGCTCTTTTCCCAGGGAGGGATAAGGCTTAGAGCAGGAACTGTCTGCCCAAGTGGTGCCAAGGAAAAAGAAATACTGAACTTGATCTTGATACATTTGCTCTGATAAACTTTCTCAGTGTTTACAGAAAGAGGCAATGCTGTGTTATGTCTCTTCTGGTTTGGATTACTGCAACTAAATTAGTTTTGCTGAGCTTAGCTTTATTCCTCTCTACTGGTTTTCAATAAAAATATGGACAGGTGGTTTTAGAAAGGCCACTGCAGGCGAATTTAAAACACCTGTGAAAACTCTAAGTCCCTATTTTTTTTTAACTACAGGAAAGAGACTGCATAAAATTACAAGTCATTTTTGAGCTTAGCTGGCAACAAATGTCCTACATGATAAGGACCGAATGACTTGTGAATCACACGGGTGCCTATCAGCGGGTGTCTGTTTGGGGTCCAGTCTCTCTTAGGGGTCAAGAAGAGATCCTGATATTTTACAAGTAAAGGTGAACTTGCCCCATAGCTCCAGCCCCAGTGCCCCTTTTCAATATTAGTCTCAGAGAGGATATGGAATTAATACAAAATTAGGGGGGTTTCTAATGATCTTATCATGGTTGTGATCATGTGACCATTTTTAAGAAGGAAAGAATACCATTTGATTAAGTGACAAGACAGCATTTGGAATTGGAAAGAAAATAAAACTCCAAATAATATCCCTGGGAGCCATGCTGTAGAATATGATTGGGGGTAGGAAGGGGAGTTGGGGAGGGGAAGGAGACAGAATGCATTATGTGGCAAGGTCTATTTATAGAATTCTCTCTGATTCTGGAATCCTTCATGGGGAGCAGAGCAAGCAAGTAAGCAAGCTTGGGTATAATTAGGTCAATCACATTTTAAAAGAATAATGTTGCTTTTCTTTTAATCAGCTCCCTTGTTTTAATCTTTGGCAAAATTACCAGTTTTCTCTGGCTGTGTTTTCGATAAAGGCATTCCCCCCTTAGAATGTAGGGAGCTGGCAGGAAAAACGTGTGTGTTAGGGAGATATGCTGGGTAAGATTCATGTGGATTCCAGAACAATTTATTTTTTTGGAAAATGCATGTGAAAAATATATTTAGTATATTTATCTTAAAAAACATCAGGATCCTTCAACTGGATTAAAAAAGGTTCCCTTCTTCAAATCACCCCCACAGGGCTCAGTGACAGGCACCATGTGTCATGTTTAGCTTGCAGGATGTCTGAGGGTGGGTTTATGAAGTGCCGCCATTGTTGCATAAACCTGGCTGAGAGTGCAATGCCTACAAGCAAACGACCTAACAACATGGAAAGATTAATGGAAACTTGTATTAAAAATATGATACCTTCCAAAATAATTTCTTACAAGTGGCAAGAATTAGTGCATTGTGACTAAAACAGTGCTTTCACTATTAACTTCAGGGAAGGGGGGGAATAAAAAACAACAACCCCTAGATTCAGTGGAAAAAATTGCTCTAAAAATGGTGATTACTTTGGCCCTTTCCTTGTTAGGTGGGTCTAACTTATGACAGAAGTCAGTTGTTTTAGATGACAACATTAGCCCAAATTACCCTTGGTGCAATTGGGGAGTTCCTATTTTTAAGAAACAAATTAACAGACTTCATTATAGCACCACTGGGTTTGTGCTGCAACTAATTGTTTTCAGTGAATAATTTCATTTTCTGGATATAAACACTTTCAGTGAAAGTTGAATAATGATCTGAGAAGGAACTGGAGCTTGGTGCTGACAGAGCTGATTGACATTCACATGGAATTTCCCATTTCTTCCACCTTGGCCACGCACCCTAGTAGCAATAGATTGGTGCAACAAAGCTCCTAAAAAATAGCATTTCTTCTAGGGCACAATTTCACATAACATGAAACCCACAAGAGAAAGAAACCATTTTATTTTGGTAAAGAAACAAGGCCATTCAGAAGCTTATAATCCTTTTTGGTTTTGGTTTTATTTTTAAATAAGTTTTGCGGAATGAAACAGGAGGCCAGAAAATAGCCAGCAAATGATTTATTTGTTAACTATGTTTACAAATGGTTTCAGAACTGAAGCAGGACCCAAACATAGAGCCAAGTGAAAACAAGAGGGAGTAAATCAATTTTTTAAAGACACAACTCAACTACCTGAGCCAGAACGAAAATGTCTAGTAGGGACAACATGCAATTAAAGTTTGGAAGTGTGTTAAGCTATTTGAGGAGGTGGGGATGGTGCAAAGGTCAGTCAACAAACATTTATTGCTCTACAATTAGGTGCCAGGCACTGTGCTAAGAACCTGAATACAAATACTGGGAGAAAGACAATCCCTGTTCTCAAGGAGCTGCCGATTTAATTGAAGATCACAAACAAGTGGAATGTGAATATTCTGTATCAAGTTATATGGATGTAAACTTGTAAAAAAAAAAAACAAAAACGTGCATGATTCCCCAATTGGAAGCAATTAAATCATAGTTCTAGAAGGAATATTAGCTCTCCCCCCTTTTTATGGATGAAGAAATTGATGGCTGTACAAGTGAGATGAGTTGCCTAAAGTTCCATAAATGAACTACAGTCAATGTGAAACTGTGAATTAATAGAGATTAATGGGTGGATTGGCAAAATGACAAGAGAAGAAAATGACAAATGCTGTAGGGCCTGTGAGAAAACAGGCACACTGATGCACTATTGGGGGAGCTATGAGTTGGTCCAGCCATTCTGTGTAGTAATTTGGAACTATGTATAAAATGCCACTAAACTGTGCATATCATCTGATCCAGTTTCTCTTCCTTTTCTTTTCCTTGGCAAAGATACAAGATTGGCTTGTCATTGCCTTCTTCAGTTCATTTTACAGCTATATTTTACAGAGAAACTGAGGCAAATGGCGTTAAGTGACTTCTGTAGAGTTACACAGCAAGTAAGAATCTGAAATCAGATTAAATTCATAAATATCCTTATTACAGAAGCAATGCTTTATCCACTATGACACTTACTAGATAGGGAGAAAGAAAGGAGAAAGGTTTCATTTTTAAATTTACTACTGACTAGAATTCTGCCCCAGCACTAACATTATAGTATCTAACAAATAAAAGTGTCCACTTGACTCCCTCTTCTTATTAAAAATGAAGGCTGCTGGCAAGTTCCCTCCAACTCCTTATTATGAGTTAATGACCATGCTTTACAAGCACTAAATTATGAAAAGTAAGTATATAAGAAAAAAGATCAGTGCTATAATCAAATATTCAAAACGTTAATCTGACACACATTTAATGATGTGGATAATGATTATTGCTACAACTCTTTTCTCTCTACCTTGCCAGATTAATTGAGGTGATAGCCATACATTGTTTTAACTCTCAGGGGTGAAAGATATCTTGCAAATACAATGAATAGAATCCAAAGGTAATTCTATCATGGAGGGAATTCTAAATGGAATGCCCAATTTGTTTTTTGCAACACAATTCTATCTGCCTCTTTTCTGAAAGCTCACCTTCTACAGGAAGCTTTTCCCAATCCCTTTTAATTCTCGGGCTTTATCTCTGTTGATTTTTTTTCTTATTTATCCTCTACATAGTTTGTTTGTACATATAGTTGGTGAGGTATTATTTACTCATAAGGTTGTAAGCTCCTTAAGGACAGGAACTGTTCTTTTCTTTGTATTCTTAGGGCCTAGCACATACTAGGCATTTAATAAATGTTTATTGACGCTGCCTGATTTTTTCTCTAAAGAACCACAGAAAGCCTTTTCACCTTTTAGTTCATTGAATTTTTTAAGATCATGTAAAGTACTATTGGCCAAACTGGGAATTGTTTTAGCATCAGGCAGGCTATGCTGCCTCTGTGGTTCCATTTTAACTAAATAAACCTAAAATATCATTTACTACTCTCCTATTCCAAGTTTCAGAAACTTCTAATATATAATTTAGTATTGCCTTATAGCCAACTCCAGGCCAAAAGGGCATGTTGCCAGTCAAGGCCCAGTCTCATATTAGAGGGTGTGGAAAAGGGATATTTTGCTAGAGATATCCACTTTAAAAATAACTATTTCTTGACTTACATGAACTGATACTGAGTGAAGTGAACAAAACCAGAACAGTGTACCCAGCAGCAGCAGCATTGTGCGGATGATCAACTTTGATAGACTTTGATATTCTCAGTAATACAATGATCTAAGACAATTACAATAGATTCCTCATGGACTGATATACACAATCAGATATAAAACTATAAGTCTGAATGCAGATTGAAGCATATTATTTTGAATTTTCATTGTTTTTTCTTTCTCATAATTTTACCCTTTTGTACCATTTTGTTCTGATTCTTTTGTCATGATATGACTAATGTGGAAATATGTACAATATGATTATACCTATATATAAAACCTCTATCGGATTGATTGACATCTTGGGGAAGGAGGAGGGAGAAAAATGGAAATCAAAATATTATAAAAATAAATATCGAAAACTAATTTTTTAAAAGAAAAAGTTATTATTTTTATCTAACCTTTAAGAATATATAAACACATAGACTGAAAATTATATGGATATGAAAGTTCTCAATGAAAACTGTCTCATATTTGTTTTGAGAGCATTCATATCTTCTATGGTTTTCTTGGGGGATGTAGGGGACTAAGTGTGTGTGTGTGTGTGTGTGTGTGTGTGTGTATGTGTGTGTGTGTGTGTGTGTGTGTGTGTGTGTGTGTGTGTGTGTGTCAGGAGACTTGGGACCTATTTTGAACTGTAAACTCTTTGCAACAGGACTAATTATGACTGGCTCCCTATTTAGTCCAAGAAAACTGACATTTCACATAGGTAGAAAATTATTGTTTCTATATTATGTCCTGATTATTTGATACCATTTGGATTTTATGTGACCTGGGTGTCTTAGGCTCATAAAATAGTCATACCAATTGGTAAATAGAAGCATAGTCTGTTAGTTTCAAGCGACTTTAAAGATCATTCCATCTAGCCCCCTACTCATCCCCACTTAAAAGGTAAAGAAACTGAGGGTCTGAGAAATTATAAATGACCTGCCCTAAGTTGTGATATCCTTTGATAGCTTTCCTGATTTTTAGACCAATGATATTTCTACTATAATGTACTGTGTTTTCAGTCAATAAATAAAGGCTGACATCATTAGTTCTTACTCAGGTTTATCCTGGTGGAGCCAGAGAAACCCTCGAACATTGACTTTGACACATCTAATACCATGTGAAATTGCGTCTAGTCAACAGGGAAGAAAATAAGCATTTATTAAGCACTCACTGTATACCAGGCACTAAGCTAAGCGTTTTATTTAAAACAATTTTTTACAAACATGATCCTTACTTTATAGATAAGAAAACTGAAATAAATAGAAGTGAAGTGATACACTTCACACAGAGATAAAGAGTCACACATTTAGTAAGCATTTTGAGGCTGGATTTGAATTCAGTTCTTTTTGACTCCAGGACTCATATTAACTGCTACTGGTTTTATTTTCCATGAGGCCTTCCAAGTTTTAAAGGACAAACACATGAAAAATTAAATAGCAAAAGGGGATAGAGATACTAGACCTATAATTTCATTGGTATAGGGAACTTCCAGGTGAGGAAGCTTATTCTCCCTACCAAATCAGCCTTGCACCTTCTCTATAACTTTTGAGTGGTTCTAAGTGTTTAGTGAACTCATGCTTGAGGTCACATAATCACTATGTAGTAGTCTTCTTGACTCCAAAATGATTTCTATGTTCATTGCTCCATATTGTTTCTTTAAACAGAAATAAAAGAGGAGAAAATCACTATAGAGATTACATTGAGAGATATCACAGCACAGGTCAGAATGGCCAAATAGTGGTATGCCCAACACTTCCTACAAGAGTTCAGAGGGAACAAGAGTTCTTAGGCATGAGAAAAATCAAGAAAAGCATTCTAGATGAGGCGGCAGTCCAACTGAATTTTGAAAGGCAAAGAAAAAGGAAGCAGGAAAGTGCTGTAGTTTGAAAGTCATTTAAGAGCACAAGTTGTGCTAGAATACTGGAGAGGTAGGTTGGAGTCAGACAGTGGAAGACCTTAAATTCCTGGTGAAGAAAAATGAACATTGTCCTATAGGAAGTGACTAAGTGAATAAAAGATGTAGCAAGAGAATAAGAGAAAGGAAGTGAAATGAGGATGTTGGCAAAGTTAGACTTGAGTACTTTTTGTCCCCTTCTCTCCCCGCCCTGTTCTCTGGCCCCTCAAACTGGGTCTCTCCTTCTTGTCTCTGTGACCTCAAGCATTAGCAGCAATTTCAGTCTATGGAAGGCTTTTTCCTTGTTCTCTGCTTTGGGACATCTTCAAAACACATCATTAGGTGACTGCCTATTATTATTCAATTTGGGGTATTATTCCCCTTAAATAGGAAGGGTCTAAAGATTGTCATTTCACTATTTGGCTGTTGTTTGCCCATCCTTTTCCAAGGGGACAATGATATTAGGAAGGAGATGTGGTGACATACAAGTGAAGTGAAATGAAGAAGATCTGGGCAAGGGCACCTGCCTCACTTTTTTTTTATACTTTTTTTTATTAATTTTATAATTATAACTTTTTTTGACAGTACATATGATGGGTAATTTTTTACAACATTATCCCTTGCCCTCACTTTTATTCCGAATTTTCTCTCCTTCCCTCCACCCCCTCCCCTAGATGGCAAGCAGTCCCATACATGTTAAATAACCTAGATACAATATATGTGTGCAGAACCGAATTTCTTGTTGCACAAGAAGAATTGGATTCAGAAGGTAAAAATAACCTGGGAAGAAAAACAAAAACTGCCTCACTTTCTTTAGAGCCATTTAGGTTCAGTAGTAAGATATAAATCAGGAGGACTGGAGATGGCCTGGGATGCAGTGGGAGACCTACGCCTTTTTAAACTAAGGTCTTTAATTGGTTTCAGTTTGACTGAAGCAACACTGAATCAGTGATTAGGGCTAAGTAAGAAATGATGCAGAGAATGACCATTCTTTTATTAATAACCCACTCGCTTTAATAATAGAATGATTAAAATAGCCCAGAAACTATGTCTCCCAAAACTTTTTAAACATTGCAACGTAACTCTTCCTAATTTCCCTGGTTGTCAGTTTTCTCATCTTTAATTTATATTGTATTTATTTACCTGATTAAAATCACATAGTACCTGCTCCATGAGAACAGGTATTTTCTTTATTCCCCTTACCATGTTCCTAACACATAAGTGCTTAATATATGCTTGTTGAACTGAATTGCACACAGTAGGCATCTAATAAATGTTTGCTGAATTTAAAAAAAAGAAATGAGGCAGAGAATGACCTCTTTTACCTAGTCAAAAAAAAAAAAAATCATTCTGGAAGGGAACAACCCTCAGAGTTTCTGGTCAAAAGCTAGTTATATTCACTCTGAGCCAATCAGAACCCAAATAATAACCAAGAGGGTGTGGCCTGGGACATTTTGTGGACCAATCAATGAGAGCCAGAGTGATTTGGACTTAAGGAATGATCCTTAAGAAAGCCAGTAAATCCCAAAATATCTCACAGATTTCAAGGAGCAAAATTTCTATTTCTCTGAAGATGTTCTCAAAGATCTGGATGTTCTTCATGCTTCCTATACAATATGAAAGCAGAATAAGCTGAACACTCTCCCCTGTCCCATGAGTTTTCACATTTCCCCTCATATATTTATAGGGCCATTAACCTGTGACTCTCACAACAGAGTTTGGTGATCTTAAACAATATCTCCAGAGAGCTGCATAATAAATGGTTGTGTTATGAACGCAAACCAGGTAACACCAGCTAAATAAATATTTCAGGTGTCACTTTATTAGAAAATGAAAAGCTCAGAATTCAGTCTGCTCTTTTCCGAGCTAAGTCACTTTGGAGAGTGATTATGAAGCAGAGTTCTGGAAACATTCTGTCCTCCACAGTCTTAGCCATTAACACATGCCGCAGACTAAACACTTGGGCTCTGTCTGTGTTGCCAGCTGACAGAAGGAGGTAATGAATAGGCAGTTACAAGGTGGAAGATTCAAGGAAATTAAGTTTTGTCATCTGAAATGTCCAGCCTTTGACACAAAAATGTCCGAGAGGCTGGAGTTGGGCCAAGTAATTTTGAGTTATTGGCCATTCTAAAGTCACTTTGGGGAACAGGATTGCTTATGGTCTGTTTGTTTTTCTTTCCATATTTCTTTATAGCAGAGGAGTCTCCTTGAGCCTTATGGTTGGCAGGCTGTGGGCAAATGAAATATCCCAAGCAACAGCTACAGCTGTGAAAGCTGCTGAGAGGATTAGACATTTGTCCATTTCTGTGAAGTTAGGTGGCAGTTTTCTGCCCCCCTCCCCAAGGGCATTTTCTGACTACCAGAAACAATGGAGCCTCTGACAGAAACATAAGTCTGCAGCACCTGCCTTATGAGTTGGTTGATTACAGAAAGGAGATATTTCTCTGTGGTCCAATGAAACCAAGATGGTTGAAGTATGTAAAAATTCACTAAACAGGAATGAAGACTGTGAAGTTTCCTCTTGCCCGAATGTATGGATTTGAGGATGAAACCCTTTCTCTGTGCCCCTGTGCCTCTTCCCTTAAGGTTAAGAAAGGGGAAAGTGTGCCCTAAGAAACTTCTGAAAACTGGGTCCTTTCCTTATTTTCTACCTTCACATTACAATGTGTAAGCATTGCCCTAACTCCACCTCCGCTAAGGCTGGCCCTGCCAGGATACATGTTAACCATCCAAAATCAGCTCCCCAAATGGGGAAAGGAGCAGGAACTCTGTGTTCTGTGCCAGCACTGTGGTTCAGCTGTGCCAATTACCACAGGCTCACATGTCCAAGCCCTGAAGAAATCAGACTGGGCCCAGGACTCTGCCTTCCTACTCAATGAATGTTTTGTTCAGTTTTCATGGGAATGTGTGTTTGTGGAGAAACTTGGAACACAGAACATTTTTTACAGGAGATATTCTTGGTCTCTTATTGAGACTCATAGCATGGACTTGGGTTATATGCAGTTGTTCAACAAACACTCAAGTAACAACAATAATAACAATAATAGTATTTTGACATAGCACTTGGAAATTTGTAAAACACCATATTATTTCATTTGATCCTCACAACAGTCCTAGATTCTTCTATTGATGAGGAAACTGAGGCTGAGAAAGATTAAAAGATTTGCCCAGAATCATATCGCTAATAAGTTTCTGAGACATCATTTGAACTCAGTTCTTCCTGATTCCAAGTTTAGCATTCTTATCTACTCAACCATTTACTAATTATGATAATAATAGCTAACATTTATATAATATTTTGATATTTGTAGAACACTTTAGATTACAATCTCACTTGATCTTCCCAACCATTTGAATTAGTCATTATTTATTATTATTATTCCCATTTTACAGATAAGCAAACTGAGACTAAAATAGATTAAGGGACTTGTTCTGATGCAAATTACTAGTAAGTATCTAAGGACTGCAATTCAGGTTTCCGGATTCCAGACCTCTATCCATTATAGCTCTTGGCATCTATTATATATGTGCAAAGCATTGTACTAAGTCTGGAGAAAATTCAAAAATGAAGAGGAAGTACCTGGTAAGGGAAGATAAGACTGATATTGAAATACAGAAGACTATAGAAATAATACAGGATACAAACAGAAATACTGAATAATATGGAAATATAAAATAATATGAAATAAATGCCAAAATAATACAGAAATAAATTCAGTAAGTCAATGGTAATGAAAAGAATATAAAGTTTTCCGACAAGCCCATGTGTGTGTTTCTAGATGAGAGTCAGGCTCTCAGAAGAGAGTGACTTTTTAAAAATCAATGCAAAAATTGAACTTAGCCCCAGGCACATTGTCCAGAGGCTTCCCCTTCTCTGCCAAGAGACTCCTGTTCCATTCTTTAGACAGAGTGAAATGAAAACATGTGTTGGACTTGGAGTCCCACTCTGCTACTTGATCAACTCTGACCCCAGTGAAATTTCACTTCATTTCTCTCCTTCATTTTCCTCATCTGGAAAGGAGAATTGTGATGGATTAAGTCACTTAGGCATAGATGATTTCAGGGAATAATTGGAAAAGGATGACAAAAACCACACAGCTATACCTTGACAAATAGTAGGTGTCTGCTGTCAGACGGAATGTGGCCCATGGAATTGTGAAAAAATTTCTATTGATATCTTTAGTTTCAAAAATCATCTTTAGAGCCCTCCCTTCCCCTACTCTGCAAGCTGTTCATCATAACAGAGAAAAAAGGGAAGAGCAAAAACAAAGCAGTTCATCAAAACTAACCAACATATTGAATTGAGAAATTCTATGTGTGTGTTTGTAATATTTCATACCCATAATCCTTCATTGGTGCAAAAAAAAAAAAAAAAAAGGAAGGGGGAAAGAGGGTAGAGATGTTCTGGAGCCAGCTGTAGAGGCTCCTGAGAGCTGATTATTAAATTTTCAGGGTGAGTATTTATCTGGAATCCTGAAAATACTACAAATGGAGCTTAATTTATGATTTTATTGGCATCTGGAAATCAGAAAATGCTACAAATGGAGCTTAATTTATGATTTTTGATATTTAGATTTAAGAAAGTGATGAAGAATATATATTAATGATGTAATTTAAACTTAAAAGTGTGTTGGATACACTTTTTATAAGAAGGGAGAGCCAGTGGTTACCATTATCAGCACACTACTGGAGAAAGCTACATTGTCTTATCTTATCTTTTCTTTAGGACCAAGTTTATTATTATAACAAAGGAGTGGCCCATGAGTGTAGAGAGGTATATTTGTAGCTAGGACCCTGTCCTTATATGCTTGAAGGGAGGGAAGATAGACATCTCTAGCTTCTTGAAGGAAGATTTTTTTTTTTTGAGGCTAGTGACTTGCCCAAGGTCATACAACTAGTATGTTGTGTTTGAGACCATATTTGAACTCAATTTCTCCTGATTTGAGGGAGCTGGTATCTACTGCACCATCCTCACTGCCACAGAGATTTTCATTCCTTCCAGGACGAGAAGCAGAAAGTTGGTGCTGCGGGTCATAATTCTCCTCAAAGGCTAGAATTATATGTTTTGCTCTCTTTAATATTATTAGTCTAGAGGAAAGGATTTGGATTGAGATAACTTCTGATCACTTTGTTATTTGGGAAGAAAGGAGGGGTGGGGGGGTGGCCCAAGCCCTATATTCAGGATTTGACCTTAATGACCACAAATAGAGATTAGCAAAGAAACAAATTCATCCAATTATTAGCAAACTAGAAATAGTTAAAGGTATACATTAGAGAATATATATTAGACAATCCAGAGAGAAGAAGCTCTCCTATTGGGAGTGATACAACAGCTCAATCAACTGAAATTATCCTTGACCTTATCCAAAAGGAAACTTCGGCATCTGTGGAGTGGTAAGCTAGAAATAGGGGCATGATAGATAGAGACTAACTGCTCTTCTCATGTACTTCTCATGCTATTGAAGTGGGGTTGATCCTTTCTATCTTCTTTCTTAAAGTTTGCATGGAGAATCTCTAAAGAGACTGGCAAAGTCTGGAGCCCTCTCATGTCAGATCAGCTTTGCCTTATTTCTTATATAAAGTAGAACTTTCATCTCCACCAATATGGAGAAAGTCGCATACCTATGGGCTTTCGAATAGAGGTTACACTATAATTATACAAGGTTCTATTTTTGTTGTTTTTGTTTTTCTTTCTATTTATATTGCTTTAGTCATTGTGTATATAATTTTCTTGATTCTCCTTACTTTATTCTGCATCAGTTCATGTCTATTTTTCCATGCTTCTGCTTTCCCTGTCTCTGAAATCTGAAATCTGCTTGCCCTTTTGACTTAAGGGGTATCTGACCAAGCTCACAAACTGCTTTTTGCTATATATAGCTTATGCAATGTCCTTGACCATAAGTGTGTCTGGGCTGGTTGATAGGTGACCTGGGCAGGTCTTGAGTGGGGATGTGGGAGCAGGGCTCTGGATAAGTGTTCTGGTCAGTCCTGATGAACTACAAAACCTGGGCAATCTGCCCAGCACAAATCCTGGGATCTGCTTATTTTCCTTTCTACTCCTTCCCTAAAACAAAAAACCCAAGGGAGCTGATGATCTACAAAAGTGTGCAAACATAATTTAAAAAAAAAAAAAACATCTTTTGCACACACACAAAAATAATCATATTCATTATTTCTTGAGTGAAATATTATTCCATTATGTTAATGTATCACAATTTATCCATTCTACATTTGTCACCCATAGATTCTTATTTTTGGCTAAAATATAGGACCTTGGAAATATTTGACCCCTAACCATAGTAAGGTCATAGATTTAGAACTGAAAAGAACCTTAGATTTCTTCTAATCCTAGATTTCATTTTATAATTGGAGAAACTGAGGCCCTGGGAATTTGTTTCTTGCCCAATTTGAAACAAGTTATAAGTAATAGAACAGATTTCTTTGGCTTTGAATGCAGTCTTTTTTCTTCATGTCACAAACAATGCAATGTGAGATAACAAATCCTTTTAAATCATATCTTGTATTTCACAAAAGATCTCTGACTAATAATACTCTGAAAAAAGGTTGCAAAAAAGGGCACAGTAGCTAGGAAAAGATTGAGTTAATACATGTTTAGTCACTTTCTTTCTTAAGGATTCAGTTTCCTCCTCTGTAAAATACAAGGTTTGACCTGGATAAACTCTCAAATTTCTTACTCTCTAACATCCTATGATCTCATGAATAGGATAGTATTTAATGGACTATAATACCATAAACAAACACCAAGTAACTGTGATTGTCCTCAACTTTTGAGTAAGTGGTTAGATTATTTGGCCAAAAAGTATCATTTTAGTATTGTCTGTTTTTTATCCATCGATACTAATTCACTTTCTTTTTTTTCTTTTTTTCCTTCCTTCCTTCCTTCCTTCTTTCTTTCTTTCTTTCCTTCCTTCCTTCCTTCTTTCTTTCTTTTTTTCTTTCTTTCTTTCTTTCCTTCCTTCCTTCCTATCTTCTTTCTTTCTTTCTTTCTTTCTTTCTTTCTTTCTTTCTTTCTTTCTTTCTTTCTTTCTTTCTTTCTTTCTTTCTTTCTTTCTTTCTTTCTTTCTTTCTTTCTTTCTTTCTTCCTTCCTTCCTTCCTTCCTTCCTTCCTTCCTTCCTTCCTTCCTTCCTTCCTTCTTTCTTCCCTTCCTTCTTTCCTTCCTTCCTTGCTTTCTTCCTTTCTCCCACCAAAATTAAATATAAAATGCAAAATTCCCAATTATTTCTGATACATATTTGAACTAGTTATTAAAATGTATAATGAATTTTAAAAATGAATCCCAGATTTTTAGAGAGTAGATTTCAATTGCTTAAAGAAAAGATAGGGAGAATTCCACAATCTAAAATTTTAAATGAGAAAATAGCTTAAGAAGGATGAGAAGCTCTTAGGAATAAAATCCTGGAGATACTAAGAGAAATTGTCTCAGTAAGAAGAAAAAGGGGGATGTTGTCCAAAACACCTGATCTATATTCATATGGAGCTTTTAGGCCAAGATAGATTTTTTAAAAACAAAAAAGAAGATGGAAAAAATGTGCTAAAAACCAAAAAAAGCTAAAATTAGACAAGGAAACTAGGGAGAATTTGAGGGTAGGAGAAAGTGTTTTGGGGTTTTTTAGTTTTGTGTTAAAGACATAGAGAAAGAGAGATGATTAAAGAAGGGATAGTATCTCATTTGCTTAGAAGAGATGGAGTGATGACAACATAAAATGGTACTACTCAAATCTTACTAGGCTTCTGTTCTCTTTACTAATGAGAACAAGCTTTGAACTGGAAGGAGAAGACTATTATTAAATGGGCATTGATAGTAAGAGTGAGAAGCACTCCCTTTGATCAATCAACTATCATTTATTAAATGTCTAGAGCCAATTTCTCTGTTTTGCTCCAATCAATATATTAGACTCTGGGTATACAAACAACAAGGTTACCCTTCTTAAATTAGCCCCTGTGGAGATCAGGTCACCAAACTCGGGCAACTTCATCCCAGAGTTAGTGAGTGGGAATGCTGAACCATTTTTTAAGACTGTGAAAAATGAGAAAGTTGTTGCAGGATGGAAAAAGGGCAAATGTTCTATTATTTAAAAATAGAGATAAGAATAGTTGACAAAATATGGTCTAGAGAGGTTGATTAAAATTTCTGGCAAAGTTCCAAACTCTAGTAAAAAGGTTTGGGGACCTACGCCCTTCATCTCTTTAGAAAAAGAAGAGTCAATCACAAAAAAACAAAAACAAAAAACCTGACAAGTCTCCAACAAACATAAATCATGCCTAACTAGGCCCATTTTCTAATCTGACAAGATCACTGGATTAGTAGATGGAGAGGGAGGGTGTATATAGGGATGTGGTTTACCTGGATTTTAGCAAAGAATTTGACAACATATTTTTCTCATCAATTAGATGGAAAGGAGTAGAGTAGTCATTAGTACAGTTAGAAGGATTTGGGGAAATGACTGGAAACAAAGTGCTAATGGTTTAATGGCAGGCAAGTTGGTCTCCAGTAAGCTTGAGATTGGCTATGTTATTTAATATATATATTTTAGATCTATGACTTAGATGAAGGCACAAATGGAATGCCTGTACACTTTCATAGGTCATCCCCCATGTTGGATGGTGTAGACAGGATTCAGAGATCTCTATAGGCTATAACAAAGCTTTTTAAATTTTGGGATCTTAAGAGGCTATAACAAAGCCTTAAACTGGATTACAACTCCATATGGTAATCACATAACTGAATGTGGAGGTTCATGAAAAAATTGGTAATAGTAAAAGGTTTCTGAATACTCTACATCTTGGAGCATCAAATATTTTGCCAAGATTTAATTCTTTATATAAAAATAAACAAGCATATCCATATCATTAGTATACAAATCTGCTTTTGTCTTTAATAAATGCTTAAATCATATGTATACCAAAGAATTGTTTTAAAAATAAATTTCCTTGTGGCTTATTATTAGTAAATGTTTGATCTATAAATCTATTTTATGGACCTATATGACCAGGTCACTTAAAAATTTCTTGGGAGAAAAGGAGTAAAAAGTAGAAAAAGTTTAAGATACCCCAGGATAGAACACCCAGGGAAAGATACAAGACAACATTTAATTGAAATAATTAAAAACTAATTCTGGTGGTTTTGATGAACTGCACTTAGAAAGAGTTAGGAAGGAACATCAAGTTTCTAAGAAATAAATGTAGGGAGGATGAATATCTTAGAAGCAGGAACACCTGTATATAGAGCAATAATAGTAATTAAGGCCCACAGTTTCATTTGCCTTATTTCTAGTCCCTATAGTCCTGAATTTTAGACCACAGTATGCAAAGAATGCCAAGATGACCATTTCTGCACAAATGGAAATTCTTCTAGATGCCCAAAAATGTGCCCTTCAAGACCTGAGTCCATCCCATTGTGGCTTCCCTGATGACCAAGTGAATTGTGACTTGTGACAGCTGCAGCTCTGAGTGAGCTCATGAGGTGCTGTGTCTAATATGTGGCTTTAGACACAGTCTCTGTTCTGTTTGTAAGTTCTTTGTACTTGAGATCACACAGACTTTCAGACCCAGCTTGTAAATCCCAGCAGGAGAGCTGTAAGAGAAATTTCAGTTCCTCCCCTGGTCCTGTTTTGTAGGAGTCTTTAAAAGAGGGCTCTACTGTTCTTTCTTCCTGGAAGTGATTCACATTTCTCATCTGATAACAACTTGCTGTCTTCTCAAGTCATTTTAGGGAAAAAAATTAACATCTACAGAATCCAAGGTCTGGAAGATAACATAAAGGTCAACTAGGTTGCATCAGTGCAAAAGGCAATAGAGGGTTGCCACCATAGAGTTGGGTTTGGAATAGAAAGACTCTTCTTCCTAAGTTCA
Organism: Sminthopsis crassicaudata; assembly: GCF_048593235.1. Lineage (NCBI taxonomy): Eukaryota > Metazoa > Chordata > Mammalia > Dasyuromorphia > Dasyuridae > Sminthopsis > Sminthopsis crassicaudata. The sequence goes on from NC_133618.1 coordinate 78,031,950, forward strand.
AATCCAGCCTCAGACACTTACTAACTGTGTGTGATCCTGGGCAAGTCACAACTCTAATTGCCTCGGTTTCCTCATCTGTAAAATAGGCTGGAGAAGGAAAGGGCAAACCACTCTAGTAATTTTGCCAAGAAAAATCTCAAATAGGGTTACAGAGAAGTGGACATGACTGGAACAAAAAAGGAAAAATATTACAGAGGAATAAAGTGACTAGAAAAATGAAGTAACTTCTCTAAGATTGGCTAATTAGTGTTGAATTTGGAGTCATACCATAGATAGATAAATGTCCATATGTCTTGTATATGTATATATATATATATATATATATATATATATATATATATATATATATATATACACATATATATATATATGTTGTTGTTGTTGTTGCTCAGTATGATCTCATTTTAGGGTTTCTTGGCAAAAATGCTAGCTAGAGTGGTGTGTAATTTCCTTTTCCAGTTCATTTTACAGATGGGGAAACTGAGGCAACCAGGATAAAACAATACCCAAGTTCACATAGCTAGTAAATGTCTGGAGCCAGAAGTGAACTCAGGAAAGTAAGTCTTCCTGACTCCAGGACAATATTCTATTCACTGTATTACATAGCTTCTCACATATATTATATATATATATATATATTTACATAATACATATATGCATTCATTTGCTGCTCTTGTAGTCTGATGGCATAGATTATCTCTCAGATAGGATGATGTGTTTATGCATGTGACATTTACATATAAACTTGTATAAGTGTGTGTATATGTATGTGTGTGTGCATGTGAACATAAATATAGTACAAATGTATATCATATGTATATAGATACAGATTTAGGTATGTATATATAAATATGTATATAAATGCATATGCATATATTGCATGAATATATAAACATAATTCTTGCCCAACTTAAATATAACAGTATGTCCATGGGCAGAAAAACACAATCCTTGAGTGCTAGCATTGCTTAAAAATATTTGTTTTAACTTGTGCTAGATTCTAAGGGTCGCAAAGGTTAAAAAAAAAAAAAAAAAAAAAAAAAAAAAAAAAAAAGTTCCTGCCCTACTTTAAACAAGAATATATTTTTAAAATCTTGATGTAATGTTTTCATATACCATTAGAACACCATTAGAACATAGTAATGATTTCATATAGGAATAGTTCATTTTATAGCAGTTAGTAAAAAAATTATTAAATGCTTATTATGTACATTTGCAAAGAAAAGGAAGAAAGAAAGAAAGAAAAAAGAGAAGGGAAGGAAGGTAGGAAGGAAGGAAGGAAGGAAGGAAGGAAGGAAGGAAGGAAGGAAGGAAGGAAGGAAGGAAGGAAGGAAGGAAGGAAGGAAGGAAGGAAGGAAGGAAGGAAGGAAGGAAGGAAGGAAAGAATTCATCAAAATCTCCTTTGAAGAATTCTATTGTAAAAGATATTAGTCACACGTCATTTTTATTTTTTTTTTATTTAAAGGAATGCAAAGTACTTTTCTCTTTTTTCAAAAATTTTCATGCCAGAATTTGACATTTGTAGCATAGAGTTAGAATTAAATCTAAATTTTGCAACAAGAAGCTCATGATCTGAGCCACAATCAGCTCTAAGTCTTGTTTAAACTGACTAAATGGAACTTCTTTATTGTTAGCTACAAAGCATATAATCTGTCTCTACTTGATGTTATCAATCTGGTGATGTCTATGTGTAGAAACACAATTGTTTTAAAATAGAGTTTATTGTGACTAGCAAGCTATCTTGATATCTGTCTTTCTTTTCTTTTCCTCCCTCCTTCCCCCTCCCCCTTCCCCCTTCTCTCCTTTCTTCCTTCCTTCCTTTCTCTTTCTCTCTTCCTTCCTTCTTTTCTTCCTCCCTCCCTTCCTTCCTTCCTTCCTCTTTCTTCCTTCCTCACTTCCTTTTTCTCTCTTTCTCTCTTTATTTCTCCCTTCCTTCCTTCCTTCCTTCCTTCCTTCCTTCCTTCCTTCCTTCCTTCCTTCCTTCCTTCCTTCCTTCCTTCCTTCCTCCCTCCCTCCCTCCCTCCTCTCCTTTCTTTCTTTCTTTCTTTCTTTCTTTCTTTCTTTCTTTCTTTCTTTCTTTCTTTCTTTCTTTCTTTCTTTCTTTCTTTCTTTCTTTCTTTCTTTCTTTCTTTCTTTCTTTCTTTCTTTCTTTCTTTCTTTCTTTCTTTTTCTTTCTTTCTTCCTTTCTTTCTTTTTTTCTTTTCTTTCTTTTCCCTCCTCCTCCTTCTTCTCCTCTTCTTCCCCCTTCCTTTTTTTTTTTTCTCCTCCTCCTTTTTCTTACCTTTTTGGTGTTATTTTTAGATGTTTTAGATCTTCATAGAATAAATCATCTTTGGCAATCTTTTTGCCCATATTTGCCTTGGATTTGAACCGATATCACTCTGTCATTTTTGAGGTTATATCTAGTATTGGTTTTTTCTCCCTTTTATTTCATTTCTTAAAAGGAATTCTTGCCCCACAGTAGTATATGTAGGATCATCTCAATTAAACCCACCCATTCTTGTCTATAAGTTCACTGATGCCTAAAGTCAATAAAATTTCCATCTGACCACATCCAACTTACCTTACTTTATAACTCTTACATTTTAGGTTCCTATACAATATTGATCTTTACAACTTTATTTTTGACACTAGACACTTCATTGGTACTGGAACTACTCATAGGTATCTTCTACTCTTATCCATTAAGATGTTGGATATCTTCTGATTAAAGAGCTCATTTTCCAGTGTATGATCTATTATTGTCAAACTGTCCATGAAATTTTCTTGGCAAATATACTGGAATGGCTTGCCATTTCCTTCTCCAGTGAATCACTTTTTGTCAGAATCCTCCACAGTGAGTTTTCCATCTTGGGTTATTCTGCACAACATACTTTATAGTTTCATTGAACTATGCAAGCCTCTCCTCTCTGACAATGCAATGAGGGAGTTTCAAATAGTGCAGTGACTTATTTGAACTTAAAATTATACTAAGACTTGTGGAATGCTCTGTATTTATGTCAATTTCCTTTAAATTTTGAGTTTCAGATTTTATCTATAATGTTAAATACAAATATTTTCTTTTTCTACTTCTCTTCCAATTCTATTTTCATTTATTTTATATGTGCAAAAGCTTTTTTTAGTTTACATAATCAAAATTGTCTTTTTTTTAATCTTTAATGATCTCTCTCTTATTAAGCCAAGTACTCCCTGGAGCTTGCTTGTTTCTAACTTTTTTTTTTATCATATTAAGTTACAATATTCATTTTGATTTCATTTTGATATATGATATAATATTCTAATCCCAAATTCTGCCACATTGCTTGCCAGTTTTCCCAGAAGCTTTCGTCAGAAGGGAATCCTTTCAGTAATATATGTTTTTTTTTTTTTTTTTTTTCATTTTTCAAACCCTGGACTACTGTTTACCTGTACTTCTGTTTCTTTCTTATCTAATATATTTCACTAATCTATTTAAATTTTTAAAAAATGTATTACCCAATAATTTGATTCATATTGTTTTAGAATTTAATATTGTCTTAAAATTCTAAATTATAATTTTTCTTATTAGTTCTCTTCATATTGATATCTTGCTTTTTTAAATGTGTTATTTTGTTTAGCTCTGTTCCCTTGATTTAGATAATATTGTCATTTTTATTATATTGGTACAGCACAATCATGATTAGTATATATTCATTTAATTATTTGTGTCTTCTTTAGGTATATTTATATTAATCTAATATTTCTCATTTGAATCAGTCTAGAATTTGAGAATCCATAGGATTCTGCCACTCATCAGATAATACTAATTTACTTTCCTTCATATTATATTTATTCAACATGCTTTGGTTTCTGTGACATTTTATTCATTCTTATTTTGGTTTGCTTCTTATTTTAGGATTTTATCTCTTGGTTCTTTTTCATATATTGGTGCTTTTGTTTTACTTTTATATTCTCTATTATTGGATCTTCAGTCATCACTTCCAGTGCCCTTACCAATGGTGTGCAGACCCCAATAATATGGTTTCTGAGCAGCCTCTGCTTCAAATCAAGAGATATGAGAGTTGCCTTAGACTGGGCCCCTTCCCAGAGTAACTTCAAGGGATAAGGTCTGACCTTAACTGGTTTCCTAGCCCTTTTTTTCATCAGGCCAAGTATTCTACTCCCTTCTAATATATACTCTGAACATTCCACTGACTTTTTTGTTTTGTTTTGTTTTTACTTAGTTGAAATTATTCTATATGTTGGGAAAAAGCTACTCCAAGGAAACCTTTGGCTTTACTAATCTCCTAAAATTTACCCTAAGGCTTTAACATTACAAACAATGTACACATACAGTATTGTGTGTTTTCACACCCTACCCAGTTCTACTATATTCATTTTTCCTCTCTTTCAAGTGGCTGGACACAGTGTCTGCCATTTCTTGTGAGGTCTAGGGTGGGGTTTGGGAAATGCTGTTGCTATGGGGATCTCAGTCTGTGCTCACTGTATTAAGAACATGAATTTTGTGGGGGCAGGGATGTTGAGTAAGACTTCTAAATATTAAGTTCTCCAGTGTTAACTCAAAAAGATTTTCCTTGTAGGGAGAGAGGTTTTATTTTATGAAGTCAGTTGTCATTGATTTACAGTTGGAATGTAATTCCTTCCTTTGAGGTTTTGGGGTTGAAGTGGTTTGCAAAAAATAATGATTCTGCCATCTTTCAGTTATTGTGACTATATAAATTCCTTTCAATCATTGGTGACTTTCTGGTATCCTTCCTGATCTCTTTTATTCTACCAAGTTCACACTTTTCCACAGCTATCCCTTTCCTTTTTGGAAGGCACTAAAAGCTTGTTTGATTTGCAGACCTCAACTTACCCTCATAGTAAGTTTCCCTCAGTAACACTCTTATGGACTTAATTCAAAAATTCTGGTGCCCCAAATTTTAACACATATCCAGGTTTGATAGGTACCTATACCTTGTGTATCTAAGTAGCACAGTGGATAGGGTTGGGCCTGGAGTTAGGAAAACCGGAGTTTAATCTGTCCTCAGACACTTACTAACTGTATGATGCTGGTCAATTCACTTAATTACCCCTCAAAAAACCCCAACAAAACCAAAAAACTGCTCCTCCAAATTTCAGTGGCCACAAGAATGATAGGATGTGTTCTATAAGGGGTAGAGGGTAGCACTAAGCTCTGGAAGCTGGTGAATTAAGCTTCAGCTTTTTTTTGTATAAGAATTATCCTGTGCAGGTTCCCTTAATAAAGTGTTTGCTTATTTTTGGTTATTGGTGAGCCTTACTCTTAATTTTGTTTTGTGTTGGATTTTTTTCAGTCCAACTGTTCTCAGTATTGAGAAGAAGCTGTCCTAAGGAAACCTTCCACCCCACCAACTTCTCAGGATTTCCCCTAAGATTTTGACATTACAAACAATGTCACAACAATATTTTCACAACAAACATGTGAGGTAAGAAAGTCTGGTTTTATGCCCTCTGTTTAGTAATGAGGTAAATCCAGGTAAAGTAAATTGACTGAATGGATTGTTTAGTTAATTCCCACACTTATATCAATATAGTTAAAGATGATGTTTTGTTTGTTTTTAAATAGAGGCAGGTTTTTACTCATATGTGTCTGTTTGGTTTTCTATCTCAGATATCCCAATTAGTGATATACAAGGGATTGTCCATCTGCATTCCCCCAAATCCCTGATCCCAGAGAAGGCTGGGGAAGAAGGATGAGTCCAGAATAGAAGCAACATGATCTTAGAGAAACCCTAACAGAGAGTTATTTTTTTCCCTCTTTTTAGTATCCCAATAGAGATATGTCTGCTTTGTAGACATGGCAACTAACCCTCTTTTTCTCTCTTTCAGTGCTAACATTCATTCCCAACCTGTCCTGATGCTGGCAGGCAAAGGGTTTTTATATGGGGAATTCAAAGCTATGATTCAGTCTCTGGTTGTGGGGTTGGAGGAAGAAGGAGAGATGCAAGTCTACTACTGTATACTCTACTCTAGATTCTGAGCTTTTCATTTAACAGACCAGCCAGCTCAACTCTATTAACTTTTGATCAAAAACATGTACTAAACAGAAGACAAAACAAGAATAAAAACCATATAACATTCCACCTATAGACCATGGACAACCCTCAAACAGGACAGGGAATGAGCACAAGCTTAGAGAACCAGAATAGACATCCAAAATTCTGGATTATGGACCTCAATATCCTCTTGTCTCTCTCAGGAACTGTCTACACAACAACCCACTAGTGGAAAACTGACTCCTCTGTTCTAGCCACTCCTCTTCTGGGATTCTGTGATAATGTGCGCCACAGAATTACCCACAAAAACTATCAGAGTAAGAAAAAGAAAAAAAAAAGTTTATTACGATCTTGTGAGAAAAAGACATCTTCCATCTGACAAGGTGTTTGTCAGTAAAAGAAGTGCAAAGCATAAACTGCAAAAACCAAATTAAATAGCCTGAATGCAGAAGCCCCCAAAGCGCCCATCCCCAGAAAAGTCTGGACTTTTCTCCCATTACTTTTGGAGGAGTCCAGACTTGCATTCTAATCAAAGAATTCTAACTCAGAAACAAAAAAAAGAATATAAATCAATAATAATAAACTCAATTTAAGTTTCCCTAGAGAATTGATATACAAGCAGATATAGAATTTAAAGCCATCATCACCTTTAATAAAAGTACTTACATGCTAATTAAGAAGTGGTGGGAAATAGGAGGGAACAACACCTGCAACTTTTTAGCTATAGCTCTATTTGTTATTATAAAGTCTCAAGTCACAATTAAAGAATAGTTTAAGGCTATATCCCCATATACCTTCACTTAGTAAATTCCTCATTGTGTAGAACACTTTTTCAGTAAAAATAGAAACCCTGAGCCTGGGATCTGCAAGGCTTCTTCTGCAGAGCTCCCTTGACTGGGCTGTGGGGGATTCTATCTTTCAGGCAATAAATGAATGAAAACAAAAACAAAAACGTGAAAGCTTTAGATTGGGAGCTCCTGGAGGGCAGGGACTATGTTTCCTTTTTTTATATCCTCACTGCTTAGCAGAGTAGCTGACCCATTTGTTGTTCAGTCATTTATCTGTGTGACAGTCCCAGCTGGGCATTGTAACATGGAGTTGCTATCCATGGGGTTTTCTTGGTAAAATAGTGTGATTTGGCATTTCATTCTACAGTGGATTAAGGCAAACATAGTTAAAGTGACTTACCCAGGATCACACAGCTAGCAGATGTCCAAGACCTGATTTGAATTCAGCTTTCTGACTCTAGACTTATGATCTACTCACTGAGTCACCTAATTGCCTCCATGTGGCACAGAGTAAATGTTTAATAAATGTTTATTCACCAACTTTTTTCTTCTAATTCATTCTTCCAAATATGAAATGGCCAATGCTAATTCTGATCTTTTTTTTTTCTTTTCATTTTTAACTATCATGCTTAGGTTCAATCATTTTTCAGCCATACCTGACTCTTTGTGACCCCATATGGGGTTTCCTTTGCAAAAATACTGGAGTGATTTCACAGTTCCTTCTTCAGCTCATTTTTTAGATGAGGACATAGAAGTGAATAGAATTAAGTGACTTGCCCAGAGTCATATAGCTTGAAAGTGTCAAAGGTCAGATTTGAATTAAGGAAGATGAGTCTTTCTGACTCCAAACCCAGCATTCCCCAGCACTCTATGCACTATGGTGGGGGGGGGGGGGGAGGGAGAAAACAAATAACTATTAAACACCTAATGTGTGCTGGATACAATGCTAAGCACTTTACAAATATCATCTCATTTTGATTTATAAATTTTAACTATTGTTATTAGAATAATTTAGCCTGAGTGAAGAAGTTAAAGACAGGAATTTTATGTCATCTGGCAAAACTTTCTACTCTTGATCCAGACCAGACACTAGAGATATCCCTTCTTAGGTCCAGCTCATGGCCTCTCATCCCTCAGTGCCTGTAGACACATACTTTGCTGGGAGAAAACATGTCTTAGACCAAATAATTCAGTGTGTTTGGATATACTTGCCTCATTTGGAGTGAGCTAAATATTATTCACTGTTGTTTAGTCTTGTGAATTGATTAACTCTTTTTTCTCAAGTGAAGAGAATAAGAGGAGATATTTGGAGAGAAATTCATGGCAGATTTTAGGAGAAATAGATTTATTACAGAATTTTTGGATTTCAAAGCACCCCAGTGACCATTTAATCCAATGTGCACCAGATTCCCTACTATAATATATCTGACAAATAGACATCCAATGTATGCTTATTGTCTTAGGGTATCCTCTCTTAGAAACAGCATCAGTGAGGAGGGAGGCTACACAAAAAAAAAATTACAAGAAGGGAGGTAGCCACATAAGAAGCTCTTTTGAAATTTTCTATTGTATTGTATCAATTACCAAACTTTACAACTCAGTGTCATCCTCAATTCTGCACCCCTCTTTGATATACAAAACATTCCTCTGATGTTTCCTTTATTGTATTCACACAGTTACCACCCTGGTTCAAGTCCTCATCAACTTTCACCCACTGCAACAACCTTCTGATTTGCTTTTTCCTTTGCCTCATCCCTCTCACTCCAATCCACCCAAAGTGATTTTCTAAAGTAGATTTGAGTATGTTGTGCCTTATTCAACAAACTCCAATGTTCTCCCATTAGTCTCTAGACATATTCCACAGTGTTTCTAGGATCAAATATAAATTAATTTGTTTGGCATTCAAAGCTCTTAAACAACTTGATTCCTCCCTATCTTTTCGGTTTCACAAACATTACTCTCTTTAATGTACTCTACATCAAATTACAGAGTCCCATTTAGAAGATGGTATCAGAAATAGGCAGCAGACAAATAGCAGCTGCAACAGACAACTGATGCGGGAGACTGAATGGAGTTGAAAAAAGCTACAAAATACAGATAGAGGAACTCAAGAAAGCATAAGAATGTAGGGACTCATAGATTGTTGCATTTCAATGAACCCTAGGGGTTGTCTATCCCAACTGCGTACCTCATCCATGCAGTCTCTTGTCCAGAGGCCTGATGCTTGGATTAACTGGGCTTTGGGGAAGAATTTGATAAAACAGCCAATACTGAAAGCAATAGAAACTTTCATTTGGCCTGTTTATGAGAAGGTCTTAAAAGGAAGACAATGAGGTTTAACTGGAAACATCTATGGGAATCTCTGATGAATTTTAAGAGCCATGAGCCTTTATTGTGCTTTTGAAGTCCAAAACAGCATCCTAGTTAAGTACATTGTGATCGGCTTTGTTTGTTTGTGGTTATTAATTTTAAAAGAGTATTGCATTGTTCTTCTTCCAATATCCTGCTTTATTTGGTCACTGTAGTCATTATTTCCCTCCTACCAGGATGGGAGACCTTCATCTTTTTAATCTAATATCTAAGATTGAATTCATCTACCCTCACTTTTTGTCATTTATGAGGAAGCAGTTATGCAAGCACCATAAATACAGTTTCTGGTTTATTATTAGCATTATTATCCTATTATTTTTCATGTCCTGGGAATAAGGGCTAGAAAACAGTCATTTCCTACCCCCTAAACACACTTTCAACTCCATTTATATTTGGTTTCCAATATTACTTGAACATTCTTATTTATAATGAAAAAGTCAATATGTAATGTTTAATGTTAGTATTTCTGTCTTTTCAGAGCCTCCAGGAGTTTCTGGGGAATTCTAATGGTTTACATTGGAATACAAAAAATTGGAGTGAAAGAGAACTGGTAAGATTAAATCATAATTACAAGTCACTTAGATTCTGGTGGGAGAAAGAGAGAGGGGGAGGAACCAAAAAAGGAAGGAGAGAGGGAGAGAGAGGGAGAATGAGAGAGAGGGAGGGAGGGAGGGAGAGAGAGAGAGAGAGAGAGAGAGAGAGAGAGAGAGAGAGAGAGAGAGAGAGAGAGAGAGAGGGGGGGGGGGGAGAGACACACACAGAGACAGAGAGAGAGAGACAGAGAGAGAGAGAGAGAGAGAGAGAGAGAGAGAGAGAGAGAGAGAGAGAGAGAGAGAGAGAGAGAGAGAGAAAGGGGGGGAGAGAGACACACACAGAGACAGAGAGAGAGAGACAGAGAGAGACAGAGACAGAGACAGAGACAGAGAGAGACAGAGACAGAGACAGAAACAGAGAGAGAGAGAGAGAGAGAGAGAGAGAGAGAGAGAGAGAGAGAGAGAGACAGAGACAGAAACAGAGAGAGAGAGAGAGAGAGAGAGAGAGAGAGAGAGAGAGAGAGAGAGAGAGAGAGAGAGAGAGAGAGAGAAGAAACACAGAATGTTACCTCATATTTAGAAATGCCAATATTTTGGTATAAAGGTTTATATGACTATTTGTAGAACCAAATCAACAAGATTTTAGAATAGGAATTCTTGTTCTTACAACACTTGATTTAGAAAGTGTTTTTGCACTAACTACTCTATGAGGTAGAGAGTACAAATAATCCCTTTCTGTAGCTGAGAAACCTGAGATTAAGAAATTATTTACCCACACAACTGTTAGCAAGTGTTAAAGTTGGGTCTCCAACCTACATTGAACTAAATTCCCTATTTCTGTCAGATCTAATTTTTGTCTATTCCAAATGACATTTTGTGGACTCTCCTTCTAAATGTTTCCTGAGGGCAGGTTCTTATTAATGTTTGTATTCATCTCTGTGTGTTCTAGAACATTAGTAATGACTAAATGTTTTTGAATTAAAAATAAAAGAGGAAATAATAATAATATAATAATAATAAAACTTGACTCCAAAGAAGAGAGATGAGAATATATTTTCCTTTGTTCTTTGTAGGAATGGAGGACTATGAATGTGGTATATGATGTCAGTTGTGATTGATATTTTTGGTGAATTTTGCCAAGCTAAATTTTTCTTTTTTCTTTTTCATTTTTTTGCTTTGAGGGATAGCTTTCTGAGTGGAAGAATAAAGGGATGGATATATACATACATATGTGTGTATACACCCAAATAACACACATATAAGTATACATACATATAGTATGTATATAGAGTACATATATATATATGTATAGCATATATATATATAGTGCTTATATAGTATATATATATAGTATATATATAGGGCTTCTCTTTATTCCCAAATTCCTGTGAGGTGGTAGGATATCTCATTTTCTAGTGCTCTCATAAAGTAGAAATATTGTCTTTGACAATGATAACTTCTTCTTAGATTATTTTTTTTTTGTGTGGATGTCAACATCCAAGCTGCCCTTCCCCCCATGTCCTCCTCATCCCCTGCCAAAGGTCTGGGACCTCCTCCCCACATGAGGTAAAATACTCCCTAATTATAATTCTGATCCTATTGCCCTCTTAAAATAGGAGAGATTTAAGGGTTAGCATACAGAAGTCAGCATGTGTGTATATATAGTACATATACATAGTGTATGTATATACATATAAAATAAAAACCAAAGATATTAATTTTACACACATTTATATTTTAAAAAATCTGAGGCTAAATAGTAGCAAGCTTTATCATCATGTCCCTACAGGAGTTGTGATGAGTGAACTTAAAGAATGGTGCCTTTTTATTGCCCAGGTAGAAGTATAAGGCAGACATAGGAGGCTGTCATTCATTGTCCTTACCCCTGTATTCCTGGATGAGCTCTTTCTCCATTTTAGTTTCCTTCCTCTCCACAATGTTTCCACATTCAATAAATTCAGCACTCTCAATTTGCTGTGGGTTTCTCCCCGTCATTAAGGAAAAGGATTTGATAACAAATTTGATAATTTGATAAACAATCTCCAGATGCTGACTTCTGTATGCTAACCCTTAAATCTCTCCTATTTTAAGAGGGCAATAGGATCAGAATTATAATTAGGGAGTATTTTACCTCATGTAGGGAGGAGGTCCCAGACCTTTGGCAGGGGATGAGGAGGACATGGGGGGAAGGACAGCTTGGATGTTGACATCCACACAAAAAAAAATAATCTAAGAAGAAGTTATCATTGTCAAAGACAATATTTCTACTTTATGAGAGCACTAGAAAATGAGATATCCTACCACCTCACAGGAATTTGGGAATAAAGAGAAGCCCCATGAAAGGAGCATGAGTAAGGTGGCTTAGTGGTGGTAGAGGAAGGGAGATATCCGTATGGCACAGGCTGACAGGGAACTGACTTCAAGGTGTGAGGGAAGAAGCAAATCCCTGGGGAAGAAGAGTGCTCCTTGAATGTTGGTGCTTTGGAGCAAAGCGTCAGTTAGCTCGCCTTAGTTATTGGCTCCGTATGTGACCTTGAGGTGAAAGGGATCTTAAAAATCATTGAGTGTGACATTATTATATTTACAACTGAGTAAAGTAAAACCAGATAATGTGATTCACCCGATGTTACACTCATATAGTAATTAGCAGTGCTGATATCTGAACTCATATAAATGGGGGAAGTGAAGGTAGGAGGTGAGAGCTGACTCCAAATTTAGTGTTCTTTCCACCATATTACACCAGCATGTGGAGAATTTCTGAGGATGTAATTTAACCCTCTGAGGCAGCTGCTTGAGGGAGATATTTAATCTGTGGGGGCTTCCTGACAACTCCTCTGTCATGTGGGTGAGCCAGACTTAAAAGGGGGCAGTCCCTGGAGCAAATGAGGCTGATCCCTATCTGCTCCCAGAGTACCTCATAGAGATTTGTGGGGTGCTACTTCTGACTAGGGCTCCCCATTTGATAATGAAGTCCCACCTGACATCATGTAAAATCAAATGGTCCCTCTAGGCCACTTTACTCATGTTACACTTCAGATCCTCTTGCTCAGACTGCTGTGTCTACTCTGCCCATACCTAAAGTCTGCTCTGCATAGGAAGATACCATCATTAAGCATTTTGGGTGTGTGATCTTTGGTGTTTCCTGAGTCACTAAAGGAATTGTACTGGGACACAGCTGACTTCAAGGAAAACTTTGGAAGGATCTCAAAGAAATCAGGCAGAAGTGAATGCTAGAACCTAACAGCAATACTATAGGAAAAAAAGAAAAACATAATAACAAATAACAGAAATTGGGGGTATGCAGTGATCCCAATAGTTTGTGAATCCTTTGGGGCTCTGGTTGTTTCAAAGGGCCTGAGAAGCTAAATTATTGTGTGAATTTAAATTCTCATCACCATTTGGATTTTATTTAGTGGTTGTAACACAAGAGCTCCTGCTTTGACATAATTTGGCTTCAATAACATAAAATTTCTTTTTTTTTTTTTTTTTTTTTAATTTTTTTTATTATATATATATATATATATATATATTTTATAATATTATCCCTTGTATTCATTTTTCCAAATTACCCCCCCTCCCTTATTCCCTCCCCCCGACGACAGGCAATACCATACATTTTACATGTGTTACAATATAGTCTAAGTACAATACATGTGTGTGAATATCATTTTCTTGTTGCACAATAAACATTAGAATCCGAAGGTACATGCAACCTGGGCAGACAGATATTAGTGCTAACAATTTACATTCCCCTCCCAGTGTTTCTTCTCTGGGTGTATCTACCTCTGTCCATCATTGATCAACTGGAAGTGAGTTGGATCTTCTTTATGTTGAAGATTTCCACTTCCATCAGAATACATCCTCATACAGTATCGTTGTTGAAGTATACAGTGATCTTCTGGTTCTGCTCATTTCACTCAGCATCAGTTGATTTAAGTCTCTCCAACCCTCTCTGTATTCCTCCTGCTGGTCATTTCTTACTGAGCAATAATATTCCATAACTTTCATATACCACAATTTACCCAACCATTCTCCAACTGATGGACATCCATTCATCTTCCAGTTTCTAGCTACAACAAAAAGAGCTGCCACAAACATTTTGGCACATATATGTCTCTTTCCGCTCTTTAGTATTTCTTTGGGATATAATCCCAGTAGTAGCGCTGCTGGGTCAAAGGGTATGCACAGTTTGATAACTTTTTGGGCATAATTCCAGATTGCTCTCCAGAATGGCTGGATTCTTTCACAACTCCACCAGCAATGTATTAGTGTCCCAATTTCCCCACATCCCCTCCAACATTTGTCATTATTTGTTCCTGTCATCTTAGCCAATCTGACAGGTGTGTAGTGGTATCTCAGAGTGGTCTTAATTTGCATTTCTCTGATCAGTAGTGATTTGGAACACTCTTTCATGTGAGTGGATATAGTTTCAATTTCTTCCTCTGAGAATTGTCTGTTCATATCCTTTGACCATTTATCAATTGGAGAATGGTTCGGTTTCTTATAAATTAGGGTCAGTTCTCTATATATTTTGGAAATGAGACCTTTGTCAGAACCTTTGTTTTTAAAAATATTTTCCCAATTTGTTACTTCCCTTCTAATCTTGTTTGCATTAGTATTATTTGTACAGAAACTTTTTAGTTTGATGTAATCAAAATCTTCTATTTTGTGATCAATAATGATCTCTAGTTCTCCTCTGGTCATAAATTCCTTCCTCCTCCACAAGTCTGAGAGGTAGATTATCCTCTGTTCCTCTAATCTATTTATTATCTCCCTCTTTATGCCTAAATCATGGACCCATTTTGATCTTATCTTGGTATATGGTGTTAAGTGTGGATCCATATCTAATTTCTGCCATACTAATTTCCAGTTTTCCCAACAGTTTTTTCCGAATAATGAATTTTTATCCCTAATGTTGGAATCTTTGGGTTTGTCAAAGATTAGATTGCTATAGATGTACCCTTTTTTGTCCTTTGTATCTAATCTGTTCCACTGATCTACCGGTCTATTTCTTAGCCAATACCAAATGGTTTTGGTGACTGCTGCTATATAATATAGCTTTAGATCAGGTACACTTAGACCACCTTCCTCTGAGTTTTTTTTCATTAGTTCCCTTGCAATTCTTGACCTTTTATTCTTCCATATGAATTTTGTTGAATAACATAAAATTTCAATTATATGTAGTTGCAGTTGTGATTAATAAACTATAAATTCATTTAAAATTGTTACTAAATGCATACTATCTTTTTGTACTGTGAATTATTTTAGCTGATGCTTATAAATAGTACATGTATAAATATTATAGTGAGGTGTTGCAGTGGATAGAACATTGGGCTTGGAATCAGAAATCAGGAAGGCTCATTATGAGTTCAAATCCATACTGTGACCCTCCTCTATCAAATAAACTGGAGAAGGATATGGCACTCCATTCCAGAATCCAAAAAGGATAAAGAACTTGACACAAGTGAAAATTGTGTCAACAACAACAAAGAAATAGAGCTAAAATATTTTATGGTTAAAAAATGGTAAACAATTCCAATTGCTCAGTGATGAAGAGAGCCAGCTACACTCAGAGAGAAGACTGTGGGAACTGAATGTAGTTCACACCATAGCATTTTTCACTCTTTTCATTGTTGCTTGCTTGCATTTTATTCTGTTGCTTTTTATACTGGTTTGATTTTACTTTTTGTGCATATAAATATGTATACATATATTTAACATGTATTTCTACCATGTTTAACATATATTGGACTACTTGCCATCTAGGGGACAGTATGGGGAAAGGGAGGGAAAATTGGAACACAAGGTTTTCCAAGAACTAATGGTAAAGAACTGACTATACAAAAAGCTCTAATAAAAAATAAAATAGTTTTGGGTCTGGTACAGCTAGACTACCCTCAAAAAATAAATAAAAAATGCTAAAAGTAGGGGAGGTTGCTTGTGCTTTGAAAAAATAGAGAATTATTGGTTGGGGGAGAGGAGCATTAGTTAGAAGTGTTAGATTCTGTCACTAGTATGATTAAGTCACTAATATGCCAATGAATCTCATAATCTATTTATACCTGTTAACTATCATCCTCCAGTGCATTCACTTCCTTTCTTCTCTTCCTTTTCTTTACTCTCTACAGTCTAGCTTCTGACTTTATTATTCAGCTGAAACTGCTCTCTCCAGAATAACCAATAATGCCCTAATTTCCAAATGACTTTTTTTCAATCCTTTTGCTAGATCTTCAATTCAGATCACACCAGACAACTCTGGGTTTTCTCCAAGACTTAGTCTTGGGACCTGTTTTTTTTTTCTCCCATATAGTATTTTGTCTGATAATTTCATCAACTCCCATGGATTCAAATAGCATCTCTATGGAAATGGTTCTAAAAGCTATTTATAAGCCATAATCTTCCTCCTTATCTCTAATCTCAGATCTCCATCTATCTATAGACCCATGCTCAGAATGATGTTTTTATGTTTGTAAAAGCCGCAATTGAAGGAAATGCTAAATTACAGTTGGAGATTGCAATAAAGATGAGATTTTCTCTGCTTCATATAAGTTCACAAGTCCCCTGAAATCTATCCATGAATCTATTGGGAATGGTGATGGGAAAGTCCATGGATCCTAAGTTAAAAGATTTTGATTTAGTTTAACCCCCTTTATTTTGAAGATGAAAAAACTAAAGCCCTATATTTTGATTGATGACAGGTCCAAGTGAACTGTTTGAAAGCAGATCTAAAAACTATGTTGGACATTCTGATCCACGTGATCATTCTTAGCAGTCTGTTGTTTCTCTGATGACAATGCTCCATCTCCTACATCGAGACCCTGCCCTCTGGGGCATCTGGCTCCTCATGTATAACCCCAAAAGGAGTTCTCACCTGAAACTCCTCTAGAACCCATTCTACACCATGAACCTCCATAATATGGATCTTGAGAAAATTTGCATTCCAGTTTGAAGGTGAGGAAATTTTGACTCTTGGTACTTTAACATACCTGAGATAACATCTTGACTCTCCATAATGATTTTCCACCTCTGACTCAGTGGCTTGCACACACTAGAGTCATAAACATTCTTTTGGCTTCTTCTTACTTGCAAATCCTCTCTCTCAAGATCTATATGAAGAAATACTCATGCCATCCAGGCTCATTTCTAATTGTTTCTCTTCCCCAAGTTTTCTATCTCCCTTTTATAAGTTGATTGTTCAGTTAGATTGTAAGCTTCTTAAGGACAAGATCCATGTTTTTGGTGCTATGTTTATATTTCCAATATTTAACATGATGTCTACTACATAGCACCTTTTTCCTACCTCTTCCCTCCCCACTTTGGGTATTTATCTCTCCTGAAAGACTCTTCTATTTCCCCTCAACTTGGCTAAACTAGCCCAGGATTTAAGACATAGATCAAATCACTTTTATGAAACTTCCTTAGCTCACTCCAGTCCAGTCCTCTGAATGGATGCTATTCACTTTCTATATGACTTATATGTAAATTAATCACCCATGTGTCTTGTGATGTAACCCGAAAGCTATTTCATGGTGAGCTTTAACATTTGTTTCATTTATTTGGCCTGGTCTAACTTTGTCTTGTTGCTAACTTCTCCTTTTGCATGTCACGGGGTATCAAACTCCCACTCTAGTCAGCGGCCTGAGCTCATGCACATGTTTTTATCCATCATTGGTGACAGCCCGTTTTCCAAGAACAAAATTTGGCTGGCATTCAAAGGATGACGGTTATTGATCCCTGTTAGAAGCAAACAGATGTGACACTAGGGTCTGTCTTTCAAGTTCAAGTGGGAGATAATTGAATGCAGTTCGGTAGTTGTAAAACTCTGCTGTCTTATTACATGGCACCTCATCAAGTAAACATTGTTCTCATCCTTCCACATGCCAATCTCTATCCAGTCTTGATTGCAGAATGAGGAAACTGACAACTCAAGCAAGGAACGTTTTCCAACTATTTTCTAGCTAGTGCTTCTTTTGTGAATAAGGTGAAAATTAAATATTTACAGATGGTGAAAATACTACATAAAAGAACATTCTTCAAGTCATTGACAACCTGTGCTTCAGACAAAGGAAGGAAACAATGGTTGGATTAGACACAGCAATCTCTCTTTCCTCAGAGAATAATATCTTCTTTCTTTAGAAATCATTGGTCCCACTCTGCAAATCCACAAAAATAAAAGGTAGGAAAGGTAAATGTTGGAAGGGTTGTGGGGATGATAGGCACTCTGGTGCTTAATTGGTAGAGCTGTGAATTAGTACAACCATTTTGGAAAGCAATTTGGAATCATGTGAACAAAATGTCCATAATCTTTGACTCAGAGATTATACCAGACATATTCCAAAAAGGTAGTTGGAAACTTTTTTCTTATCATATACACCAAAATATTGGCAGCAGCACTTTTTGCAGGGGTAAAGAACTGGAAAACAAGGTAATACCCATTGATTAGGGAATGGCTAAGCAATTTGTGGTACATGAATGTAATGGGATGTTATTGTGCTATAAGAAATGGCAAATTGGATTACAAAGAAAGATGGAATGTAGTTTGACTGGAATTGATAGAAAAGTAAGTAAAGCCAAGAAAACAATATATATAGTGGCAAAACCAATGTAAAGAAAAAGAAACAGACATACACTAACCACAAAATCAAAAGTCAGTGTTGTAAAATTATAAAGAAAAGCATGGCTTCAAAGAAGAGATACACGAAAACATTTTCATCTCATTCCTTTGCAGAGATAGAACATCCACAAGTGATGTACGAATTCTGTTGATTTTTCTTTTTTTTTATTCTTTACTTTTATTCTATTTTTGTCTTTAAAAATACAATCTCTTAGATGAAATAGTTCAATTGGGGAGCATACTTGTGATGTTAAAAAAAATCAATAGAAACTTTTTTAAAAAAGAGAATAATAGCTCTGCCAAGTCATCCAACAGGGCTAAAATTGCTGTCAATAAATGTGACAAGTTAACTGCATAGACAAATCCTATTTTTGTAATGGTAAACTATTTTGGCTCAATCATCTGATGTCCTCAATGATGCAGATGCCAAACTAGCCATATCGTCCCATGCAGAACAGTCAAAGAGGAAGGGGAGAAGGAGGAGAGAGTGAGATCAGAAGGGTTCATCTGTTTCTGCTATGGCAGGGAATGATCCTGATTTCTGAGCCTTGGTCCAGGGTCCACCTTATTCATATGATAAGGTGGAGTTCTATGAGGGAGTTTTAGGAAGACATCAAGAGTTGGCCAAAGTTATACATCCAATGCAGCTGCAGCTTTCCTTGGACCTGTAGTGCTACTGCCTTTGACAAAGCTGAAGCATAGAAGTTTGCTAAGTTCCATTTCACTCATTTCAGGCTCTTATGAAACATTCATGGAGTTACAGTCTTTGTGCTAAAGAATTTTCATCACCTCTCTAATTTCTTGTAATTTGCTTCTAGTTTCTTTGAATATACATCCAACTACCTGCTCAAGAGCTCCTACTTGCTCCTCAATTAGTAGTTTGATCCAGATGAGGCTGAAAAGCTGCATTTTTCTGGTTTAGTTCTTTTAGGTTTCTGCTTATATTTACTGCAACATCTTTCATTTCTAGATTCTTCAAGCTGGTCAGTTTGTTCATATTTTCTAGAAGCTTATAGTCTTTACTGGCGCTGTCAACTCACTGGTCAGGTACCTGGCCATCTTGGAGAAGGTATCCTGGCACAGCCTCATGATGTCCTCACTGAGCTCCATGACCTCTGTAGCCATCTCCACCATTGCATCATCTAAGCCGGGGAAAGGAGGAAGGAGAGAAGATGGAGGGAAGGATGGGGATATGAGAGGAGAAAAAAGGGAAAAAGAGGAGAGAGGAGAAGGGAGGAGAAGAGAAGAAGAGGATATAAAAAGACAAGTGAAAAGACTGATACTCACTTCTTTGGAGCAGATGGAGACAATGTTCTGTTGGTTTTAACTGAGTGGTGCTGGAAATTTTTTTAGAATTGAATGTGCATGTAAAAGACATGAAAATTAAAACTCCTTTCTCTGACTGAAAATAAGATTTTAAAATGCTTTCTCTAGGTCTAAGAAAATAGATCAAAACACTTATTAAGTAGTTACTATGCCTTAGCACTAGATTACAAAAACAAGAAGACAAAATAGTCCCTACTCTCAAGATTGTAGTCAAGGTGGAGTAGACTGGAGAATGAGCTAGAAGTGAAATGAGCAGTAAGGAGTCTGGGGCTCCTCCTAATATATGGTAGTTTTGTTCAAGCATTGATCATTCATCCAGTAGGTCTCAGGGTGGAATCATCTACAGGGGTCCAAAGCAGCTGGGATAGACTGGTATGAGAGAACACCTCACAGGTGACAGTGGCAGAAGGATCTGTCTTAGTCCCCACCCTGCCACCACATGCCCACGAACTCACCATCTCCCTTCTGTTTCTTTTGTCTTGTTTCTTCTTTCCTGATCTTTTTAGAATAAATTTCAGACATGTAGACTCAAGTTTGAAGTGGTTGTTATAAAAGGTAAAAAAAAAAAAAAAATAGATATAAACTGGGTGGGGTGGAAGGAGAATAGTACTTCCTGGCTCTGAGAACACTTTTCTCCCTTCACTGGGTCCCCATAAATTCGGTTCTGGGTGTGGCGATTTGGACTATTTGCTCCCTTGTTTACAAGACATGATGTCTCAGCTGCCAGGTCAATTCACTACAAGGCTGGGTGAAGGAAGTTGCTCCTTACCAGACTCACTACTGCTTTTACCAGCTCTGGCTGTTGAAGGGATTTTTGATGAATTTATTGACCTTTTGCAGCTCAGAAGTCCACAAACTGTTCCTTTCTGTTTTTAATACTCATTCACCTAAGATTAGGAAAGAATAACACAATATATTAAAAAAAAAAAAAAATCGAGGGAGCCACGCAGTCAGGGATACATGGATACCAGGTGAGACAAAGTAGCAATAATAATGTTCATAAATAGCATTTATATTGCACTATGATATTTGCTAACAGGCTGCCTGATACAGTTAAATTGCTACCTTTTTCCCACCGAGAGACTTACAGTCATTTTTGCTCGCTCAACATCAGGAACCACATTATTCATCTATTCCTATTTTTGTACTCATATTCAATTACAGATAAATAGCCATTTAAAATGCTTTTCTTTACCATGTAATTGGGCCACAGATATACTCTGCAATGAGGGAAATTTCCTCTCTACTGGGATTCTCTGGAAGCAGGCTCATGAAGCCTAGCTGTGCATATTTTACAGATGGAGTCTCATTGGCCAGTCTCTCCATTACACTAAAGGCTGGTTAAAATGAATGGACGGGGAGTGCAAAGAAATCCAAGGTTATGAACTTTTGTACTGCAAATATTTCCCCTTCCAGGGTGATAGTATAGTCCCAAATTTAGCAAGAATGAGTATGTCCCTTTGTAGTTCCCTTAAGTCAATATCCTCAAAACATATGAGGGTCCCAGAAAAAAAAATGGATTGTACTTTTTGTTATCCTCTTAACCTCTTAGTCAGTTCAAGAAATCAAGGTCTTCTGAATAAAACCTTTCCTGGATACTGTTCATGCCCCTCCCACCAAGATTGACATGTGTCTGTTTTATGTCTATTTCACCTTATAAATTCACCTTTATATTCGTATCCTCAGAATCCAACACATTGCCCAACATAGAAATATGTTTATTCATGCATAACATATATTGGATTGCTTGCCATCTAGGGGAGGGGGTGGGGGGAAGGAAGGGGGGAAATTTGGAACATAAGGCTATGTATGCAAGGGTCAATGTTGAAAAATTATCAGTGCATATGTTTTGAAAATAAAAAGTTTTAGTTAAAAATTGTTTATTAAATGATTTCTTGTGAGATAAACACTTTGCCTCTTGGTCTATTCAGCTTGAAAGAACATTTCTTGCACAAGGGAAGAAAAATCATGTCAGCTCATGACGAGGCTATATTTACATGCCTGGGAAAAAAGGAAGCAATGATAAAGAGGCAAGATCTAGATTCAGGTAGTGGCAATGAACTTTTGTTAGCCCATGTTGGCCATAAATAGGATTTGTGTTTGCCTGGGATATTCTCCTGAGTTTAATAAAACTAATTTCTGGAGCCTAAAAAATCCAAGTAATAATGAAACTTATCTTTCCTTTAAAATAAACAAACAAATGAAAATTATTTTTCGGTTGGCCTACTTTAAGAGCTGTTATAAAACTTTTCGACCCTGGATTAGAAGCAATGATTTTATCATCTGCCTGCCTCCCTCCCTACCCTCCTCTCCCCCAAAATCCTTGCCCCACCTCTACAGGACAGTCAAAAGTCAGGCTCATTTTAACATTTACTTTTTTTATTGTGTTGCATGAAATACCTATGTAATTAATGCAAGTATTGTATTGAGAGCCACATTTCCCCAAATATTAGGCGGGGCAGCTCAGTCTCCGCAGAAGCATCAGTGAATATAACCAGTGCCTTTTTTTCTTTTTTAAACTTTACAATCCCGTTGCTTGCAGTGATATGCGCTTATGTGATAATAGATGAAGAAATAAAAATAATGCTAAATATTAATACATCTTCTCCAAAAAACCACACATACACGATTTACAATGGATACCCCCCTCCCAACAGAAACAAGGCAAGCAATGACTTTTGGATGCAATTCCTATAAAAATGTAGACTCTGCAATAAAAAGCCAAAGGCACATAAAAATATATTTTAACTTTAAAAATAATTTAGTTACAGTAATACTTTGCTTGAGTCATCTTCCCAACATGTATTTGATGGTCCAAAAATCAGAGATATAGAATATATAGGGATATATGAACTGCAAAGAAAAAAAATCCCAACCCCATATAGTTGTTCAAATATGAAACCATACAAATATTTTAACACTGAAGACCTAGCTACAGTGTAGTGCAGCCCAAATAGATATAATTCTTAGAAAACTGTCTATATTGAGAAAAAGGTGTAGATGTTAAATATTAGGGAGAGAACTAATGTTTCCTTCCTTCTTCCCTCCTCCTGCTGTTTCTCTAACAACACTCTGAGAATGTCAGAGTTCTGCAAAGTTCCTTATGATGATTGAGGCAGGCAGTCTTACCAAGAGCTATCCCCAACTAGATTCCTTGCGTATTTCCTAGCAAATTCTTGATCTGCCCATCAAGAATGCCTGTAGAAAACTGTTCTGACTCATTTCCTCTGTTTCGCAAGAAGAGCTCCGAGCATATCAAACAGTAAACAACATAGCAGGTAAAAAAATATTTTGTAGAAACACTAATTTTAGAAAACCCGTTGTATAACTGCAAATGCAACTAGAGAAGCTTTTTGTATGTTTCTGTCAGCTGGGGTTGGTTTTGGCTTGTCAGTACCTTTGACAATATGCCTGCAGTCCTATAATTTATTTTTATCCATGACATTAAGAACCTCATCTAAAAGTGAGGGTCCAAGGTCCAGCTGCAAGGAAAGCAGAGAGCCCGTGAGCTCAGAGAGGGATTCTTCTGAGTTTGTCTTCTCCTTAATGAGTTCACATGGAACAGAAGTGTCAAACATATCCTCTGTTTGCCAGTCACTGTACTGTTCAGAGAGACTAGATGAGTGGCTGTCTCTGCCATTACTGTAGTGGGATGCTGTACCATTGCCTTTCCATGGGACATCCTCAGAGTGCACAGTTCCGTTCTCCAAGTGGTTGGTTTTCTCCTGAGTTTTTTCTTCTATGACTGGCTCACAACTAAGCCTTGGGAGCTTTGAGGGCCCAAAGGAATCCTGTTTGGTATTAAATGTCACCGGAGATAATAAGGGCAACATGAGCGCTTGGGAACCACCAATGGCAGGAAGTGAGATAGCATTTTTGAGCACTGGAGAAGGTGTCTCTGAAAACATGGAGTCAGAGGTGCTGTTTGCCCTCAAGAACTCACTATGCCCGGGGAGCTGGCCAACTCTTATTTTCTCCTGGTTCCCAGGTAACAATTCATAATTCCCTTGAAGAAATGAAATATCCCCAAACACATCATGCTGGCCCTCTTTTCCGATGTGAATCGTGTGTCGAAAGTCCCCTAGTGGAGGACTGATCATATCTGGAGACAAAATGTCCCTTAGTTTAAATTTCTTTCCTTTCTTGTTATTGGCAGCTTTCAGGTAAATCGGGGTCTTGGCTGGCATCTTTGAATTGGAAACTGTCTGTTCTGCAAGGCAAGAAAAAAAGCCACTTTCCTTTTGGAGTGAGTGGGCACTTTTCCAAAAAGAGCTTCAATATGCCCTCTTTATCACATCATTTTCTCCAATGGCTTAGACAACAAATAAGGCCTCTGATGTGAAAGTAGTCCACAAAGGAAACTTTTCCTGAGGTTCAAGACAGGTGGGTTCAGATGCCAGGTCAATCAGCCACAGGATAGTCAAAGTGATTCTGGGAAGTGAGGAAACCTGTACAGAAAACCAAAGCAGTTGTCATTAATTGGCTCATTATGGTTCACTCAGTATTGTGCTACATAGTTATTGTTTTGTTAAAACAACATTCTGATTCCCTGGGAATCAGAACATGGGCCTTCCATCTACCCTTAAAATCTTTGGGCTCTTCCATCTATTCTCAACTGGATCTTCCCCTAAGTGTGGTCTCCCCCAAAGAGAGTATGACTTCCTTAGAAGCAAAGACTGTTCAGTTTCCTATCGTAAACCAAGCAAAAAAGAGTAGGTAACTTTCCAGTTCCTTTAAGTCAATATCCTCAGGATCTCAGCAAAAATTGGATTGTCCTCCTTGCTATCCTTTTAAGCAAAGGGTTTCAAAATACTTTTTCATTCATTTAGTGAACAAAAAATCCCGAGCAAAATACAAGATCTGATCCTTTCCTTGATTGATCAATAACTTTGTCTGGCAATCTCAGATGCTGATTTTAAAACTTCTTAAGATGTGTGGGACAGCTAAGCAGCTAGGACTGGAGTCAGGAGGACCCGAGTTCAAATGTAGTTTCAGACACTTACTAGCTGTATGATCCTGAGCAAATCACTTAACATGCATTAACTCCTTAAAAGGAAAAAAGATGAAATTTCTTAAATGTAAAAGTTAACAAGTTTTTTTTTTTTTTTTTTTTAATTGAGGGAGAAGTGGGTAACCAGTTCCAAAAAATACTGTGCTCCTCTATTGGCTGCATAGAGAGTACTTTAATCCCAGAATAGCTTTTTTTAGGAGATACGCTTGTTGCTAGCCCTCTACCCTATGTCCTTTCTGTCTAGCTACACTACTAGATGGAAATGAATGAATGAGAACTAGTTAAGACCTTAAATGAGTAGTGGGGGAAAAAAGTTTTTCAGGACTTGGAGTCTGAATGAGATGCAGGAAGTCAGAAAGAATCAGTTATTGGAATATTAAATAATACTTCCTCCTTCTCTAAACAAAAACAGGAGATAAAGTAAGTATGCCTGTGAAATCAACTGATATAAGGAGTTCCCAGACGAGGAAGCTCTCTCACAATACATCCTTCTCTTTGCTTGAGTCTTTCTCAAAAATGATTAGTTAATTTATTTTTGACATTCATTTTTTAAAATTTAATTTCCAAATTTTCTTTCCTCTTCCCCTTACCCCTAAAATATAAAATAACAATTATTCATGTAAAGTCATGCCAAACATATTTCCATAATAGCCATGTTCTGTATATAGTCAGCAGATTCTGGATTTAAATCCCAGCTCTATCATTTCTTACCTGTGTGTTTTTGGGCAAGTTATAGAATTTTTCTGGGCCTGAATTTCTTTATTAGAAAATTACCATATTGAACTGAGTTCTCTTTCTAGCTCAAAACCCAAGACCCTTCTTTTCCAGGAAAATTATCTTCCTAGCTAGACCATGAACATGACTTTGCACAAGTGATACCCCATCAGTTGGGATGTACTCCATCAGAAGCCCTAGCTTCCTTCCAGGCATGTCAGGAGACGTTTCTTGGATTTCCATTTGTACCCTGCCCTCACCTAGTTCTTTGTATTCTCTCCCTCTAGAAATTACTTGCATTCATTTGCTTATGTGAAGTGTATATTCTTTTGGGAAAACATAAGTTCACCAAGGGAATGTTTCCAATTCAATTTTGCATGTTCTGTGAACATAAAAGATGATTAATAAATGTGTTTTATGAAGTTAATATTTTATTGCTTCTCAAGATCATCTTATCAGCCTGGAGTCAGCAAAAAACCTTAAGTTCTCCTTTTTCTCTTGAAGTACTATAAAGATTTGAAGAATATTATGAAATTTTAACACTATTCTTTTAAAAGGTACAACGACCTGAATTCAAGTCTTGCCTCTGCCACATACTAGTTATGTGACCCAGGAAGTTTCTTAACCTCTCAGGGCCCCAGGCAATTCTTAGAGGCTTTACATAACAGAGGAGAGAGGGACCCATCTACATTGGTAGAGTTTTTTCCTTGAAATTACTCTATCCCAATGAATTAACAGGTTTGATTAAAAAAGAAAAATGCTTGCAATCAAACATAATAAAGTGTGTGAAGTCACACTTCTGACTATATTAATCATGAAGTTATTTACTGTTCTTCTTTGGATCTGTGAAGCAGAAACATATTTAAATCCCACCTCCAGTCCTGGAAACAATGTTAGGGAAAAAAAAAAAAACAAAAAAACCTCCCTGCAAATCTTCAGAAGGGATTCTCTCTGTACTCCTCATTCTATGAGACAGAGCTTCCATGGGTGGTATTTCTGTTTCTGCCATCAAATATAAAGTTGTTAACATGATTAGCAGCTGAAGCTTAAGTAGCAGCAACTGTGAGCCAATCTCTATAAAAGGTTGTAGGAGATCCTTGATTAACATCCCCTCAGGGAGGTAAAATCCCTAGTTTGACAGCCACAGAGAAGAGACCCTGCAGTGTGTTCCCCCCATCTCAGAAGCTTTACAAAACCCAAGATTTGTAGAGTGTGAGTTATATGGGGACAGAGAATAGTGCCAAACCAAGATTACAAGCAAATCCAAAAATGGAGCAAGATGGAGCAGCACCAATCATGTGGTAGAGCATTGTTTAATAATTCTAAACACTGAATCATTCACAGAAGGATTCTCTAGAGATCCACACTGACCAAGACCTAGTTTTTGGCAGTGCATGGATGAATGATGGACAGAGAGAAAGCAAAGGGGTGCAGAAGAAAGGGAAAGGGCAAAAAAAGAGACCTTTAGTGCACAGTGCCCTGCACACAGTAGGGACTTATTTTTGTTGAGTTGTCTATTTATGTGTATAATAATCAAGCTACCTTGATGCTGAAACTTAAGAAAAAAAAGAAAACAGGAGAGAAGTTAGCATTTATTAAAACCCTTATTATATATCAAGCACTATGCTAAATCTTTTACAAATGATTTCACTTTATTCTAAAAATGTTAGGAGGTAGGTACTATTTTTATGCCAATAGATGAATGACTTTACAGATAAATGAATGGAATCAGTGAACTAAAGAAGGGAAAGTACATTTATACAGTATCTATTTTGTATCAGGACTATGCTAAGTTCTTACAATGATTAAAAATCATTTGATTTTTATAACAATTCTGATATAGTTGGTTACTTTGGGGAACTCTATAGCTTTATCTGTTTAGGTATTTTTCATAACCATTGATGTTCAGCTCACCAAATAAAAGCAAAAAAAAAATCTCTCTTTGGATGTTTGGCCCATATAAAACACTTCCATTTAGTAGAAATTTCCATTTAGTAAATGTAATGAGCACATTCAAAAATCTCAACTTTAGATTTAGAAAGGACTTGAAAAACCTTTTGTTACGATCCTGACATTTTACATACTTATAGCAGCTATTTGTTATGGTAAAAAATTAGAAAATGAGAAGATACTCATCATTTGGGCAATATTCAAACAAATTGTGACATATGAATGTAATGAAACACTATTGTATTATAAGAAATGATGATGGGCATGGCTTCGAAGAAACCTGAGAAGACTTGTATGAACCGATGCAGAGTAAAATGCAGGAACCAGGATTACAATTTATACAATGACAACAATACCATAAAGACAAACAATTTTGAAAGACTAAGTGATTCTGATCAGCGTAATAACCAACCCCAATTCCAGGGTTGCTCTCTATCTCCAAATAGAGAAGTGATAGACTCAAGAGTGTATGCAGACCAAAACATTTATTTTTGTTTTTGGACATGGCCTATATAGTCATTTGTTTTGCTTGACTATATGTGTTTGCAATAATTTTGGCTTTCTTGCTTTCTCAATATTGGGGAAAAGAGGTGGGAGGAAAAGAAGGCAGAATTTCTTTGATTTAAAAATATTATTATAATAATGATTTTTTTCAAACCCATAGGGCCAAAAAAAGAACATCTAATTACTTTTCCACATATTGTTGTTTGATTATTTCAGTTTTGTTTGACTCTCCATGAGCTCATTTGGGGTTTTCTTGGCAAAGACACTGGAGTAGTCATTTCTTTCTCCAGCTCACTTCATAGATGAGGAAACCAGAGCAAACAAGGTTAAATGACTTGTCTAAAGTCACGTAGTAAGTAGGTGTCTAAGTCTGGATTTGAACACAATTTTTCTGATTCCAGTCCCCAGTTCTCTATCCACTGTGGTATTTAGCTATCTTCATTAAGCACTTGAGCTGATTTTCAAATGGCATATTTTTCAATTCTTTCACCATTCCGATTACTGATCCATTTGGTCCAGATCTTTCCTAAAATATTCCTAGAACTGTCCACAATATTGCAAACTTAATCAGTCGCTTAACTAAGGAAGAATATATTGGGACTACACCATCTCCCTCATTCTTGAGCATAGTGCCTCTCTCTATTAGTAGAGAAAAGATTATATTAGTTGCTTTTTTCTTTTTGACACAAAACAACAATAAAAACTACCCAATAACACAAGGTGAACAGAGCTTTTGGACATTTCACTAGAGACCTCTTATCACATTGCCATCAATACATCAAAGATTGGTCTTTGGATATAATCATTACACCAACTGCTTCTTTTCATTGTTTCCATACAATCAATCTGAGCAAGTCAAATTATTTTCTAAACTCCAAGTCTATGACTTTTCCCTGATCAAATAGTTTTGAAGTAACTGTCAAAAAAAAAAAAAACAGTTTAGTATAACATGACCTGTTCCTGATAAAGCTACATGGCTTTTAGTAAATATTGATTCTCTTTCTAAATGCTTACAAGTTATATTTTAAATGGAGGCAGCTATGTAATGCAAAGGACAGAAAACTGAAATCTGGATCTGGAATCAGGAAGCCAATGTTGTTTTTCACTTATGTCTGACTCTTAGTGACCCCATTTGGGGTTTTCTTGACAAAGATACCTGAATGGTTTGTCATTTCCATTTCTCACTCATTTTACAGATAAATTAACTGAGGCAAACAGGACTATGTGACTTGCCCAAGATCACACAGCTAGAATGTATTTGATGCTGGATTTGAACTCATGAAGATGAGTCTTCCTGGCCTTAGATATTGACCAGGGCTACTATAAGGATTTAATGAGATAATATTTGTAAAGTGCCTAATACACATAGTAGTAGATATGTTTATTACTTTCTCCTTTTAAATAAATAAATCATTTAATATTCTTTCAGGAATTCAAGTCAATTTCACTGCCCTATAGTTTGAAAACCCCACTCTCTTTTCTTTTGAAAATAGGGACCTTTGTCTTTCTCCAGTCTTACATTCTGGGTTTTTTTTCTCGATTTGTTGCTAACTGCAGCAATCATACTTGCCAATTCTTTCAGGATGTAGAATTTGATCTCAGTGACTTGAACTTAGCTAGTCAGAAAGAGAAGTCTGATGTTTTCCCCTTTATTTTTTCCCTTATCTTCAGTTCTGATTCTCAGGACTTGGAGTTAGATGTGGGTTCAGAGATCAAACCCAACTCTTTTATTTTACAGATGAAGAAGAGAAAAAAAAGAAGAAGCAAAATAGGATTTGAGTTGTTTTGCTTTCGGTCAATTTTCATTAACTCCTCTACACTGAATTGAAGCTTATTGTTGATCTTTCTCTTGTCATCCATATCTATCTACTCACACATGTATATATGTGTGTATATGTGCACATGTATACATATGTATCTAAGTGTATATGCCATTTCTGTCATATTTGGCATGGAGAGATCGACAACGTTGGTGGCTAGCAGGAATGCTAAGCAGAAAAGAACAATTCTGTCTTGGATAGGAGGCATAAGAGCAGAATTTAAAACAAAGAATTTGAAGTCAAGATTAACAACCTCTATAATTTCCCTTAAAAAACAAAACAAAACAAAACAAAAAAAAAAAAAAAAACACCTGCTGTTCCTTCTGGTGCCAGATTCATTTGTATAGCACGAAGGAGCATTAAGGGGGCAGGCAGGAGGGATACCTGACTGGCCCCAAATAGTCTTTCTAGTTTTGTTGGCTGCTATCCCTTCAAAGAAAACTAACAATCAGATTTGACATGAATGAAGGCATTTTCTAATTTCAACTCACATGGTTGGCTGGGCCCAGAAATTTTACATGAATGTGCCAGAAGGACAGATAAAAGGCGAGAAAACCTTAACCAGACCCTATCTGTTAGCTCATGCTATCTTTCTGGAAGTGTGCAGCCATACCTGCCTTATGTTATATAGAGCAAAAGAATTTTAGCCCTTTCTTAAAGGATGAGATTTCTTAATCACCGGATCCCTGCAGATGATAGAAGGAGCCCACACAGGTTCTTTAAGCTAACGATCAGCAACTGATAGGGAGAAACTTTAGGAAACTAGCAAAGATATAACACAAGACCTAGCAGAGAAAAGAGAGGCAATAAATATCCAGCAGAGGAAACACTGAAGTATGAAAAGCACCAGAGGACAGTGTCAAAGGTGTGAACTGCCCCAAGCCCATCCTGAGTCCTGACCACATACATGCATTCCCTGAATATATGTCTCTAAGGAATCCTGGGCACTCAGATTTGTGTGCTGCAAACACACACATACACACACCCCTTCACACAAACATCCCCCAGACTGATGACATAATAAATTTTGGAAGAATGTACCCCTGTGGGTATAGGGGAATCTTTTGTTATTTGATTTATTACAAATGCTGTCTTATATGTTTTGAACTAGCATGTTTTCTCTTTAGTAAAGTAAAAATATAGATGGGGGCTCATGAGCTATGTTTCTGAATGGATGCTGAACCATAAAGTGCCTCCAATCTGGGGCAGCTTTCTGGGAATCTATCAATTGGGTGGGAGGGGGAATGGGATCATAAACTGATTAGCTCTTATCATTAGAATGTGTTCTTTTAAAAAATATTTTATTTTCAGTTCCAAATTCTCTCTCTCCTACTTCCTCTTCCATCCACTGAAAAGGAAAGTTAATACTAATTACACATATGAAGTGCAGCACAACATAGTATCATTAAAATGTTTGGAAGAAAAGATTAAGTTTGGATTTTGCCATTTTATATTTGAAATGTTGGTGTTGTATTGTTAGGAGATGGAGATTTTAGGAGAGAGAAAAAGTTTGGAGATACATATTGGGAGGTATCCATAGAAGTGATCGTTGTAGTCATGGTAAGATTGCTGGAGGATAAATAGAAGAGGACCAAGACAGAATTTTGGAAGATATTCACCTGGAACAGGTGGTGAAGGATCAATTAATAAGATGAAATAGCCATGTAAAGGCTGATATTGTTAGGCTCAAGGGAGCTGGGATTTAGCATGAATAATAGGTAGGATTCAAATCAGCAAAAATGGGACAGATGGAATCCCAGAATGAGGGCAGGATGGTAGGGGAGGAACAGGATTGAATTAGTGTTTCTGTTCTATGTCAGACTAGTCTGGCTAGAGCTTAGGGTTTGTGAATAGCACAGTGGAAACTGTAGATTGTAGAGGACCTGGAATGGCAAACTAAGGAATCCAGATTTGATTCAGTGAACAATGGAAGCCACTCAACCCTATTTGCCTCAATTTCCTCAAGTGTAAAATGAGGAAATGACAAAATGTTCCAGTATCTTTGCCAAACAAACCCAAATAGGATCACAGAGTCAGACACAATTAAACAACAACTTCATGGAAGATTATGGAGGCAAATACATAAGAATTTCATAGAAGAAGGAGCCATATCAACAAAAGCCATTAAAGAATAATAATCAGCAGGGTGTCCCAAAAGTCTTAGTTCAGTACTGAAGCTTTAATTGTTTAATTCTGTGCCAAGACTTTGGGAACATGATTTACACCACTTTAAAATCCACAAGGAATTGTCCTTACATTCTCATTGAAGACCCACAACAATTCTCTAGATTGGACACTAAAGGAATTATTGTCCCCATTTTAAGAGGGAGAAACTAAGGCACAGAGATCCCCTGATGACAAAGCTATTGACAGAGGTGGGATTCAAACTATTCTTAGTATTTTATCCAAAATACAGTACAATATAAGAGCAAAGGGCAGGCAATGGCATTTTGTGATAATCTGACAATATCAAGGCACCATATAGGAAAGGTATAAATAAAGAAAGCAGCCTGATTCAATAGCATCAGCATGGTACAATGTAACGATCATTACTTGTGTTATTTAAGCCATAAACTTTCTTGGGTTTGTTTCCTCATCTGTAACATAAAGGACTTGGAACAGCTGGCCCAAGATTCCTTCTAGCTTTCTATGATCACTTTATATGTATTGAACTACTAAAATGTGTTAGACCCTGTCTTTGGAGTACAGATTTTTTTTTGGTAGTTTTTTTCCCCCCTGTTGTTGATATCACTGGAGGCACTAAGAATTCTCTTCCTTTGTCCCCTTCTGTTCTTATCCTTCCCCTCAGCTCCTTCACATTACTATCATTCCTTTGCCTGAGCTATCTCCCCCCCAATCTTTAAAATCTTCTTATGTCTCCTCTGCTCTCTAAAACCCTCCTCTTGACCCTGAAATCTGAACTCCCCATAATCTCTAATGCCTCTCTCAGAGTGCCTGGGAACATGTTTGCTCTTTTCTTTCTTCCCTCCTCTAGATGACACCCTAGATAATATTCATCCTGGAAATTAGACTCCTTTGAAAACAGATGCCTACCAAAGGTCCTGGGTGCTGGGTAGAAAGACCTTGTCAACAAAGAGATTCAAGTCACAGCTAAGTCCTTCTTCTGCTGCAGTCAAGGTCAGAAAGAAGTGGCTGCCTTTGCTTTAGGGCAGGTCCCCTAACTGAAATGCACAGGCTTTCCAGAAAAGCATTATGGTGGAAAGATAGAAAGCAAAAGTATCAAGGGCATGGGGCTTCCTGAGAGAAAAACTGAGCCAACTTCTGAAAGGGAAGGGGAGAGGGCCAGCCCATGATCACCACAAACGGAGCTGGGGATGATACACAGCAAAGTGGACTGGACCAAACTCCTAATCTGTGGTGGAACAGAGACTTTAATTATGAACAACAATGGCAAAACAGCAGGTAGCAAATGGTCCAAATGTTGGTCCATTTTCTTTCTTTATTCCTCTCTTCCCTCCGGTAAAAGAGGAAAAGGAACACTGAAAAGGCCAACAGAAGGAAGGAGGAGGAGAAGCAAGGAGTATGGATTACTGCCAGGTTGGATAAATCAGTCACTGAGTAATTGAAAGTTGACTATATTGGTAACTTGTGAAGGTTGGGGGAAATATGTCGGTATTCAAAGATTCCACTTATTTTAAGAAATGCATGTTTGTTCTGTCTTTCAAGTTTAAAAAAAATATTCTCTGTGGAAAGAGAAGAAAAGACATTTCTTCCATCTTACAAAATAGGTTGAAATGTTAATTTAAAACACAGATGCAGAGAGAAAGACAGAGGCAGAGAAGGAAAAAGGGGGAGGAAGAGAAGGAAAAAGGGGGAGGCAGAAAAGGAAAAAGGGGGAGGAAGAGAAGGAAAAAGGAGGAGGAAGAGAAGGAAAGAGGGGGAGGAAGAGGAAGGAAGGGAAGGAGGGGAGGGGAAGAAGACAGGAAAAGAAGAGAGGGGGTAGGGGAGGGAGGGAGAGGGAAGGGTCAGTCAGAAGCTAAGAGACCGACAGGTGGGAGGTGTGCCTGTGGTAGAGAGGAGTACAATTTTGTTTTGATTTTCCCCAGTTTTTGTATTTGCAAAGTCAGCACTTTTTCTCTTATAGTTCAGCCCTTCAAAGCATTCTGATCTCCTCTTTATGGTCCCTGCTTTGTGTCCATATAGACAGTGTCACAAAAGTCTTAGTAAGTTTTAAAGCTTTAATCGCTTTCCTATTCTGCCTTCTCTCTGAACTCTATCTTTTCTTTAGACCTCATCTTCACAGATCTCCTTTATCTAATGCAGTTTGTAAAAACTGATGGCTTGTTTGAACATCACCTACATTTCCTATAATATTCCATTCCTCTCCTCTTCCCAAAAAAAATCACCCCTTCTAACAAATAATAAACTCAGGGATCAAACTATGCATACCCTTTGATCCAGTAGTGTTATTACTGGGCTTATATCCCAAAGAGATACTAAAGAGGGGAAAGGGATCCACATGTGCAAAAATGTTTGTGGCAGCTCTTTTTATAGTAGCTAGAAACTGGGAAATGAATGGATGCCCATCAATTGGAGAATGGCCAAATAAATTGTGGTATATGAATGTTATGGAATATTATTGTTCTGTAAGAAATGACCAACAGGAGGATTTCAGAAAGGCCTGGAGAGACTTACATGAACTGATGCTGAGTGAAATGAGCAGGACCAGGAGCTCATTACACCACCAACAATACTGTATGAGAATGTATTCTGATGGAAGTGGGTGTCTTTGACAAAGAGAAGATCCAATTCAGTTCCAATTGATCAATGATGGACAGAATCAGCTACATCCAGAGAAGGAACACTGGGAAATGAGTGTAAACTGTTTGCATTTTTGTTTTTCTGCCCAGGTTATTTTTACCTTCTGAATCCAATTATTCTTGTGCAACAAGAGAACTATACAGATCTGTACACATATGTTGTATTTAAGATATGCTTTAATATGATTAACATGTATAAAACTGCCTTCCATCTAGGATAGGGGGTGGAAGGAGGGAAGGAAAAAGTTGCAACAGAAGTGACTGCAAGGGACAATGTTGAAAAATTACCCATGCATATGTTCTGTCAATTAAAAGCTATAATAATAAAAACAAACAAAAATAAAAAAGAATAAACTCAGGGGTGGGAGTAGGAGAGGAAAGTCAGCAAAACTCACCAACACATCAAAACAGTCTAGTCTGATTATTATTAAATGCAGTATATCATATCCTTACTCCTTGACCTTGAAAACATTTAGTAAGTGCTTACAATGTGCCAGGCACTATGGTAAACACTGTAGGAACAGAAAGAAAGGCAAAAGATAGCAAGATTCTGCCTTCAAGGAGTTCCTAATCTAATGGGAGAGACAACAAGTATTTGTATGGGCAAGATATGTTCCAGATATATAAGAAATAATTAACAGAAGGAAGGCACTAGAATTAAGGGGAATTAGAAAAAGCTTCCTGTAGGAGGTGGGATTTTAATTAGGACTTGAAAGAAGCCACTGAAACCAGAATGCAGAAATGAGGAGGGAGAGAATTCTAGGCATGGCAGCCAGTTAAATGAAATGCTAGAAGTGGAGAAACATGGAGTGTTTTGCTCACAGAACAGCTAGGAAGTCAGTGTCCTGGGACTGAACCATAGATAGCAGGGAAGGTGTAAGAACCCTGGAAAGGAGGGGAAAGGTGAAGAGGGATGCTAAACAGGATTTTATCCAGGAGGTGATAAGGAGCCAGCTGGAGTTTATTGGGGGTGGGGTGGGTAGGTAAGATTCCTCCTTGAATTTTAAAAGTATTAAGACTAAAAGAAAAATCTGACATGGGAATTCAAGGGCAAGTCAAGATGAATAAATAAAAATAGCTATTGCCAAATACTCAATAAATAGCATTCTGATGGAATGCCTTTCATACTTTTGGTTATTCTGCTCTAACCTCCTTAGGGGATGGGGGAGAGGGTGAAGGGTGGAGAGTGGGAAAGAAAAGGCTATCAAAAGAAAATTTATGCTTTTTCCATACCCATGTATACTGATCCCCTATCTGTATGATATAGTTCAATTCTCTAAAGGAAATCATTCTCATGTGCTAGATTTGCAATTGGAATTATTTAGGTTCAAACTGTAAATTTCATAAGTTATTATAAACAACAATAACAATGACTTGTGTGACCTTGGGAAAAGCCACTTTTCTCTTAATCTCAGTTTCTTCATCTGTTAAATGAAGAAAGTGGTCTAGAACAGAGGTGTCAAAACAAGGCTAAACTGAAACTATATTAAAATGTATTATTTAATAAAATAAAAGTACAATAAGACATAGATAATATTATTTTGTTGTTTTCTAAGTCAATAATCAGCTGTTTCTATTTGAGTTCGATACTAGAGTTTCCATAATTCATGACTCTTGTCTGGATTGTCAAATGGGGGGGGGGGGTTGAATCTTTTTTGCAATGTCCAATCTCTTAGGCAGTTTGGGGAAACCCATGAAGCCCTCCTTAGAATTTGTTTAAATACATAAAATAAAGCTCATAGGGTTATTCTATCAAAATGTTCAACTATTTTTAAAAAGCAATTTAAGGCCCCCAGGTTAAAGACCGATGCTATAAAGGAAATTGTGAATATTGCAAAACACTGATAATGTAATGTCAACAGATCATTTATACTTCCACTCTTCCTTGAGAATTTCTCACTGTTGTTTAGTTGTATCATTTGTGACTCTCAATTTATCTCATTTGGGTTTTTTTTGGCAAAGATACTGGAGAGCTTTGCCATTTCCTTGTCCAGCTCATTTTACAGATGAGGAAACTGAGGCAAACAGGGTTAAGTGACATGCCTATGATCACAGAATTAGTAAATTTCTAGAACCAGATTTTGATTTAAGAGGATGAGTCTTCCTGACTCCAGGTGGGGTATTCTATCCACCTAGCTGCCCAATTCTAATTTCTCATTAGACTAATTAATAATACCCTCAGGGAAATTGTCATTTTTGAATAGGAAATTAATATTATTTCAAACCACAAACATTCTCTACATTCCCTTCTTTCCCCATCCCAATCAATTCAATTGAATAAGTTTATAATATACAATTATATTATAAATTATAAATACATTATAAATACAAAATTCTACAAGAAGTTAGTCCCAGTCAATAATGGCTTTCATCTGTTCTATCAGAGCTTATCCTCTGGAAGAAGTATTGAGCTGAACTTTAAAAGATGGGTTATATTAGAAGAGGCAGAGATTCTAGGGAAAGGGAGGGGAAAGCAAGACAGTTTTAGGGTCAGCATATGGATGATAATGCAAGCAAAAGAAATTTAAGAGGAATGTTGTCGAGGAGGAAAACCAAAAGTGAGGTGTTTTTGAAACCAAAGAAGGACTGAGTAGTCAATACTGTCCAGATCTTCAGAGATATATTGAAAATATTCTTATTTATCATGATCCAAAATATAATCCTTATGTTAGGACCACTTAAAGCATCACAGGTCATTTAAAATAGAAAATTGCCTGCTTTTCAATCTAACCAGAATCCAAAAAAAATCTGACCTGGAAAGGGGAGTAGAAAACTTTTGGGAAGTATATCCCAAATAGATGAATCAAAATTATGACATTCTCTCTCAATTCATTCAGCCTTTAAATCAAGAATAAAACATGGAGGTTTTGGACATTAGTGCTCAAACTATGGTCTTTTTTTTATATGTCTGTACATCAATATCCAACTGCATCTTCCCATTTAAAGATAAGACTACACATAGATCAACAACTAGTTGGCAAAATTATACTCCAGCTACTTAAATAGAAATTATAGAAGTAATTTTATGGAACATGGTAAGCTTTTGCCACCAAAGGTATCATAAACAGTTTTCCCTGTCAGTTTCAACTATTAATTCCCACATCTTGTCATGGCAGGACATCATTCTACTAATAACATTCATGTAACTGCACCTGGTTGGAGCTTCACCATAGTTTCATTCTCTTCCAAGGTAGGAAGAAAATTACTATTTCCTAAGATTTCCCAAGGGCAGCTAGGTGGTATAGTGAATAGAGCATGGGTCCTTGAATAAGGAAAAGTCATCTTCCTGAGTTTAAATCTGGCTTCAGACACTTATTAGCTTTGAGACTCTGAGCAAGTCACTTAGATCTATTTGTCTCAGTTTGCTCATCTGTAAAATAAGCTGGAGAAGGAAATGGCAAACCACTTCAGTGTTTTTGCCAAGAAAACCCCAAACTGGGTCACCAAGAAACAGACATGATTAAAAACAACTCAAAAAAATTCCTAAAATGACTACATTCCCTAGAAACCCCCATCACAAGGCTCTGAAGACTTTCTCTACCTCTAGAAATCCATTTGCCCCTTGTAGTCCCAGTTTTTATACAAACAGGAAGAAAAAAAACACCCACATACCAGCTGCTCCAGTTGGTGTTGGGTCTTCAATTACTCTTGTCTGTGCCCACTTTCTGCTCTAGGAAAGCTTAGCTGTGTATTGCTCCTTTCCCAATCTTTGGCTGTGCTTCTCCCCTCAAGTCCTTGGGTTCCCTCTATCCTGGACCTCTGACTCCTGTCATTTTGTCATTGCTCTCCTTTAATCTCTCTAAACCTTTGAGGCCATCAGAAATGTCTTTGTCAATATCAAATATATACACACTATGTATATGAATTTATATATATACATACATATGTATATATATATATAAATACACACATAACTATTATCTGAATGATCAGCAAGAATGAAGTACTCTTTGAAAGAACAGAAGAAAGACTTCAAGAAGACTAAAGAGAATAAAAAAGATTTGAAAAGGGAAATTCTAAATTACTTGTGAGTTTGAAGGACAGATAAAAATAGCTAGCACTTATAAATCTCTGACTCTATAAAAATTTTAAATATATTCTCACATGATTCTCACAACCTTATGAAGTAGAGTCTACTATTATCCTCATTTTACAAATAAGGAAATTGAGGCTGGGGAGGTAAAGCGCCTTAACAGAACCAGATAGTAAATGTCTAAGGTGGTGTTTAAATTTGGGTTTTCCAGTTTCCAAGACCAACCCTCATCCAAGAAACTTAAGAAAGAGGAGGGAGTATCACTAGAAAAAAGATCCAAAGGCTTTATGTGGAGTTAAATAATAGAGATGAGGCTCCAGTAACAGGTGGAGCTGGAATAACTAAAGAGGAAACAGCTTCTAGGACTCTGATAAATGATGAGAGGATGCACAGGTGTCATCACTAGAGAGATCATCCATGAATCATCAGAAAAAAGATGAATAATGATGACAATGAACTTCCTAAGGGCACTGAAAGCAACTATTTGTCAACCAAAACTAAATAATAGAAAGGTCTAGCTTCCTGCAATTCTTATCCTATCCAGGACAATAGTTCCTCTAAAATTATTAAAGCTCATGATTACTCACTTCTGGTCATTTATTATTTTGGGGAGGGGAGGAATGCCACTATAAGAAACCTAGAAAGCATTGTTAAATATTATGAAAATCCTAGACAAAAAACTTAAGACCTTGTGGACATACGTGTATTTAAACATGTTGCCATTGTAATGCAGAGAATTCAGAAGAGAAAAGGATTTGGAAAATGAACAGTTGTCAAGTTGTCTGAGAATGGGGTTTGGATTTCAGGATCCCAACATAAAATATCATAACACAAGATTCCTGGTCAGAGATAGATTGCACAGAAAGAG
This sequence comes from Sminthopsis crassicaudata, assembly GCF_048593235.1. Lineage (NCBI taxonomy): Eukaryota > Metazoa > Chordata > Mammalia > Dasyuromorphia > Dasyuridae > Sminthopsis > Sminthopsis crassicaudata. The sequence continues at coordinate 78,071,258 of NC_133618.1, forward strand.
AAAAAAAGGGCTGGATTTTTATAAATTTAATTAAGAAGGCTTTAAGCCAAACAAAGAAAGAAACAGCTTCTGCTGGTCTTCCAAGCTTGGAATCAAAGAGGGGGTTAGGTTTAACATAAGATGATGTATATCCTAAGACAGGTCATTATAGGGGAAACAATATCTTTGAAGGCAGCCAGATATAAAACTTATGGCCTCAGATGTCTAAATGTGAATGATTTAACTTCAGGTAATAAAAAGAGTAATTAGCAATCTTAAAACAAGGAAGCAAATTCTAAATCAGACTCTTAAGTGATTAAACATGCTTTTCTAGAATCATAGATGGCTTATTTAAAACAAACAGGGAAAAGAGCAACATTTTTACATCAAGAACCAGGAAGCTGAGATGGGCAGAAATACAATAGTAAATATTTGGGTAAGGTTTGGTGTAAAGAGAAGGTTGTGATATACTGAAAAGGAGTAAAGAATGCCTAAATCTCCATGAGGGACCATTTGCCCAGTCACATAATCAGAACGTGTTAATGTAGAGACTAACAGGAGAAATTCTGCCATGGAGACATATTACAGATGACTGAGACAGAAGGAGGAATTGGGATCAGAGTTCTAGAAACAGATCACAAAGCTGGCATAGAAGCGGTGATAGGGGACATCTGCTGCAGCTCACTCTGCCAAAATCAGTAACTAAACAATGTGGTTAGTCTTTACAATCTTTTCATCATTAGAAAGGTAAAGCAAATGACAAATGGAACTGCTCTTCTGGACCCGATTGGAAGCCACAAGGAAGAAAGATACAGGAGAAGAAATGACAAGAACCTTGGTAAATGACTACTCCAGTATAGGTCTGGGAGAGGGAAGAGAGGGAAAGTCAAATTATTCTCTCATATGTACTAAATTTGTGTCTAGCTGAAGAAAGAAAAATAAAGCATGGCATAAGTAATTATAATTAAATCAGAGATGGTTAACTTGGGGAAAAGTCTACTGGGTCAGGTAGAAAATCATCTTCAAAGCTGTTACATAGAGGAAAGATCCCACTCCTTTGTACAAAGGATAAAAAGAGGAGAAATGGGTGTTTCTGAGAGGTCATTTAGGACTAATGAAAAGAAAAACTTCCTCATATTTAAGAGTTACCTGAAAAAAAATGTTGCTTTGGGAAGAGTGAATTTTCCTCCCTTCATTTTACATGGAGTAAAGACTGGGTAATAACTTGCTGCAGATGCCATAGAAGTGATTGTTATTAGATAGGAAACTTTTAATAAATACTCATTGACTATGTGCCACATAGAGGGTTAAAGCAAGGCTTCTTAAACTCTTTACACTCACAATCCCTTTTAAACCAATTTTTATTATTATAAAAAGACAAAAAAATTTAAAGTGTAGTGCTCTATCTACAGAACCACCTAACTACCTCTATTCAAATGTCTCATGGTGGTACTAAATAGGATTTTTTCTCTTTTTTTTTTTATTAATTTTATAATTATAATTTTTGACAGTACATATGCATACAATTTTTACAACATTATCTCTTGTATTCACTTTTCCAGATTTTCCCTTCTCTCCCTCTACTCCCTCCTCTATATGACAGGCAATCTCATACAAGTTAAATATGTTACAGTATATCCTAGATACAACATATATGTATAAAACCAAATTTCTTGTTGCACAGTAAGAATTGGATTCCGAAGCTATAAGTTACCTGGGTAGAAAGACAATAGTACAAACAGTTTACATTCAATTCCCAGTGTTCCTTCTCCGGGTGTAGCTGTTTCTGTCCATCATTGATCAACTGGAACTGAATTGGATCTTCTTTATGTTGAAGATATCCACTTCAATCAGAATATATCTTCATACAATATCATTGTTGAAGTGTATAGGAGCACTACACTTTAAAGTCTGGAAATCCTTAGTTCAAACTGATCTTAGACACTCAATGCTGTGTGACCCTGAGCAAGATGCAACCTTTCTCAGTTTCCTCAACTGTAAAATGGGGGTAATGATAGCATTTACTTCACAGGGTTTTTGTGAATCCCAAATAAGATATTTGTAAAGAATTTAGCCCATTGACTGGCACACAGTAGTCACTTCATTAATTAATCGTTATGTCCTTCCTTCTTTCTGACCAACTCTTAGCAGTGATGAAATTGTCTTCCAAAATAGAGTACTAGCCAATGAAGAAAATTTTTAAAAGTCAGACATGCTGGTGGGATTTGTGCAGAAACATATGTTAAACTAGATTCCTTCCAACTCCAAAGTTCTACAATCTAAGATCAAAACTGATTGATTATTTCTCAGGATAGATTTTAAAACAAATAAGGTAACATTGTTATAGGATAGAATTGTTTCCAATCTTTTTCATCCAGGTAATGCAACCCTCTAAGTGAAACACTCTATCCCAAAGAATTTAAACAGTTTTCTTTAGAGTTGTCAGCTTCCTGAGGGTAAAGTTGATTTCTGTTCACCTTCGAGGAATATAAGTGCTTGGAACTAAGTGAGAAATTAACAAGTGTTAGTTCAAATGACTTGAAAAGCATAAAACCTTTTAAAGTGGTTGTAAAAGAGGTCCAGTTGAGAGAGACGTGAGAACAGGAGAGTTTTTACCAGTTAACTAATCTCCCTTTTTTATCCTGGGGCCATCTCCAGTGATCTCTTGTCACTGGACCCAGATGGCTCTGAAGAGAAGTGAGGCAGGTGACCTACCACAGCCCTCCCTCTCAGAAATACAATTCACTTGCATGTGATGTCATCATCTCCCTGATGTCATGTTCCTCTTCCAGAATGAAGGACAAACAACAACCATAAAGCTTACAAAGAAGAATCTGTAAAGCCCTTCTAGGTCTTAATTTGTTCCTTGATTTTCTCTGTCAGAATGTTGGGGAGAGGGAAGAAGTGTAAGTTTCAAAACCTCTAGTTTCTAATTTCATTTTGGAGGTCCCAGGACAACCTTCAATACTTGAGAAAGCATCATTGAAATGAAAAAAAATTTTAACTGAAGAAACTTTTCAGCACTGGTTCTAATCCTTACCAAGATATTAGAAATAAGGACCATGCAAGTTGAGGACTAGTTACCTAAAGTACTTGTCTCCAAACTTTTTTGATCATGTCCCCAAAGTTATTGGGGGGAAGGTCCTCAATAGCACCAGCTTCTGCTGAGGGGACCTAAAAGACTAATAACAGTCTATGAGGGAAGGAAATCTTGGGTACTGACCAGTAGAGAGTGTTAAAATTGGGCTACAATGGATGAAAAATAGGTGTGGTTATTTAAATAAGTCCTAGGATTGGCTTTCAAGAGAAGAAATGAAATTGCTTTAATTTAGAAATGAAAATCATGTGGCTGGAGCTTGAAAGGAAAGAAGTGAGTTCAGTTTTTAAAATGTTATTAAAATTTAAATATTTCCTTTTTGTAATAATCCTCAATCTATTTCTCTCAAAACCTTAGGGAAAATTATATTGTGTATATTATATGTGTGTATAGTATATGCATATCTAGTGTGTGTACATATGTATGTATATGTGTATACACACACACACATAAGAAACTGTCCTAGTTTCTCCCCAATGTCATTTGTTTTTTTTTACTTCAGTGTCTTAGAATCCCTAACTTCTGGGAAGGCTCCAGAGCCACCTCAGAGCTAGAAGCCTTTACAGATGACTCCTTCCCAATTCCCTAAATGATATTTACTTATCTTCAAGTGTACTTAGTGTGTCTCTCCCTCAGCCTCCACTTCCACAGTTAAATCCATTTTGTTTTTACCTTTGGAATCAGAGGCTATAGCAGAGCTTAGCAGTGGAGACACTAAATAAATATTTATTTTACAAAGTCAAATACTAATTGAATTGCATCATTAAATATTCTGCTTCCTAATATAATACCTCCCATTTTCTCTACATATTCTATAGGTATATATCTTGTATTCTAAGTTGTTTGCATGTAGTCTCTTCCCTGGGGGATTTTGATAGGTGACTCAGTAGATAGATTTTCCAACCTGGGGTCAGGAAGACCAAATCAGGTCCCAGATATTGGGCCTGGGCAAGTCACTTAATACCATTTGCCTCAGTTTCTGAAAAATGAGTTGAAGAGGGAAATAGCAAAGCACTCTAATTTCTCTACTGAGAAAATCCCAAAAGGGGTTATGAGGATGTGACTCAACAACAAAACAAAGTCTCTTGCATTAAGATAGAGATTATTTTCTTTTTTTTCTGATAATGCCTGGCACATAGTAGGTACATAATAAGTAACTTATTTTAACATGTATTCATTTCAAGGAAGATAAGTGTCAAAAAGACACTTAAGATACTCAATATATTTTCCTGATTTAAAACAAAAATGATTAATGATTAAACATACACACACAGACACCCCTCATATCATCTGAATAGAGGTAAGGAGGAATAGTGGAACATTGAAGCCATAAGACTTGGATTCAAGACTAGCCTCTCATATCATTCATTCTCTCAGTTTCCCAGGCAATTCTCTAAAACTATGAATGATAGGTCGATAGTGTACACTGTTGGGGCAATGTAGGTGGCCCAGTGAATAGAGTATTAAGCCTAGAATCAGAAGAATCAGAATTCAAATTCAGACTTAAATACTTATTAGCTAGGTGACCTTAGATAAGCCTCTTAATTCTATTTGCCTCAGTTTCCTCATCTGTGAAATGAGGTGAAGAAGGAAATTGCAAACTACTCCAGTATCTCTGACAAGAAAACCCCAAATAGGATCACAAAAAATTGGACATGACAGACTGACAAAACAATAATAGGTAAATGGAATTTTCGGGCCATCTATTTAAAACACAGTTGCCTTCCTCCAAAGCTTCACCCCACAAACAAAAAGAGACATGTCTGGAGTAAAGCTACTCTAATTCTCTTATTTCAAATATTAGATTCCTAGGGCAGGTCTTTGAATTCCTTTCTGTCCCCACTCTCAGACTTCCTCTACTTGCTCTTGCTTCCCAGTCTCACCACAATGAACCCCCCATTACTGATGTAGCAAGGGTATATTTGTTTAAAGATACTTGGTCACTTAAATTAGAGTAAGAAACTAAGAGAAAACATGAAACTAAAGGCCAATAAGACCACAAAGCAGCACCTTAAACTGGAGTTCTTTTTCTTCCCACCTACTTTGGAGTCCCTTCTAAGAGATAAAAATGGTTACAGAGATGATACTACCTACTTCCATCATTGTCAGGATGACACAATTTCATAGGATCATTTATTTCATTTAGACCTAGAAGAAACCTTACAATGTCATCCCCTCATTTTATAGTTGAGGAAATTGAGGCTCAGTGTCACAGAAGTAGTAGTAATGTAAACTGGTTCTCTGTCCAATGTTTTCAGCAGTTAGATGATATAGTGGCTAGAGCCTTAGACCTGGAGTTAGGAAGACCTGATTTCAAATCCAATGTCAGAACCTCAGTTTGCCTCAGTTTCCTCATCTATAAAATGAGAATAAGAATACCACCTACAAAAGGTTATTGTGAGGATCAAATAAAGGGCTTAGCTCAGAGTCTGCCACATAGTAAGAACTGTCTCATATTATTATTTATTCTATACTGTCTTTCAACGTGAGGCAGTATCCACTAAAGGGGGGGGAGGATTAGATTTGTAAAGATCTTCACATAAATGAAAATCCAACTTACTTACCTTGTGACCAAAATGCTATACATATTTGAAATATCTGATTCAGGTACGGTGTACCTTCTGTGACCAACCCAGAAATGCTAATCTATCTCAGCACAGTACTCTAGCCAGTCCAAATCCTGCTCACAGGGGTTTGGGTTCTGACTGGAGCAAGTACCCTCTGTTTTTATCCATTGTCATGAATGCTAAAGCAACCTCTTAGTGGAATTTAATGTCCTATCCTCTAGCCAAGGCAGCAAAAAGTTTGTTTTCTTTGTATTTAAGATGAATGATGTCCAATACTCACATGAAACCAGATAAATGACAGGGACATGTTCCCACCAGATAACAACTTCAAAGAAGACTATTTCAAGGGAAGGAACAGATAATCATGCATCTGGTCTGGTTGATTTGTGTCTTCACACAAAATAATCAAATATTAGAATATTCCTTCTGCTAAGTGTCTTAGCAAGTAAACAGTCTGATCTCATAATTTTACAGACAAAGGAAATGAGTAATTCAGGTGAAAGTAGTTTGCCTACATTTATATAGTGGTAGAAAGACAAAAGGACTAGGATCTATTGACTTGGGGTTCTATTAAATATCACACTGCTTTTACTCAGAAACTTGTCTCCTATTAATTTAACTTGTTTTTGAAATTTAGATTGGTCCTCAGCAAAACTAAAAATGAAAAAAGCATTTCAAAACAATAATCCTAGTTGGTAGACAAATTTCATAAATTTTATTATTAGCTATTATATTACTCTACAAAGTCCTGTTCCATTGTCTCACCATAACGTAACAGTGACTACAATTTCTTGAAGGTAATGCCAGTGGACTTGACAAGGGAACTGTGTCAAATTCTATGACACTTCAAGTGTTTCAAAACAGATTCTATAGTACAAGAATTATATGCCCAGCTAAGTCTGAGGATTGTCACCAAACCCTGCTCCCACAACACCCCTCCAAAAAAATGATGGGATTCTTTGGCAATGGCAACCACCTAAAGAAATATACAAAAAAATTTATATAAAGAAATATAACAAGTGGTCCCCTATTCTATGTGAATTCCCTTCCACAATGAATAATGGAGTAAGAAAAAGGGGTGCCCTTTCTCCCATTTTTCTTACTCCATTATTCATTATGGAAGGGAATTCTTGAACTATCTATAAATATTAATTGTTGTTGTTTAGTTAGGGAGGGAAGGAAAGAGGAAGAGAAGAGAGAAGGGAGGAAGGGAGGGAGAGAGGGAGGAAAGGAGAAAGGGAGAAAGGAAAAAGGGAGGAAGGAAGGGAAGGAGGGAGAAAGGGAGGGAAGGAGAGGAGAGAGAGAAAGAGGAAAGGAAGAAAAGAAAAGAAAGGAAAAGAAAAGAAAGGAAAGGAAAAGAAAAGAAAGGAAAAGAAAAGAAAGAAATGAAAAGAAAAGAAAAGGAAGCAAAAGAAAGAAAGGAAAAGAAAAGAAGGCTAAATTTCATTTGGCAAAACTGTGCTGTGTTTTCAATGATGCCAGACTGTTTACAGGAACAACTAGGTGGCAGAGTGAATAGAATAAACCATCTTTCTGAATCTAAATCTGGCCTCAGACACTTACCAACTGTGTGACCACCCTGGGCAAGTCACTTAGCCCTGTTTACCTCAGTTCCTCATCTGTAAAAATGAGCTGGAGAAGGAAATGGAAAACCACTCCAATATCTTTGCCAGGAAAACCCCAAATGGGGTTATGACGACTCAGACATGGCTGAACCACAATGACAATAAAACTGTTTTCCAGCACAAAAGTACATTTTTTTTTAAGAAAAATGCAAATGATGCTGAATGGTTACAAAACTTGGAATTCTCTGAAAAATTACAGTTATGGATGATTCAAAGAGTAATGGAGAGATGCATAGTGAGCATAATAAATGATGCATACTTTTAACTATGCACAATTGATATTAAAAATATGAGGAAATGAATGACTAGAAAAGGAGCTGAGTATGCAGCAAAAGGAAGAGTCAACAGATAGAACAACCCAAGGAATGTAAAAGGCCTCAAGAAAGCCCACAGCACATAGGCCAGACCCTCTAAGGAGGGCCTACGAAAGACAATGGCTAAGAATTGCACAAGATGAAAAAAAAGGCATAGATGAGTCCAATACACACAAGAGGAAAATTGCACCATACTAAATAACAAATCAGACAAATTATTTGACAATTTATTATAATTTTTATGATTCAAATAAATTGTAAAGTCCATTTTAACGGAACTATAGACTGTTCAAATAGTTGTTCTCTGCATTTGCTTTATTTAGCTTTTGCAAAATGTGTTTATTTGTTCACACAGGTAATTACATACTATTTTAACATTTAATTTTACTATATGAAACAAGCCTAAGTTCTACTGAGATTGGGAATCAGAGAATTTTAAAGTTAGATGAATCTTAGAAATATGATGTAATTACTTATTTTCTAGGTAGGGAAACCAAGTCTCTAAGAAATACCTTGAACCAACAACAAATATGAGACTAGACTGTAGGTTGTAGGACACTGAAATCCTTATCACCTTTGAATCACTTGCTAGCTTTGTCAGATAGAAAGATGGTGTAATCCAGAATCTACCTAATTAGAATTTTCTTATTGTATATTTTCTAGCAATTAATTGCTAAAACATTCATATATTCCTATTAACATATTAACCTACCAGATCATTACTCATAGGTACTTTCTTTGCACAATTGTTTAATGAAGATTTCAAAACCAGATGACTAATCCCCAAAGAAAATTTAAACATATACATAAAACAACAATAAATGAAAAATCCCTTTCTTCTTCACCTAAACTTGAGATCTGTGGTTTCCTTTAGAACTCATATGCCCAAACAACTGTTTGGTCATGTATACATATATTGTATTTAATTTATACTCTAATATATTTAACATGTATTGGTCGACCTGCCATCTGGGGGGGGGGGGAAGGAAGGAGGGGAAAAATTGGAACAAATGGTTTGGCAATTGTCAGTGTTGTAAAATTACCCATGCAAATATATGGTAAATAAAAACTATTAAAAATTTTTTTAAAAAATATGCCCAACAACAGCAAACATTAGGTATTAGTAAACACCATCCATTCTCTTTAGAGAAAATCATTTGTTTTAAACTAGAAACCCATCAGTTTTTATCTCTAGTTATTCTGAATGTTTGTAATCTATGTTTTTAAAATGAAAGAAGGAAAAGGTATATATGTCTTACTCCCAAATTCATCTGGAAGTACCAAACATACTATCATGAATTCTTAGTTGTTTTTGGAGATCATTAAAGGTAGACATCAAAGTATTCTTAAAGGAAAAGAATATCTCTTAGAATACTGTTGGACTAATTATATTAGGTAATTCTGTCTTTGTCACTCTTCTCTCACAAAGATCCAAATAGGACTGGACAGCTCCATCGTTTTTCCATTCCTTTCCAAAGGCAATCTTTCTGCTTTTAAATTGTTACTAAACTTTAAAATTGTCATTAAATTGTTAATATAACCATGACCTGCCTTGGTACAATCCCAATGCTAATCACAAACCTAAGGCATCTATGATAACAGTGGCCAGAACAGGCCACTAGAGTTATCCAATTTAGTTCTCAGAGTTTCAAAGAATTTTCTTTCAGTATCTTTCATAGCAGCCTCTTATCTAGCCAGTTTTGTGGCATTTGTCTATTGTAATATCTAAAGGATAGTGGATCACTGAGCTATTCTCCATTCTCTCTTATATTGCATCTTATCTTAGCAGTCAAACATCTGCAGAAGGGCTATTTCTAGCTCTTTTTGCAGACTTGTTTATTTTATTCCAAGAAAACTACTTCCCCTTGTTTTCTTGGTCTTGAAAAGGAGTCAGTCCTGTCTCTACTAAGATGCTATCTACAACAGAATTCCCTCAAATATCCTTTTTCTTAATCCTGGCATGGCATCCTTTCCAAATCTACCATTGTTACTGCTCTTGTCTCTAGTTGTCTCTAGTCTTGTTCCATCTCATCACACTAGCTTCTTACATCCATAAGAAAGACATGTATGTGGTATTTTGTAGTTACTAACTAATCCATACCACACTGCCAAATACTGGTAACTATTATCCTCATTTAGCACAAGTAATGGCAAGGAGAAGTCAGAAGCTAAAATAATGTGAATGGGTGACATAACTGGAGCTCTTATTCAATGGTTACTTTTTATACCATGGAGAACTATGCTTGCACCAGGAAGACTACCTCAGCATTAACAGGTGTTCCTTAATTCCCTCTATTTTTATTTTATACTGTAAAAGCAGATAGGTGGCCCATTGAATAATACACTGGGTTTGGAATCAGGAAGAATCATCTCCATGAGTTCAAATCTGCTTACTGTGACCCTGGGCAAATCACTTACCCAAGTTTGCCTCAGTTTCCTTATTTATAAAATGAGTGGGAAAAGGAAATGGCAAGTCACTCTAGCATCTTTGCCAAGGAAACCCAAATGGAGTCAAGAAGAGTCAAACACTACTAAAAGGAACAAATAGCAACTTAACTCTAAGTAAACTTCTTAAAGGCAGAAACTGATTTTTGTTTTTCTTTGTAATCCCAGAGCTTAGATCAGAGTTTTGTATATAGTCATTCAGTCATGTCCACTCTTTGTGACCCTGAGAACCATAGCACACCAATGCTGTCCATGGGGTTTTCTTGGCAAAGATATTGAAGTGGTTTGCCATTTCCTTCTACAGCTCATTTTACAGATAAGGAAACTGAGGCAAACAGGGATTAAGTGGTTAAGTGACCTGTACAGAGTACAGTAAGTATTTGAGCCCAAATTTAAACTCAGGTTTTCCATACTCCAGGCCCAGTATTCTATTCACTAAACCATTTACTAAGCACTTAATAAATGCTATTAGAGTTAACTTTGAAAACCAAAAGAGATCATAGTATTAGAATAGATTTAAAGATGGAAGAGATTGCAAAAAATCATCAAATCCAATTTCCTTGAGTTTAAGAAGCTAAGGCCCAGAAAGGTAAGCAGCTGACCAAGACCACAGCAAATCTGGGATTTGAACCCAGGCCTCTCTGAGACTTTTTCAACCATACCACTTTACTTGCCAGAAAATCAGTGTACTTATATTACAGCTATGAGGACCATGTTGTAGTTCCACTTAAACTACCTCCCAAAAATTCACACACACCCTCCCCACTCACAATTAATACTACACTAGGATTCTTGTGCTAGGATATTTTTGGAGAATTCCAAGAATTCAATACTTGGCAAAAAAGATTTAATGGCTGATTCAACAGAGGTATTTTTAAAAAAAAATAATACAGTTAAATATAGTTTTAAATTCTTGTTCCTTCATTGAAAAAACAGGAACAGACCCACTGAGTGATGGCCAAAAAGAAAATGGGCTAGGCCTAAATGAATCCAGACTCAAACAATAATTTAAATTACAATAGAAGATACAATCCAGAACAGTGGTCCTGGGCTTCTCATGCTCCTTGGCATTGCCATCTGCTGCATCACTGCTATGGCTGACAAGTGTCAGATGAGCTTGTGAAAGTTCTGTGGTCTGGTAAAAACTTCTGGAGGATAAGTTAAAACAACTCTATCGGCAAGGCTGGCTAACAACATGGGCTTCGTCAGCAAGAAGAGTTGCCTTTAGGAATATGCTGGATGTAAAACCAAATACCACATTAAAGAAAAGGCTACATAGCAGATAGGGCAGTTCAATTTATGTAAGGCCCTTCTACAGTATTTTTAAAGGGCTGAATGTTTATTTTTCCTGTATCACATGTAAATTTATTATAAAGAGACCCTCCAAATAGCATTTTCGCTGACTCTGAATTGAATCAGGGTATAATATGGTATTTTAATGATCAGAGATGGGAGAGTTTTTGGAGAGGAGAAAATAATCTTATCCTGTGATTATTGTAAGTAGAAAGTGGCATACTCCTATATCAATATTTTACTGTTAAATTAATAAGTTGATTTTACCCCAGGAGTAACAGAACCTCATCCATTCTGTCATTTTTTTTGGTTTAAGTTTTAATCTCTGAATGCAAGATAGATGTTAACCTAGAACTTATCAGGTGTTGGACCTCTTGGGAAACCCTCAGGTGTTGAGACCTCCTGGGAAACTGAAACTTGGCAGGAAACATAATAAAAAAAAAAAACTGTTATATGGATTATATGAATATAAAGTGCTCCATTTTTTTACATAGCTTCCCCATCTTTGCTTTAGGTTTTAAAAATGTAGTCAGAGAGTTTAAGTACACATTTAAATAAAAGCCGGCATAGCCTTTATTAAAAAAAAAAAAAAAAAAAAAAAAGCAGGAGTGATAATTTATAATAGAGTTCAATAGGACCCTCCTGACTTCTACTGTTTGAAATACCTAGCTCTTTTTAAAGATCACCTTAAGTATCACTTTCCATGAAAGACCTGCCCCACTGTGCCTGAAATACAGGAATTGAATAAATTCTTTTTGCTTAAGTTTCTCAAGCATTTATTTTCTCTCCAGCATCACTCCCCCTCCCAACTAGTACCTCTTAAAAAAACTGTATTTTTATATATGCATATACACATGCACATATATTTGTGTTACTAACAAGTGTACATGTCTTTCATCAGAGAACATAAGCTCCCTGGGGGGGAGGGCATTAAATTAGATTTCTTTTGTTGTTTTTGTGTTGGAATTCCCAACACCTAGCAAATACTTGAGCAATACTTGTTGACTAATCGATTAGCTCCAGCAAAACTGTAGGAGAAAAAGAAGTACCTTTTCTCTGACTGCTAAATGAGAGAACTTTCATGAAAAATGTTAGACATCTGTTTCTTTCAAGTCATTACTCTGAAACACCAAGAAATCTTTCATGGATTCTTTGCTAGAGGACCTTCAGCAGTCTCCTTTGTCTTCCTGTCACGTTAGGACTTCCTCTTACTAAAAGGGAAGAGACCTCTCACCGATTGCTTTATAGATAAGCACCCAAAAGAAAATTCTTCACTGACTCGAGAGACCTCTGAGCTTTGAGCAGTTGCTTAGCTAACTAACATTCATTCGCCTAGCTCCTTTCTCCTGGTATCTTCCTCCCTTGGGTGCACACAAAGCATCCAGTTCACCTCAACATATCAGGACACGATGGTTTCATGATCCTAAACAGTGCTGTTGCTGCTGCTGGAGCAGCATTTTAATTCATTCGCTTACTGTTTCTTGTTTTGCTTTGTCTTAAAGTCAGTGGAATAGCTTGGCTGTCAGCAGAGTCCCAGGCTTTGGGGGTCTTGCGCTTTTCACCACAGCTGTATTCCTGGCTTTGATCTTCCTTTACGCTGGAGCCTAAAGTCACAGTCTTAGTCTGGTTAGGTAATGTAACGTTCCAGCATGTATTTATTTTTAAACTGACCCCTTCCGTAGCGAGCAGTAAGAAGGACGTCCTGCCAAAAAAATATGCTCCTTTCTATTTTTATGATGAAACACATGCTTCTCTCAAAGCAGGAAGGGGGAGTGGATGGAGGAGAGGAGAGCCGGTATAATAATCCCTCCTCAGTAAATGGCTCTAATTAGATCAACTCTCCTCTCCATCTGAGTAATGGTCCTTTAAGACAAGCCACTTAGAAGTTTTGGGGGGAGGGGGAGTCTTTCAAATTGCTTCAGCTGTTCGGGAACCAGTTTTTAAAAGCACAATTCAGCGATCTGGCCAGCAGCAGGTTAGAGCACAGGCTGTATTCCCTCTCTCTCTCTGGGAGGATACAATAGAGGCGACGCCAACCCTACCCAGCGCCCTTGGCCCAAAGAGAGCCCCACAGCCATGTGTGGTGCTGCAGAAAACACAATGGGCATCCAGGAACGGTTCTGTCCCCAGCCCAGCGAGAGCGCATTGTACCCAGGCAGCCGCACCCTGAAAACTGGTGGGCACAAATCCTATAGCTCTTTGGCTTAATGCCTTCATACCTTCTCCCCTTCTAAGCTGTTGTATATGCCCCCTTGTGTCCTTGTAGGACCATAGGAGACTGCAATCCGTTTGGGAATGAAAATTTTTCAGCTCCCCTCCCTAAGATCTGAGCTTTGCAACCGTCTCCTGCAAAGAGAATTTCACTCCCTTCCACCCCCCACCCCCCAGGCATGCCAAGCGGCTGCTGGAACCCGACACCGCAGCTTCAGATCTCGGAAGACTTATCGGGAAAAAGGGTGGTGAGCTAGGAAGCAACTTACGAGCTGTCTGTCCCCGGGGATTCACAGCCACCGGCTGAGCTCCTGCGCTCGGCTTCTGGATCTGCTGCCCCGCCCAGCTGCCGCGGCCCCTAGGGACTGGCAGCCCCCGGCTTGCTCCCCGGCTGGGCTGCGGAGCTCGCAGACTCGCCTGCAGCCGCGGTTGCTATAGAAAACCGGTGCCGCTGCCTCGCTTCCTTTTCCCTTCGGGGAGACCGGCACCGAGCGGAAGGTGGAGGTACCGGGTGCTGGCAGCTGACACCGAGTTTATCGTGTCGTCTTCCAACGCTGGCTGGGCTCGCCCACTCTCACGAGCGGCGCGGACGACGGACAGCACAGACGTTCGGCAGAAGCCAAGAGGGAAAAGGTGGGAGGGAGACTGAGGGAGCTTCAGCTCCAACACTGGGGACAGAACCTGAAATGGGTGGAGGCAGCGCGGAGAAGGGGAGGGACCAAGACCAAAATGGGCGGAACGCTGGGGAAAGCAGCCTCCGAGCCGCGCCCACTTCACCTGGGCTGCGTCCTGCGGCTGCCAGGGTCAAGTGGCCGACCCCGAGCCCTGCGCGAGGAGAAGGGAGGGCGCAAGCATTCGTCCCGGATCTAGAGGGGGTTCATTTATACCAAAAAGGGTGCTCTCCCGGAGAACAATGGGACTCCATTGTTAGTCCCTCGAGGTGCCACTGTATCCCTAAAATCTGAAGGATCTCCTTAGAACTCAAGCACCTAGCGCAAAGCAAGCCACAATCTCCTGTCCCGTCTTCCCTCCCCCACAAGTCTCCTCTCTAATCAAAAAGAGATACCTTTGTTTACAGAGTGTTCTTCGGGGAGTTGGTCTAACTGTCCCCAAAGATAACGATGCATCTCTGATTTCCTTCAAATATATTGTCCTGTTAGCTTCCGTGTGTGCATGTATGGCTTTGCAAACCTTGCATCTCTAAAGAAATGCTGGATTACCATTATTACACAAAAGCCACTTCTTAGAGGAGTTGCCAGTCTCGCGACAAACCAACTGTACCCGCTAATATGGAGCTTGCTGGTGAGATGGGTGAATGTATTGGGGAAAACTGCCTCCTGGACTGCAAGGAAAGCGCTTAAAGCAATGCCAGGGAGACTCAAACCTTGGCTTCGAGCCTACTCGTCTTCCATTGCTCTCTTTCCCGGCTTAGTTCCCGCGTAGAAGCAGCCCAGTTCTGTCAGTTTTTCGAGCCTTCCCCTCCAAGAGGCCACGAAAACGTGGAGAGCTGGATTGCTCGCTGCTGCTAGGGCTGGTGTAGTCCGGCGCTAGCAAAGAGCGTGTTCTGTCCTGCTTGGATTGTGGGTGCCCACGAGGAAGCATGTGCTCTCCTGAGACGGTGGGTTGTCTCCAATTTCGGTAGCACCCTCAGGCGAGAAGGATCTGCCTCCTACCTGCACCTTAGACTGCGGAGGTGGGGGAGAAGGGTTATTGGTGGGGAATGATTACACCGGAAGGAGAAGCTTTGCAGCTGGTCTAAAGTGGGTGCCTTAATGGGTGTGAAGAGCGACTGCAGCGGGAGCACCTGTGCCCTCTTACCACTTTGCAAACTTGTGCTTATTTCCCCTATTGCCACCGCAGTCTCTAGAGGAAATAACCCCTGTCATTGCAGGAACTTTATTACCATAGCAATTCTCTTAGCTGATTCTCAATCTTATCTGACAAGTAATAGAGAAGAAAGGATTTTTGTCCCTATCTGCCAGCCAAAAAGATATGTAGTAACATAATGGGTAGTAATTCTAGGTCAGCAGTCCAGGCTGTTTGGGGGCTGCACTTTAAAGCAAGTAAGCTTAGAGAACATGGTTAGCATGATCTGGCCTTGAAACCCTGGGACATTCAATCATACGTTTAGTAAGTGTTTTTAGCATTGTGCCGGGAATACAAAAAATTGTATGGGAAAACACCCATGGGAATCTGGACAGCAGCAGCCTGTCCAGTAGCTTCCTATCAGTGAAATTGCTTTACTCTTCTAGGTACTTAGGAAGTCTGTTGACTAGGGTCCTTTTAAAAACACCAGTAAAAGTGACAAGAAGAAGCATGAAACAAGTGTTCTGAAAAACAAAATCTGTAGGTGGAGTGTGAAAGGCCTCAAAAGAAAATAATAGCTGGCAAAACAAAGGCCTTACCTTTGTTGAATGTCAAGTGAGAAACTATACTGAGTTCATGCTAGAAATTTCACAAGGAAAACAGCTAATGAAGATAAGACTCCGGTGGTGTTCCGGGCTTTAAAAGACAACTGCTTCAGTTTTCTTAGGCTGATACCTGAATTTAATCCCAGGCTCTTGACAGTTTTATTTCTGGTTCATTTTTCTTATTTTCTTTTTTCCCCCCAATTATATGTAAAGATAGTTTTTTGACATTCATTCCCTCCTTCCTCCCCCCTGCCCCCTCCCCCCCTCGCCCTGAGGCTGGAGTTAAGTGACTTGCCCAGGGTCACACAGCCAGGAAGTGTTAAGTGTCTGAGACCAAGTTTGAACTCTGGTCCTCCTGAATTCAGGGCTGGTGCTCTATCCACTGCGCCACCTAGCTGCCCCGACATTCATTTTTAATAAAAATTTTGAGTTCCAAACTTTTTTGACTTCTTCCCTCTCATCTTCCAATTTGATCTCCCTTATATATATGTGTAATCATGTAAATATATTTCTACAATAGTCATATAGTGAAAGAAGAAACAGAACTAAAGAGAAAAGACTAGAAAAAAACATTTTTTTTAAAATGGTGAAAATAGTATGTTTTGATCAGCATTCAGACTCCATAGTTCTTTTTTCTGGTTATGGGTAGCATTTTCCATTAGGAGTTTTTTGAAATTATTTTGAATCACTGTATTGCTGAGAAGAGCTAAGTCAATCACAGCTGATCATCACACAAATGCTGCTATTATGGTGTACAATGTTCTCCTGATTTTGCTCATTCCATTAGTGTCCTAATTTCCTCACATCATCTCCAACATTTATCAATTTCATTTTCTATCATATTAGTTAATCTAAAAGATATAAGGTGATGCCTCAGTTATTTTAATTTGCATTTCTCTAATCAATAGTGAATTAGAGCATTTTTAAATATAATATAGACAGCTTTAATTTCTTCATCTGAAAACTGCCTTTCATATCTTTGAAGGATAATTGGAAAATGATTTGTATTCTTATAATTACATTAAATTAATATATAAATTCTTATACTTTTAAAAATACCTTACTAGCTTTTCAGTTAAGCCCTGGAAAGAGTAATCAGAATTTTTTGTTCATTTATTCTTATTTTTTAAATGTCAAAAATTCTTTTGTTGTTCAGGCAATTGGGGTTAATGGACTAATTCAGGGCCATACAGCTAATACCGTGTTTCCCCGATAATAAGACACTGTCTTATTATTTTTTTGGGACTAAAAAACACCAGAGGGCTTATTTTCAGGGGAGGGCTTATTTTATCCTCCATCATGCCCCTTTTATCCTCCATCATGCCCATTTTAGCCTCCATCATGCCCCTTTTATCCTCCATCATGCCCATTTTAGCCTCCATCATGCCCCTTTTAGCCTCCATCATGCCCCCTGAGTGCTTATTTTATTCTCCATCGCTTACTGAACTTACCGAGTTTTTAGATGGTCCTGTCTCAGCTCTACTCCGCGGCGCTGCTCTCAGTAGCGCCAGCAAGCAAATCACCAGGGAAGAAGAGGATGACGCCTCACTGCTGCAGCTCTGATGGATGCAGCTCGGAGCGCGACGTGCGTTTCACCCGGGAGGGGAGGGCGGCGCTGCTTACTGAAGGTACCGCTACGCAGCATATAGCGCAGGGGATCACCATGATGACCGTTTCATAGTAAGTTCGATAGGGCTTATTTTCGGGGGAGGGCTTATTTTAGCGGAATATTAAAGAGTATGTGGGTGTCTTATTTTCAGGATAGGTCTTATTATCGGGGAAACACGGTAAGTTTTAAGTGTCTGAGGCTAGATTTGAACTCAAGTCCCCCTGACTTGTGCTCTATCCATTGTACTACCTAGTTGCCCATAATCTTATAAGTTTGACTCATATATTTGAGAAATGAAGCATTTAATAGAAACACTGGCTATAAAAAAATGTTTCCCATTTTTCTGCTTTCCTTCTAATCTTGATTGTATTGATTTTATTTCTGTAAAACCTTTTTAATTTAATGTAATCAAAGGTATCCATTTGCATTTCATACTTTTAGTTTCATTATTGTCTTCTTTGATTTTCACAATTTCTTATTTAGTATTTAATTGGGGATTTTAAAATTTTATTCTTTTTTAAGCTTTTTTAGTCACATGTCCAATTCACCAATCTCCTTTTTCTCTAGTTTATTCATATAAGCATTTAGAGATATAACATTTCCCTTAAGAACTGCTTTGGCTCCATCCCATAAGTTTGATAAATTTTCTCATTACTGTCATTCTCTTTGATGAAATTATTGATTACTTCTATGACTTGTTTGACCTCCTCATTTTTTTAGGATTAGATTGTTTAATTTCTAATTAGTTTTTAGCCTATGTTTCCATGGCTCTTCATTACATGTAACTTTTATTGCATCATGATCTGAAAAGGATGTATTTAATATTTCTGCCTTTCTGCCTGTGACTGTGAGGTTCTTATGCCCTAATATGTGGTCAATTGTTATGTAGATGGCATATACTGCTGAGCAAAAGTTATATTGCTTTCTATCCCCATTTTTTCTAGATCTCCATGCGATCTGTCATATCTAATTTTTTAAAAAAATTATTCACTTCCTTAAGTTATTTCTTATTTATTTTGTAGTTAAATTTATCTAGTTCTGAGAAGGAAAGGTTAAGATCCCTCAATGGTATAGTTTTGCTGTCTATTTCTTCATGTAACTCACTTAACTTTTCCTCTCAGAATATGGATATTATACAGTTTAATGTATATATGTCTAGGATGAATATTGCTTTGTTGTCTGTGGTACCTTTAGCAAGATATAGTATCTTATCTCTTTTAATTAAATCCATTTTTGCTTTTGCTTTATCTGAGATCAAGATTGCTACCCCTGCTTTTTTTTTTCCTGTTTTACGTAAGCTGTAACATAATGGATTTTGTTCTAACATCTGACCTTTGCTTTATATCCCTCTGCTTCAAATATGTTTCTTGTAAACAACATAGTGTAGGATTCTATTTAATGGGAGAGTTCATCCCAATCACATTCACAGTTATGATTACTAACTGTGTATTTCCCCTATCCTATTTTCCCCTCTATTGATATTTTTGTCTCTCCTTACATTAGTTTTCTCCTAATGATCAGTGTTTTATTTTAGACACCAGTCTTTCTCTCAATCTGTCCTCCCTTCTATCCGTCCCCTCCTTTTTCTTTTCCCTTTTCCCTCATCGTTCCTGTAGGGTAAGAAAAATTGCCATACTCAATTGAATGTATGTCATTCCCTCTTTGAGCCAAATCTGATGAGAGTATAAAATTCAAACTGTGCTCCCCCCCCCTTGCTTTTTTTCCTCTATTATAATAGGTCTTTCATACCTCTTTGTGTTATATAATTTACCCCATTCTGCCTCTTTTTCCTCTTCTCCTAGTACAATCTAACCCCTTAATAATTTTTTTTTTTTAATTTTCACATCAAAGGTAACTTATAACCACATCCTCTGCCTAAGTATTCTCCTTCTAACTGCCCTACTAGAAAACAGTTCTTAAGAGAGTTACAAGTATCATCTTCCCATTTCGGGATATAAACAATTTAACCTTATTCAATACCATGTTAATTTTTTTTCTTCCTATTTACCTTTTTATGCTCTTGACTCTTGTGTTTTAAGATCGAATTTTCTATTCAGTTCTAGTCATTTCATCAGAAAAGTTTAAAAGTCCCCTATTTCATTGAATACCCATCTTTTACCCTATAATATTTTGCTCAATATTGCTGGGTAGTTGATTCTTGATAATAATCCAAGGTACTTTGCCTTCTGAAATAACATATTCTGAGTCCTCTTATTCTTTAATGTAGAACCTATCTGACTGTGGCTCCTAGATGTTTGGATTGTTTCTTTCTGGCTGTTTGCAATCTTTTCTCCTTGACATAATAATTCTGGAATTTGGCTATAATGTTCCTTGGAATTTCATTTTGGGATCTCTTTCCAAAGATGATTGGTGGATTCTTTGAATAAGTTTTACTCTGTGGTTCTAGGATATCATGGCAGTTTTCCTTGATGATTTCTTCCTGTTCATGCTCTTTTTTAAAATCATGGCTTTCAAGTATTCCAGTAATCCTTAAATTATCTCTGCTGGATCTATTTTCCAGGTCAGTTGTTTTTCCAATGAAATATTTTATATTTTCTTCAATTTTTTCATTCTTTTGATTTTCTTCTTGCCCAATTCTAATTTTTCAGCAATAATCTTCTTTAGCTAGCTTTTGTAGTTCTTTTTTCATTTGGCTAATTCCACTTTCAAAGGAATTGTGGTGGGGTTTTTTTTTTTTTTTTTTTTTTTTTTTTGTTTTGGTTTTTTTTTTTTTTTGTTTTTTTCAGCAAGTTTTTGGGCTTTTCTATTTTCTATTGACAATTTTTAAATAATTCTATTGTATCCCTTATTTTTCCCCCCATTTTCTTCTACATCTCTACTTTTTGAGTTCTTCTTAGAGGACATTTTAGACTTGAGACTAATTCATATATCCCTGTGAGGCTTCACATATATACATTTTGATATTGTTGCCTTCCTCTCAATTTGTATTTGGATCTTTCCTATCACCATAGTAGCTTTCTTTTTTGTTTTTTGCTCATTTTTGAAAGTTGAAATCTGCTCCTGGGACATAGCAGGCACTATCCTAAGCTTCTTTCACTAGGGTTCAGGGATCTAATCACTGGCTTTCTGTGACTGTGGCTTGCTAGGCTGACCTGGTCTAGTCCCACCTGTTGTTTCCTGGGTTCCAGGGATAGCAGTTTGTGTCCTATATTGGAGCTGGAGGTCTCACAGGTAACCCATTACGCTACTGGCCTGCTGAGCCAGGACTATGGATACTGATATATATTGTGGCTAAGTGCCTCCTGCTGGTATGCCTGGAGACCATCTGGGCTGATCTTCCCTCCTTTTTTACACAAATGAAGCAGATCATTCCTGAAGTCATTCTAAACTATCTTGGGCTGCAAAATTGTTTCTCTCCATCTTTATGTGGATTCTTTTGCTTCAGAATTCTTTTAGAGGCTTGATTTTTTCCCTGAGGAAAACTGGGGAGAGCTCATGCATCTTCCTTGCTTCTCTTTGCCACCTTGGTTCTGCTCCCCTGGGGTTCATTTTTCAAACTGTATGTTCCATTTGGCACTAACATACAGATTTTATACTTGAATTTATTGAAAATATTAAATGCTACAGGCCTACTTGGATGAAGGTATTTTTATAAATATTTACACATAGTTTTCATAACATATGGTATTTTTATAAGCATAAATGTTATATATGTATATACTTATAAAATGCCATATGAAAAAAATTCCTTGTACTCTTATAGAGACATTCTTTATACATATGTCTGTGTGCAAAGTTTATACACACACACATATATACATATACACACTCACCATCTCTATTGTTAGCTGCTGTTAGAGTACTTTATTTTCATTATTGAGTGAGTAGTTCCTTTTACAGTATCACAAATAAATCAAGTGAAAGGCAGGTTGAAGTGGCAGTTTTATTCTCTAATTTTATTTACCTACAGCATTCTTGTAAGGCATCATGGAATGTTGATTAGACTTAGAGTTAAAAAGACCAGGATTCAAATCTTGATTTTGTCATTTGCTGGTTGTATTAAGATGGCCAGGTAATTTTACTTTCTGAACGTCAGGCAAATCTCTAAGACTATAATTTAGAAATGGTACTTTTCCAAGCAGAGGGAGTTCTCACACCAATGAAGTCACAGGCCTTTGATAAGACTGGGCAATATTTGAACCTCTCTCTATTCTCTTCTCTCCCCTTTGGGGTTGTCCAAACTTAGTGATTTTGATTTTGGAGACTATTCTGATCTCCATAATCGCTTCTCCAAAGATCTAGTGGCCAAGGCTCCTTTGGCCTCTTAGTTCCCTTTGCCTAACTGATATTGTGCTATATATTGGAAAAGATCAAAAGAATTGGAATAATTCTCTAAATCTCATTTGATATTCACAACAATCCTTGGAGGTAGGTGCTGTTATTATCCCCATTTTATACATGAGGAAACTAAGGCAAACAAAGTTAAGTGATTTGCCAGAAGTTCAGTAACTAATAAGTTGAGCTCAGACCTTGCTGCCTTCAAGTCCTACATTTTGTCTACTGTGCCATATAGTTGCCTTTAATGTGAGATATGATTGTTATTTTGACTCTTAAGAACATGTATGTGACATTTGGTGAGTATATTATGACAGGACACTGTAGTAGTATTAACCCAAACTGGCTTGTGTACTGCCCTTCCTTAATCCTGCAAAAAGAGAATATGTCACTATATTAATTATCCAGCAAGGGAGTATAATATCAGAAATGTCATCTAGGCAGTACTCTATTCAAATCATTAGCCCAAGGGTCTCATCCCAGTTTCTTTGGCCTATGCAGAAGGAGGTCTTCATCAGCCAGCCTTACAACTCCAAATTCTAAAATAGTTTAAACCTGAATTTACTTGTGGCCTAATATGAAATATAGCTCAAATACAATTAAAAATAGGAAATCTCTGGTGCTGTTCCAATTTTACATTTAGAATGTTCTACTTTGAATATTCCCAGTAACAGAATTGATATATCACTTGCAAGAATCAAACCATACCTATGTAGACATTTTTGCTATAAATGGTATCAGAAATTTTTTTTTAAATTGTACCCAATACAAGAAAGGATCATAGATACTCCTAAGGGAAACAAAGTAGTTATAAAAGTTGGTTTCATCAAGCATTCACTAAGAGCAATAAAAGACATTGTTTGTTTAGATATTTGATCTTTTAAATTTTACATAGCTCATAATCAGCACTTGGAGACATTATTTCAGCTAATCTAACATCTGAAATGGCTGAAATAAAGGAATCCAATGAGCAATATGTAAAAAAAAAAATTTCCTCAACCCTTGGTGACTCGACTTCAGTGTGAAAGTGAGTACAAAGAAGAATGATGAAAACTATACTGAAATAGAAGCTTCTAGATCAATTAATAAGATCAAAAACTCCTCAAAAGCCCACAAATCTATCATGACTTCTTCCAAAAAGTGACTTGGAAGGAGGTAGGTGTGTCAAATATTGAGCAACATCACAAAATAATGAAACTGGTTATTTTTAGATATAGGAAATAACTTGGTACTGACATGAAAGTTATTTCAGAATCAATTGTCTAGTGAAAGTCAGTCATTACCTGGTTAGAATAAACTCATAACTAATACCAAATGAGAAGACAAAATAAAGATGAAAAGGATGCAATCATTGCAACTTCATTATGTTTTATTTAAACAATTGAACTGAAAAATAGATAGCAGGAGATACACTGACTGAATATGATTATTTCTTGAAGACATTTAATTAATATAAAAGTCACATTGAGAAGGCCAAAAAATTCAGTTTTGTCTTCTTCCCTGATTTAGAGTATAAGCTCATTTGCAAAAAAAAAAAATAGACAAAATAAACTTGATAGACAAAAATGAGAGAATGTTATGTCCAAAATGGTCTCCACAAATGTAAAAATTTATTCAGAAAAGCAGCCTGCAAAAGCAAAGTATAGCATGAAATATCTTTGAGCTAGATCATCTCAAGAGTATTTGGAAATGAAAGGAGAAGAATAACAAATATATGCAAAATGGAATAGCTGTCAGTATTTTACCATATTCTGTTCTCATTAGCAATAATAGCAGAACCAGCATATCTGGACTGTACCTTCTCAGTCCCCAGTATACTAATTGTGTGACCTGGGCAAGTTGTTTAATCCCAATTGCCTCAAAAAAGTCAAAAATAGTAGCTGATACTATAGCCAAAACAAAACCATACTGATGTGGAAGGCAACCACTGACCCATATGTCTACTTTCTCATCTCCCTTTCCAAAGAACCAACAAAAAAATGAAACTGGTTATTTTTTAACAGGTAGGAAATAATTTAGTGGACATGAAAGTTATTTCAGAATTAATTGTCTAGTGCAGTCAGAACATCAACTAGTTAGAATAAAACTCAAAATTAGAAGAAAAAATAGAGATGAAAAGGCTGCAAGCATTGCTAGTTCAATACATTCTTACAGAATTTTTTCAAAAGAAAAAAATCAGCAAAGCCAAAGAATCTGATAACATAAACAATTCTCCACACAGGTGGTTCCTCTCTCTAACCCCTCACCACCATCTCAGCAATGGGGGAAGATATTCTCCTTTACCTTCTTTGGGTGTTCTTTATAATACTGCAGCATTCATTTTTAAGTGATAATCATTTTTAAAATGTCTGTTGTGTTCCAGAAACCATTTGATTCCTTAGAGTGAGTCACATTTTTGCCTCTCTGGAATGTTGGGGAAATGAGTGAAATGTTGTTTGGAGCTTGGAGTTTCCCAGAAGCCAGGTGCTATCAATTTGGTACTTGCAAACAAAGACAGAAATAGAAAACACAGTCCCTGCCCTCAAGGACTTCTCATTCTATTGAGTAGTGGAAGTCTATGTGCAGAGTTCAGTCATTTTTTTTTTTCATTTTGTTTTTGTTTTGTTTTTCAATTGTGATGCTATTTGAGGTTTTCTTGGCAAAGATCCCAGGTTGCTTTGCCATTTCCTTCTCCACTAACTTTATAAATATAAACCCTGCAAATAGGGTTAAGTAAATTGCCCAAAGCCACACAGCTAATATCTGAGACCAGATTTGAACTCAGGAAGATGAATCTTGCAACTTCAGGCCTGAGGACTCCATTATGCTTTCTTGCTGCCCCTTGGACACATAAGTATATACAAATACATAGAAAGTAAATTCCAATGTGGAGGCATTGAGGAAATGAAAGAGCACCATCTCTGAAGCCAGAAAATTCAAATCTTATCTCTGCTTCTTATCTGTATAGCCTTAAACAAATCATTTGACTTCCCCAGGCCTCAATTTACTCACTTGTAAAATGAAGGGGTTGAATTAAAGGACCTCAGAAATTTCCATCCAATAAATGACTTGAATAATCTATCAAGTAATCTAACAAGTAATCTATTTTAAACGTGCAATTTGGGGCAGCTAGGTAGTGCAGTGGATGGAGCACCAGCCCTGAATTCAGGAGGACCAGCTCATTTTATAGAAGAGGAAACTGAGGCAAACAGGGTTAAGTGACTTGGCCAGGGTCACATAGCTAATAAACACATAGCAGAAACATATCTGTGTCCAGATTCAAAACTCCTAAAGGGGAGTCTTCCTGGTTTCCATCTACTTCTCCACCTAGCTGTCCATTCATTATATTAGGTTACAACTTTGTATATATGGTATTGCTAAGTCAAGTTTTCATTGCCTTCAACTGCTTCAGTGTCCCTTCTTTCTGTTTAGTGGCTTGAAGAGTGGAGTACCCATGATAACTGCATTAACACCCTGGATACCTTAGAATCATCTGGAGTCAGGATAAGCAAAAGTCCTTTCTCTTTATTCTTGGTCTTTAGGGGTAGGAGTGAATTGGATGGATACGCAGGATCTCCGTGGCCTTTCCTTTTCATCTCCCACCTAGAAGTGACTCAGCTAGTCTTACTCCACCCCATAGTACTCCTACAATTCTCTGTATACACCAAACGATGGGGCCAGCATAGGATTGTGGGAAGGGCCATTTTCCAAGCATATTCTTATAGAGTATTGCCCAATCAGTAATTAGCCTTAAATGCTCTGTTGTCAAACTTCAGTGCATTAACTCAAGAGTTTCAGCCCTTTACGTCTCCCACTTTCTTTTGTTCTAGAACACAAGTGGTCATGTCATCCCTGACTTCTCAGGAAGGTGAGAACTCCTTGACTTCTTAGGAAAGGAGAAGAAAACACCAAAAAGGAGGTGATCAAGCCCCCTCTTAACTTCTCAGGAAGGGAGGTGAAAACACTAAAAAGGAGATGATTATGTCCTCCCTGACATCTCAGGAAGGAAGATAAAAAGCACCAAAGGGAAGTGGGGATTGCTAGTGGGTTTCTGAACTGAAGGATCTTATTAGAAATGAAAACCCATCAGCATGCAAGGCATTACACAAACATATAGCAATAGCACACAGGCAATTAGTAATGACTCTCCCCACAGCTAGTGCAGGCTCAATGTGGTGGAACAAACATGAATTGTACATGCAAGTAGTGATATCACAAACAATAAAAATCAACATGGTGTTGTAAAAGATTTCCAGAAGTCCTAGAAGATGGGGATGTAAACAACTGTCACACATACACCTTCTTCAGCAGCCAATCTATTGTCCATTTCTTCATGTGTCAGGAAATCCAATGATCCCCGCAAGTTTTTGAAGTCCTGACACAGTCTTTTTATGTGTTAGGGAATCCAATGATTCCTACAGATTTTGAAGTCCTACAATAGTCTTATCATGTCTCAGAGAATCCAATGATTCCTGAGGATTTTGAAGTCCTATAACAGTCTTATCATGTCTCAGAAAATCCAATGATTCCTGAGGGTTTTGAAGTCCTACAACAAATCTTATAATGTCTCAGATAATCCAATGATTCCTGAGGATTTTGAAGTCCTATAACAGTCTTATCATGTCTCAGAGAATCCAATGATTCCTGAGGGTTTTGAAGTCCTACAACAATCTTTTCATGTCTCAGGAATTCCAATAATTCCTGAGGGTTTTGAAGTCCACCAATTTTTGATGTCCATGAGTCAAATGTCATAACTGCCAGACTCTTTCAGTGGTGGGCATATTCATCAATGGAACCACCTGATGTTTCTTGGGTCTTCTCCTTTGTTTCAAGGGTCTGCTCCATCTCTCTCCAATGTACAAGGAGAATACGGCTCATTGGCACCCATCTGATTCCTTCTCCATTTGTAGAGATACAAGCAAACCCTCTCCCCCAAACAGTTAACCTATCTGGTCCCTTTCATTCACCACTTTCTGGATCTCTCCACATCAACTGGCGATTATCTAAAGACAGTGGAGCTACTTGCACTGGATACTGCCTTTCCAGGGGGGGTTATAAAACCTGCCTGCTGGAGCCAGTGCATCTTTGTCAAAAATCAAGAAGTAATAGTATAAAGAGCTAGATTTAGAAGTTCTCTAGGGTTACCTGTGGCTCCCCCTTTCTTTTGTTTTTGGAGGAGCATCTTAATGTCTCTGTTTCTCCTCTCTACTATTGCCTGTCCTTGAGGATTAAAGGGAATGCCAGTGGTATGTAAAATTTTATACTGTGCACAAAAGTATGCAAAATGTTTAGAAGTATATGCAGGTCCGTTGTCTGTTTTTATTGCTTGAGGTACACTCATAATGCAAATGCTTGTATAAGGAATTCAGTCACTACTCGAGCTATCTCTTTTGCTGCTGGTATTGCAAAAGTGAATCCTGAAATAAAGGAATATTGGCCAACATGGTTAGAAGGCTATCTGCCTTTGAATTACCACCAAAAATAGGACCTGGAAGTCCACTATGAGAGTGGACATGCAAGATATAAATCTTACCTGGATGCTTTCTCACTTGCTCTTGAAGTTCCTTAAAAAGCTGATATATATTGGAAGCTAAAAATTTTATTTGGGCTGTGGCAATTATTTGTACCACACCTACTGAATAGGCCAAATCAGATATTATATTTATATCTCCTGGGTAACAAGTAACGGCTAAAATGATTGCATACAATTTGTTCTGCTGAGTGGACTGAAAAGGAGTTCCGACTACTCTCTTTATAGTTAAGTCATGAGAGTTTATAGTGCAAATATTATGTTTGGATACATCTGTAAAGATAGTTGATCCTTTAAGAGGAACTTTAGAGACCTTTTCTTCAAAAATCCATCACCAATTATGTAATAGTCTGGTTATCTTTAATGGAGACCTGTGTGTAAAATTTGGAGCTATAGCTAATAAAATTTGCCACTCTGGGATGGTTTTACAGCATACATTAATTTGTACATTAGTAGCATACATTAATTTGTACATTAGTATAAAAGATATATATCTTGTCAGGTCTTATCCTAGATAATTGTACTGCTTGGTTAATGGTCTTTAATAAAATTCTAGCCACAAGCACTGGGTAAGGAGTAAGGCTTTGTTCTGGTTATGCTGGGAGGTTCACCCACTCTATCACACTATCTCTTTGATGAAGGACTGCTGTAAGTGCCTCTTGTGTAGCAAAAACTAATATTTCCATGGGCTTTTGAGTGACTCAAGCACATTAGATAAAGCCAGTTCAACTTCTCTCAAAGCCTCTTGATCTTCTTTTGTAAGTTGTCATGGTGAGCTTAAATCAGTGTCTCCCCTTAAAATATCATATAATGGTTGTAATTGATATTTAGTTAAGTCTAATACTGAACACATTCATTGGATATCTCCTATCAATTTCTGAAAGTCATTTAAGGTGTTCAACTTCTCTCTTCTTAAAGAAAGCTTTTGTACTGTAAGCACCTTAGGATATACTTCCTATCCTAAATATTAAAAAGGAGCATGTCTTTGAATTTTTTTCTGGAGCTATGTGCAATTTGTAGTTCCTTAGTGTTTCCATGGATTTTTGTAGACATGCTTCTAACATTTGTTCCTCAGGTGCATATCCCAATATATCATCCATGTAATGAAATAACATCACTTTTGGAAATGCTTTTCTTACTGGAATAAGAGCAGTAGCAATATATATTTGACACATAATAGGACTGTTTTTCATTCCCTGTGGCAAAACTGTCCATTCATATCTTTCATAAGGCTCAGCTAAGTTAATGCTGGGCATTGAAAAGAAAAATCTTTTCATATCCTCCTTATCTAGAGGGATAAAATAGAAAAATCCTTAATATCTATAACCCAAAGAAGCCATTCTCTACGTAATTGAGTAGGAGATGGAAGTCCAGGATGAAGAGTTCCCATAGTTTCCATCTGTTCATTTATATTTCTTAAATCAGTCAACATCCTCCATTTTCCAGATTTCTTTCTTACAACAAATACTGGGGAATTCCAAGGATTTAGAGAAGGTTATAAGTGTCCTTGGTCAAGTTGCTCCTGTACTATGTCTAATAAGGCCTGAATTTTATTGCCAGCTAAAGGCCACTGTTGTAACCACACTGGTGTATCAGTTTTCCATGGGATAGGAATAGGTGAAAGTGTTGGCAGGCCTTCAACAGCAGCCCTACCTAAAAAACCAAAGTACTCATTTGTAATCCTAATTGTTGTAAAATCTGTCTTCCCCACAGATTGATGGGGATTTTTTTCAACTATAAAAGGAGTAAAAACTTCTGTTTCACCTTCAAAAGTCCATCTCAAAAGGGTAGCACTAACTTCAGCTTCTATTGATCCTCCTGCGCCAGACGTAGGTGTCTGCCTTAATCTTTGGCCAGTGACTGGGCCAGTTGGCACCTCTAATGATTGTACAATCTACATCAGTGTCTACCAATCCTTCTAATGGTATGCCATTTATATAGATGGTGAACATAGGTCGATCAGCTGTCACAGCTGCTGTCCAGTATATTCCTGGATTTTGTTGCTTGGAGTCAGAATCTGGGTTACTATCACCAGGTTGTTTATTAGGAATCTGTATCAGTAAACCTAGTGCTATTACTTCTCCTGATTGATAAGTCACACATTGTCTACCTGTACTAGTGACTGGGATATTATCTACACATTCCTCAGTTTCCCACATCAGTGTATGGATGGACACTGTTTTGTAAGTACTCTCAGGAGGTAAAATGGTCAAGTCTACTGTGCCTGGAGGCAAGGGATCCATAGGCTGGAGAGGAACAGATTTCACCTCTCCAGGGGGTATCTCAGTTATTCCAGCTACATACAACCTTATTCTCCCCAATTGTAATCCCTTTCTCCCATCAGGTTGCTTCCTGGCTGATTGATTGTATAATCTCTTTCTCCCATCAGAAGGCTTCTTGGCTGATTGAACTGAACTTCTAGGAACTCTCTGGGTATAGCATTGGCTGCCATCCTGCCCCAAATATTTTTGCCTTGGGCCCTGGGGCTGGGCCCCTCATCCCATCTCCCTGAATCAGTCTGCATTCTGATATCCAATGGAAGCCTCTGTTGCATTTTGGACATGGAGTTTTAGGTCTTGTTCTCCTATTCTGTTTTCTCACTCTGTCTCTGTGCCAACACTGAGCTTTCAGATGCCATACTTTACCACATTGAAAGCATTGACAAGTCTCTCTGGAAGTGCCTTGCCAAAAGGGACCCTGTCTTCCCATCTTGGGAAGTCAGCATCACAGCCTGGCTATAAATGGTATTTGTGACCACTGTGGCACAGTGTCTTATGATCTCCTCTAAAGGAGCATTCTTGCATGGTCCTAGTATAATTCTTCTACAAACTTCATTAGCATTTTCTTTAGCAAGTTGCCTTATAATAATATCTGTTACTGCATTTTCACCATTAGTTCATATGACAGCTATCTGCAAATGTCCTACAAAATCAGCAAAGTGTTCATTTGGCCATTGTGCTGTTTTCGTGAAGGCTTCTCCCTTGTTGTTTTTACCTAGGAGAAAAGCCCATGCATTAGCAGCAGCAGCAATCTGCTCATATGATGCTATGGGGTAATCAATCTGTACTGAAATGTCTGCATAAGCGCTAACTCCTGCTGCTCACCTCAGCAGGGTCAACTAGCATCTTACCTTCACCAGGTCTTCGTTGTCACAGCTTTGATTATTTGAATCGAAAAACGACCTCAAGAGGTCCCCCACAGAACACCCGATTACACACTAATATGCAGAAAATTAATCTTTATTCACTACATTATTTTACTACATAGAGTTCCCTATGTCCTAATGTTCTAATCCTAAGGCATAATGAATCTAATCTACTCTACTACAATCTATTCTACTCAACTCTACTACAATCTACTCTACTCTACTTCTCCTCCCCTTTTTGCAACCCCTTTTTCTATAGTCCCCAGGTCACATATCAGAGAGTGTCAGAGCCAGGTGCATAATCAATCAAGAGTGAGGAGGGCTTCTACCTCATTGGATGAGGCTTACTCAATGCCCTATTTTGGACTCAGGCAGAGTAAGCCTCTGAGTGCCTCAGACTCTGCTCTTGAGATTTGCCCTTGACCCTAACACATAAGAACCTACACCTGTTAGTTGGTCACAGGTGATTGGAGAATTAACTCCACTATGACTATTTTGTTGGGCTTGTATCCTACAGAGCTCACTATATTCAGAAAGTCACAACAAGTTTTGTCCACATTCTAAGCATGTCCTTGCTATAGATTTCCAGTCATTAGAGGTTAAGACTCCATAAGCCAAATTCTGTAATGATATCTTAACATAAGCTGATGTAGCCCCATAAAGAGAGCAAGCCTTTTTCAGTTCTTTGAGGATTTCTATATCAAAAGGAGTGTATCTTCTACTTTCTTGACCTGAAGAGTTAAACTGTTCAATCACAGGATACATTGCGATTTTCAAATCAGCTCAATCCTGCCCTTCTTCTGTGGCTTTAAGTAGTGCCTTTTGCAATCTAGTCATAGGAGGGGGTGATTTCTGGGGGGAGGTGCTGGTGATATCACTGCCTCTCCAACTACTCCTCCTCCCTCCATCCTGGAAGGTGAAGTTGATGGAGGTGTGTCAATAACCAGTTCCAGTTTAGGCGGGGTTGAAGCTTCCTGGTCAGAATGAGAATCACCATGACCTTCACCATGCCCTTCATCGTCACTTAACTCCACATTCCCTCTAGTGATATTGGTATTAATCAATTCATTGTCTTCCTCTTTTTCCTCACACTTTTTCCTCACCTCATCTGGCTGTTCTTAAAACTTTTCTTTTTTTTTTTTTAACTTGCAGGATTCTTTAAGGCCAATTATATTATGTTGTATATATATAGAATGTTTCCTTGGAAATTGAACCAGGACTTTTATCATTGTAGTATTCCCATAGTTGATCTCCTACTAGTTTCCAATTATCTGGCCCAATATCTTCTTCCTTTAAGAACCAAGGGGATGTGCGTTCTAATGTACCCAGGAGTCTATCTATCTGCAACCAAGTTATAATTAAGCCTTGTCCCTTGATCAACTTAAATATGTTTTCTATAGTGCTCCCTCGGGGTGGGGGTAGGGGAGAATATTTTCCTAATATCTGCTCCATTTCAGCTAGAAAAAGTTACTAGTTTAGTCCAGTGGCCCTCAAAATTTTTAAATAGGGGGCCAGTTCACTGTCCCTCAGACTGTTGGAGGGCCATACTATAGTAAAAACAAAACCTCACACTCTGTTTCTGACCCTCAGCCCATTTGCCATAACCTGGCAGGCCACATAAACATCCTCACTGGGCTGCATCTGGCCCACAGGCCGTAGTTTGAGAACCCCTGTTTTAGTCCTTAACAAAGTAAGTTCCCTGTTTGTCTATTAAAATACTCATCCTATTTCCTGGTCCCTGAGGGCTTCTTCAGTGAAATTAGGATCCTTGGTCCCACGTTGGGCACCAAATATGATGACTGCATTAGCACCCTGGATACCTTAGAATCAGCTGGAGTCAGGATAAGCAAAAGTCCTTGGTCTTTATTCTTGGTCTTTAGTGGTAGAAGTGAAAGTAATGGACACAGGATCTCTGTGACCTCTCCTTTTTGTCTCCTGTCTAGAAGTGACTTTGGCTAGTCTTACTCCACCCCTTAGTCCCTCCTACAATTCTCTGTATACACCAAACTACTGGGCCAGCACAGGATAGTGGAAATGGCCATTTTCCAAGCATATTCTTATAGAGAATTGTCCAATTGGTAATTAGCCTTAAGTACTCGGTTGTCTGACCTCAGTGCATTAACTCAAGAGTTTCAGCCCTTTTTCAGGTACCAAACCTTCTAACACTTTCCTCTACATAAGATAGAAAGCAGACTCTGGGATCATTCCATTCTACATCTGTTGCCCTCCCTGATTTCAACTCTAGTGGATAAGATATCCTAGTTCTTTTGTGTGTTATCTCCCCCCACCCCCATTAGGTTATAAATCTCTTGAAGGTATGGGCTGTCTTTCTTTTTTAATCATTGTATCTTCAACTAGGTGCTTGGCACATAGTAGGCATTATAGGACTGAATGAACTAGCTTATATTGCCTTATTTGTCTACACTTTGTTTTCCACTAGTAATATATCACAGCCTTGAGGTCAGAAACTATTTCAGCATTACATTTGTATTCCTGAAGTCTTGTACATATTTAGCACTTAATAAATGAATATGCATTGAAAGGATGAATAGTGTGCATAAGAGATCTCTGTGATAAGCACTGAAAGTGAAAGACTATAATACCTTAGCTCAATACCAAACATCAGCTGTAAGTTTATAAAAACTCCATGGCTACAGAAATACTTATGATTACACAAAGCATTCCAGAAATATCAAGCTGTATGCATTTTCACGTAGATTTTAATCACTTTTTTGGGCTAAACTGAGCAGGGACTACTACTCCAGATGTAGAATACTTCAAATTCTAAAATCCAAACCTTTTAAAGTACTGTTTCCAAAAGAGATTTTATAGTCTTCAGATAATGCAGATGTGAACTTTTTTTTTATGTCCCCAAAGCACATGCCTGTAACCAGAGTCTTTCCTCAAAAGATCTATTTTCTGTAATATTATGTATAAACCAGGTTACCCCACCAGGGTTGCATTTTGAAGAAAGGTGAGACTTGAAGATTAGAATTTTAAAAATGATCACTTTTAATTTGCTTGTTCCCATCTAAAGTTTCCCAGCTCTGGCAAACTAAAATCTCATTCTTTGCCACTCCTTGAGATATTTACCTACCACTTCCAGGGTATTTCCTCTGTAGTTTCCCAAAAGATTAGGGTATTACTCAATCTAATTAAATGCTTCTGAGAATTCTGAAGCAAATCAGCTGAGTTCTTGATTCAAATTCTCCTGATTTAGTACTGTAAAAAATATTGTAGGGGCATATTGTATGTGGGTTCACTCTAGGACAAAAGGGCTACCAGAAGCACACTGTTACTTGGGAACCCACAATCATTTCTAAAAGAAGATAGGTAATCAGAAGTACTATTAAATCTCTTGGCTCTTTTGTTATACATATTAGCTTTTGAGTCCTAATGAATGCCAATTTAAAACTTGTGGCTCATCCTTACATCTATTTACTTATTAGATATTAATAGTTAGAATTTTAAATTGTAGCATGTCATTTTGTATTTATATACTTGTATTTTTACACACATTATCTCATCCTTGTGAGGGAAGGTTACTTAATTGTCCTATTGTGACACATAAAGACAGTAAGCCACAGAGCTTAAATTTCCATCTACAATGAGAATCCTTAGTCCTTGCAAATACTTTCTCTGTAAAGATCTCTTACCTCATATCCCAGACTGCTGTACTTCTAAGAGGTGTATGAGTATTCAAAGGGAGCTAGAACTTCTGGTGTGAGGGCTTCCCAAGCCCTTTTCAGGGCTGCTCATCCATCTTTCTTATCCACCTTCATGCAACTCTCATCCTTGGCTCCAAGAAGCTTCAGCACATCCAGCAGCCATATCCAGGAAAATCATCTTGGCAGATGAACTAAACTTGTCAGGTTAACTGACAAGCCACAAACTCATCAGTGAGTTAAGGGGATGTTTACTCCAACCATATGAAGACTTTCCCCAATGGAGTAGGCAGATGAGAACAATTTGGTTTAATGATCTGAAAGCAGATAAAGTGGAATGCTTAGTGCTTGCTTGATCGACATTTAAAACATCAAGGTCATCCATCCAATCTTGGGCCATTGCCAGTCATTCTAACGTTTGTCCTGCCTTTGAAAGGAAGAGAGGGTTAGGCTGATGACTTTGTATAGCTCTGTCTCACTTAAATCTAGTTCACTCATGAGTTAGGACATCACCCTGTGATATCATTGGTCCTATTTGAAATGAAGGCCAAACAACAGCTTATCAGAGAATCAGAGAATACAATTTGTCTGCCAAAGCTGTTGTTAAAAATAACTTCACTGGATTTATTTTCCTGGACTACACATCTTTGTATTGAGACTGCAATTGTTTCATTTGCTTATTTTTTTAAATTTCACTTATGGGAGGAGTCAGATAGTAGGAGAGACAGATTAGTAAAAGAAAAAAGGAGATTGCTATAAACATATAATGACATATATGAGAGAAATTAAAAAAAAACATTTCCTTATATGAACCTTAAAATTTAATATTATTAATTGAACATAATTATTTTAATAATTAACAATTTGGGGGGCAGCTAAATGTCATAATGGATAGTGTTAGACTTGGAATCAAGAAGACTGATCTTGAATTCAAATCTGGTCTCAGCCGCTAGCTGTGTGTACCAAGGCAAGTTATTTAACCCATTTGTCTCAGTTTCCAAACTTGTAAAATAAGCTGGAGAAGTAAATAGCAAACAATTTCAGGGTCTTTTGCCAAGAAATCAGTCATTTGTTACAAAGAATCAGATACAACTGAAATGATTGAACAGCAACAAAAATTAATAGCATTAATAATAAAAAGATATTTATTTTTATTGATCTCTCATATATCATCATGTATAACTATTATGTATGTATGTCTCCTCTTCTATTATACATCTCTTTCACTATCCCTCATGATCAAATTACAAGAAAAAAGTAATTAATACAAAGATGAGTAGTCTGGTAAAACAAACATATATATAGATATATGTATAAATATATGCACACACTATAAATATAGTGTGTATATATGCATACACATATACATGTACATGCATATTGTATGTATATGTATGCATACGTATATGTACTTATATATACATACATAGACACAGACATTTAGGAAGGGGAGGGGGAGGCCTACAAGGGGAAATTTACGTGATACAAAAACAAAACTTATCAATCAAATATATACATATGTATATATTACTCTATAGTTTGGGGAGAAAAGGCATCTCAGTAGTGGGTATCAAGAAAGACTTCATATGGCAAAAGTGATCCAAGATCTGAATCTTAAAAGAGAATTGGGATGCCATGAGGAAGAGGAAAAAAAAAGATGCATTCCAGACATGGAGGATAACCTTTCAAAGAAAAATCATGCAGAAATTGATTCATCTCTGAGTTCCCGGAACAGAAAGAATAGGCAAATATGGCTGGATGGCAGAGTGGGTATCTTGGAGAATTCCAGAAATTACCTTTACGAATGAATGATATTGACTTTTTTGCTGTATTCTTTTGAAAAGATATGAATCTGTGGCGGATCTGTCCCTGGCTCCCAATGTAGGCACAATTGGTGACTGATTTGAGGATGTTGCTACAATATTGATGGAAAGATAGGAAATCCAAAATCCTATAGACCCTTAACAACATATAAGGTTGTCTGTAGTGAAGAAGAAGAGAACTAAAATAAGACTGATACAGAAACTTCTTTTCATTTCAATCCCTGCCCCCAGTGGTTTATCTGGTATTTCACATTCACTAGAATTTCTGGAATTATTCAACTCACTTGATAATTTTTGGATGATT
This sequence comes from Sminthopsis crassicaudata, assembly GCF_048593235.1. Taxonomy (NCBI): domain Eukaryota; kingdom Metazoa; phylum Chordata; class Mammalia; order Dasyuromorphia; family Dasyuridae; genus Sminthopsis; species Sminthopsis crassicaudata. The sequence goes on from NC_133618.1 coordinate 78,107,551, forward strand.
CTTCTGGTAGGGACAAATTCCTTTAACCTATTTATAGAGGTCTATCCATAGGCTTATAAAGTCACTCCAGTTTCAAAGATTTTGTGTGCTTAATATCAAGTCCATGACTGAAATTGAATAATTGAACATCTTATCACTTAGTTTAAGTGGGGTGAGATGCAATGACTTGGTTGATTTATTCAGTCGCATTACCCTTACACATTTGACCTCCCACTTGCACAAATCCTAAAATGAAGGAAGCTGAGAAAAATGAGAAAATAGTTCCTCTCTGGGAACTCCTCTGAGTTAATGCAATGCACTTAGGAAGGGAGCAAGAAGCTGCATATCTAACAAGAAACAGATCCATTTTTTTTGTCCCTATCACCCTGAAATCCCAGAAGAAAATATGAAAACTATGGTTGGGGGTGGGGTCTTGGTGGAGATGCTGAAAGAGAAAAATCTTGAGCTATTTTTCTAGAGGAGAAAATAAGTTTTGTATGTAAAAAAACACTTTTGAATTTAATCTCATTGCCAAAGTAAATAATATATAATATATAATTAATTTATCAGGGAATTGATGAGAAGAAAATATGAACTGAAATCACAAATAAGTTCTAGCATTATAGCTAGTTTATTGGTGATCTAGTTCAAGCTTTTTATCTTGAAGATGAGAGAAACTGAGCCTCAGAGATGTTACCCAAGATTATACAAGTAGTGCATATGCTAGCATCTGAACCTAGATCTCTGACATCTAATTAGTCAGATCACAGGATCATAGATGATCTCTACTGATTTTCTATTCCTCATTTGATAGTTTCCATATATTAAAAAGCATTTAAAAAATAACAATCTAAATCATTCTATTAGTTTTAACTAACTGACGCCTTCCACTGGAATATTTAATAAAACAGAGTAAAATCTCAATCTTTTGCCTATTAGCTGTTAACTAAACCATCTTTTCCACATTCTAAAGGAGAAATACAAAAATCTTAAGAATACAAATCCATATCAGGTTTTTATTAAAAACAAATTCAGTTCAATCTCCCACACATTGTACTTGAAAGATATCCCAAGACCACAAGATTTCAAGTTTTAAAATTAAATTAAAAGTTATCTAGTCTACCATTCTCATTTTACTGAGGAAACTGAAACCCAGATAAGTAAAGTCACTTGATTGCATCACACAGGTGATATAACAATAATAATACATTTACATTGAGCTTGAAGGTTTTTGAAGCACTGTATCTATATTGTCTCATTTGATTCTAAGAATATCCCTGTGAGGTAGCTACTGATATAACCATAGTTTACAAATGAGGGTCATATAGCTAGTACCTAAGGCAGTATTTTAACTCATGTTTTCCTGATTCTGGAGCTAAGGCTTTTACCCAGTGGGGCACTTCCCAGTATGTTCACCATTCACAGATACTGAATTGAAAAAGACCCTTCAGAAACAATATATTAGAGCTGAGATTCAAATACAATTTAATTCAGTCTTACAAATATCAGTTAAACAGTGTCTGTATGCGAAAGTGATGGGTCCTCTGACTCAAACTCCATTTAGTCATTGGAGCACAGATTTTGGGGCTGGGAGGGACTTTAGGTCAAGTAAGACATGGTATTATGAGGAAACCAAAGACTAGAGAAGAAACTTCTCCATTCAAAAACTGCTTCAGGAAACTGAGACCCACAGACACTGTGACTTTTTATTTTAACATGTGTCTCCTCTAATATTGTAAAAAACATTAATATTCCTAATGGAAGCAGAATTTACTTTAAGGGTCATAATGTCCTGCCTCTGCTTTCTATAGATGACAGAACTGATGGCTAGACAAGGTAAGTGATTTTCCTGAAATTATAAGATAGGAGGAGCTATCATTTATAATCAAGCTGTCTCACTCTAAATTCTCTAATTCCATGGCATCATGCTCCTTTTGTTGAGAAAGGTAGTTCTTAAGCACATCAATTAGACTTAGATGGTCTAAATCATGGAAAGATATTTGCAATGAATTTTGAAATAAAAACTCTTCTCTTTACTTCTTAGTCAAACAGAACCACCATGCCAAAACCAAACCAAACCAATTTTGGTCAATTTAGGTTTTCCTGGGGAAATGGATAAAAACTGATATCTGGCATAAACAAGGGCTTGCTTTGATTTCTTGAAACGCACAGTGCATCACCAGAGCAAGGACAGACTGGTTTATGAAGGCCAGTACTTGAAGCATGCACAAATGTCTCCTGCTTATTTTCAATCTAAGTGATCACCTAAATGGAAACTTTGGTGAGCCTACTTTCTTGTCAAGGAGGTTTGGTGCTATGTGATGCTGGAAATTTTCCTAATTGGTTGCGAATCTGAAAGTACTAATTAATCAGGAGGTGTTAAACCAGAATTAATTATGCATGAAAAAAGAAGGACCTGCCCAGGTCACCCTTTTTTTCTTGACAGCTTCAAATAAGGAAGACATCTTTAGGCTACTAGATGGAGAAGAAGCAGTTATCACCATGTTTGTAAGCAAAGAGCAACTCAGTTTCTTTTATATTTATTCTTTCTTGATTTTATGGGAAGTAGTATTCTGACACTGAAATATCAAGAGGGCCTGGTCAGCTTCAGCGATCCAGAGGTTATTCTGGCACCTGGAATTGATAGAAGAATCCACCAGGGGCTGTAGGGTAGCCACAGGAAACCACAGATGACCTAGTAGCAACATTGATAAGGACAAATCCAGGATATGGCATTGTACTCTTTCTAGGTCTGGAGCAGCCTCAACTAGCAATAATTGACCCCAAAATGGAGCTAAGAGGAAACCTCATGAGAGCGCCACAAAGGGACACAGACTTCTAGAACCAGGAGTCAAAAGGTACTATTTGGCCACATATGACCTCTACATATGTACCTCACTCTCACTGTACTTTAAGCTAAAGCACACTCTCCCCAGGCACCTCATGTATGTTAAGGGGAAGTGTGCCGACCAACTTTTGAAGGAATGTGCATATTATATCAATTGTTCATACCATAGCTTTTCAGTAAATTACTTTTCTAAAAGCTAAAAAAAATCATTAAGGGTGATAGAAAGGAGAAAATACTGAAGTCCCACAGGTAAGAAAAGTTTGTATTTACATTCATGTCATTTGAAATTAAATCTTCTATTTCCACAGCACTATGTTCTTTCTGTTGATAAGATTAGTCATTAATCATTGCAAAATCTATACTCATCAGATAGACTTAGATGGGCAAAATCACTGAAGCATATTTGCAAAAGTTTTCTATTTAATCCTGATCAATCAGAAAAGTCAATTAACCAGAATGTTTCATCTTCCTTTTCCCCCATCCCACCTCTAAAAATTTTGGTCAATTGAAGTTTTACTAGGAACATGGATAAAAACTTTTATATTTGTCATGGACAACTTTGTTTTCGAAATTCATAGAGGCTCAGAAAACTACATTAAAACATAAGTGTCTCTTGGTTATCTCTAGAATCTTGAGAACAATCTTGAGTCAATTGTCTTATGAGGAACACAACCTACCAATTCAAAAGTTCAATTAGGAGAATAGTTTCAGATAACACATTATATTTGAATTAAGGTATGGAAGATATAAGGGACTTCAAATATAGGTACTTCTTTAACTGATGGTCAACCTAGTTCTACATCTTTATACAAAAGAACAGAATTTTAATTTAATTTAATTTTAATTATTTAATTTTCCCCAATTAATATTCAAAATTTATTTATTTTTTTACATTTGTTTTTAAGATGTTTGAGTTCTGGGTTCTTTCCCTTAACCCCACCCACAATTGAGAAACCACATGTGAAGTTAGGCAAAACATTTCCATAAAAGCCAAGTTGTGAAAAAAAAAAAAACAAAACAAAACAAAACAAAAAAAAAAAAACATAAATCTTCCAAACTAATGAAAACAAAAACTCTCAAGAAAAATTAAATTGGAAATAAGAGAGAGGGAGAGAGAAATGCAGAATGCTTCAATCTATATTAAACACAATCAGTTCCTTCTCTGGGTATGGATAGGATTTTTTTTTTTTTGTTAAGTTTTTTAGAATAGTTGTAGATGATTATACTACTGAGAACAGCAAAGCCATTTATAGCTGGTCATCACAGAATAATATTTTGTATACAGTATATTTCATTTTGTTTAGGGAGGATTTTCCAGGGTTTTTTTTTTTTTGTTTGTTTGTTTGTTTTTTTGTTTTTGTTTTTCTGAAAGCATCCTGCTCATCATTTCCCAGAGAACAATAATATCATATCAGAGAAACTTGCTTCGAAATTTTTTTTACTATTACTATTTGCCTCCATTTATTCTTTCTCCTTTTATCCTGCCCTTCCTCAAAAGTATTTTGCTACTGACCATTAGCTCCTCTCTCCCCCTGCCCTCTCTTTTATCACCCTCCTCACCTTCCCATATCCCATTCCTCTCCTGGTTTTCTGCAGGGTAAAATAGATTTCTCTACTCCTATTGAGTATGTATGTTTCTTATTTGAGCCAATTCTTATAAAAGTAAAGTTTAACTTACTCTCTTCTTCCCCTCTTTCTCTACAGTATGAAAGTTTTTCTTCTTTTTTTATGGCAGATAATTTGCAACATTCCACTTCTCCCTTTTTCTTTCTCCTAATACATTCCTCTCTCACTCCTTAATTTTACCATTTTTAAAGAAAAAGATATTATTTCTTCACATTCAATTTATATCCATGCCCTCTGTGTGTATGCATACACACATATTCTTTCTAACTGTCTTAATAAGAATGAAGAACAGAATTTTTATTATTTATTTTGCTGTTTTTTGGGAAGCAATCAGGATTAAGTGACTTGCCAGGGTCACACAGCCAATAAATGTCTGAGATTGTATTTGAACTCAGGTCCCCCTGACTGTTGAGACCGTGTTCTCTCCAATGTGTCACCTAAGTGCCCTAGAACAGAGTTTTTAAAAAGATAGAAACAATTTTTACCCCAGCACAAGGGCCTAATTGCCCTTTGCTAGTTTGGACCCCAACTAGTAATTAAGAGTGCAGGGGTTCTGGTCCTATTTATGTCTCTAACTAGCTTTGTGGCAATAAGAAAATCCCGTCGTCTCTAAACCTTGGTTTGATCATCTGTAAAAGGAGAAGGTTGGGCAAGATGATATCTACATTTTCTTCTAGCTTCAATAATCTGTTTACCCCAAGCTTATCTTGATTTTCATTGAAGTATAACTCAGAAAAGGGATGTGGTCTGGGCTAATAACTTTCCACAAAGCTGATTTCCTGGACCCTATTTGAAACAGTGCTATAAACTCTTGCTTCCATCAAAGACATAGAAGCTCAGTGATTCCTGTGGCTCAGGGAGGATATTCTGGGTGGAATCCCCCAAGATCAAGGGGAAGGAGTGACCTTTGTGTCCTCTAGCTGTGGCATCCTGCCAGTGGGACAGTCTGAATCACTCAGGAGCATCTCAGTCCATTGGGCTCTCAGTATAAAGTCAACATCCTTTGACACAGAAATATTGGATGAGTAGATTGCAAAATATTTTGGTTATAGGGTGACTTGGTTGGTTTTCCTTTCTTCCTTCTCTTACCCATTCTCATGCAATATTGGTCAAGCAGTGCATAAGATTTTTGATGGACTATATTAAAATGGGAAAACATCAATAAGGCATGGGGGATAGTACAGAAAAAAGGTTAAACTACAAACGTAGAGAATAGTTAGTTACATCAAGGAAAAGAAGAAAAGGAAGATATGGAAATAATCTAGAAGAGGGGCTCTTTTGTGTCATGGAATTCTTTGGCAATCCTACGCCTTCTCCTCCTCCTCTAGAAAAATCTTTTTAAATATTTAAAGGAAATACCAAATTTAGTGAAAATAAAGACAAATCTTTTTTCCCATTAAATTTCCTGTACCCCATGAAATCTATTCATAATCTCTCACCCCAAAAATCCTTTGACTCCTGAATTTTAGAACTGATCTAAGCCATTATAATATCTCATCTTTATATAATCTGTAGAGTTATTAAATGCTTCACATATGAGGAAACTGAAGCTCAGAAAAGTTAGATGATGTTTCAAAGTCACACAGCTAGTAAGACAGAGATAGAATACTCAAACTCTATTCTTCTAATTTGAAATCTGGGATAGCACTAACAGTTAAGGCAAGAAGTCTGCTCTTTTTTTACATTCCCTAAGTAAATCTAAAGAAAGTGAGTTTCCAGGGAAAAAAAGAATTACCAATCTTGGATGTGAAACTATCTGGATTAAATGAATAAAATCTTCCTTTTGAATCCTGACATATCAATATTCTGATGTATGGATTTTCCAGCTCATTCTAAAATACTCAGTGTTGATCCATGGGTCAGGAAATACATAAATAAATCATTGTTTTTGAAGAAAGGCATGGAGAATTTACATGAACTGATAAGAGGAAAAAGCAGATCCAGGAAAACAACATGCCTAATGATTACAAAAATATCAATGAAATGGCATTTGCAAGCAAACAATGAAACAGTAAAATTATAAGGAGTTTGTGAAATTATAAGGAACAACTTTGGCCTCCCAAAAGACAGATGAGTAAACGTTACATTATGCTCTTTTCTAGAAGCCTAAAACATTGTTTATATTAGGCTTTGTTTTTCCATATGTAGATTGACCTTGCTGTATTTTTCTTTTCAGATTTCTCTTCTGAGTTTTACAATATTTTTTTATTCTTAATATATTTATTCTTCATCTTTTTTAAAGTTCTTTGTTCTAAGGGATAGCTTTCTCATTCCTCAGCTAAAAATCCACCTTTTAACTTCTGAGATTAACTCCAATTTATCCTGTACATCTTATTCATAAATAATTATTAACATATGATCTCCCCCATTAGATTTTAAGCATCTTATATTCCCAACACTTAGCAAAATGCCTGGAACATAGTAGGCACTTAGTAAATGCTTACTGACTTGACTCTCTTGGAGGGAAGGAGAAAATACAGAGGGGAATCTAGGCAATGTAAAAAAAAAATTGAAAGTATCAATAAACATCCATTTTTGAAATCAATATTTTCAGAAGTCAAGAAGGGAGAGAATCAAAGGGAAAATACAAGAGAAAGCTTCAAGCAAAGACATCTAAAAATTCCAAAAGAAAAGGCTATTGAAGGAGAAAAGTATTACAGGATTCCTGGCCCCTGGATCTTCTATTCTCTTCTTAAGGCCCAGATGGGTGCTTTCATTTTCTATTATGATGCATGTTTTTATTCTTCTTTGAAAAGAATATTCTCCTGTGTTTTAAGAAGTTATTCTCAGCATTTCTCTCTGTCTCTTTCTCATTATTTTTAAATAAAGCATTGGCGGACAAGCCCTTTTCTGTTCTCTTATTTCATGATTGAGAATGTGTGAGCTGGAGCCAAGTGGAGGAAACAAAGTGGTCATTTCCTCATCCCATTTCTAATATAACCCAGGTTTGAGTAAATGTAAGGGAGGAGCATGGAGTGGCTCAAAATTTTTTAAATCTTGTTCATTGGCAAATACCAAGAGCCAAGATGTTTGTCCATCTTTTAAAAATACGCCAATCACCTTAGCAAACATTAATGATTTGGAAAGCAGTAGGAGGAGACATGATTATTTTACTTAAACATAAATTTACTTTGTCTTTAATTCATTGCTCTATGACTTGGGTCATGGAACTTAAATTTTTTTTTTAATTATTCAAGTGAATTAGCTTTGATTACAAAAAGTAATCCCATAAGGAAATTGACAGTTAAAATTAGAAGAGTCAGAATAACCCTTTGTAAAAATGAAATTTTGCATATATTTCTTTTTTAAAATAGTATTTTATTTTTCCAAATACAAAGATAGTTCTCAATATTCATCTTTGCAAAATCTTGTCTAGCATCTATTTCTTTAAAAAGAAACATTTATTTTCTCTATTTTTTTCTTTTGCTTTTTTTATTTTCAAAACATATGCATGGATAATTTTTCAACATTAACCCTTGCAAAGCCTTGTATTCCAATTTCCCCTCTTCCCTCACCCTCTCCCTCAGGTGGCAAGTGATCCGATATATTTAACATATATTTCTTAAGGTACTTTTAAAGCAAAATAAATTTTAGGTCCTATAATGTGACCTGAGAGAAAAAGATGATAATTTATTGATGAAGACTATCCATTTTAATCCAATTGTCCATGTTGACCAAAACAGCAGTCCAATAGAACATAGGAATATTAGGATTTGTCTTGGGTCGGGACCCTTCAGCCCAGAGAGAATCTGCTGACAATGTCTGGTTTGGCTCCCCACCTCCCTTTGGTGTTCTCACCCTTCCTGAGAATTCAGGGATGGCATGACCATGTGTTCTACTTGAAGCAAGGATACTTACAGTAAGAGACATTTCCATATCAATAGCAGGGTGCTTATAGTTAGCACTTGCTCAGTCTGATGTGATGATATAATGGTTCACTACTTGGCACATGCTTAGTGTGCTGTAATGATGTAATCATACTGAGGTATTTAAGGGCTGAGAGGAATGAGGAGACTCCATCTTTGACTACCCTCATGAGTTTCCTGCCTCCTTCACTCCTCCACTAAGACTAAGGCTGGTCCTGAGATCCTCCAGAGAGCTAGTTCAGGCACCATATTTTGGCACCCAAACAGGGACCTCCGGAAGGACACAACAGATAACGATTACAATGTCCCAAAATATAAAGGTCTCTATTTGGAAGTAATGGGCTTCTTTTCATTGGAGGTCTTCAAACAATAGCTGTACAAGCATTTGTTTACTTACCAAGATGGGGTTCCTTTGGGGGCTTATACTAGATGCCTACCAAGATGCCTTCCCACTCAAAATTTTTGTCTTTCTGTGATTCTGAAAGAACCAAGTGCATTTCACTTTTAAATGTTTGTCAATCTTCTCTTGACCCTAGAAATGCCCAAGTACCCAACCTATTATAGTATTTGTTAAGACAATCTGCATGCAGTCTAGTTACCAAATTCAATATTTATACCTAGTTCTTAACCCTGCCACTACTATCTTATATGGATGCTAGACCAAGAAAAGGTTAGCTTGCTTCCAAAGAGGTAGCTGAGGAATTGCTCTTTATCTAAGTATGACAATATCAGTCAGCTGCCCACTTGAATGGTTAATGTTGCCTATGGAGAAAAGAAGTACCTCCTCATAATTAACACAGATCCTTATGAGCCCAAATTCTGTAACTCCTTCCCTGACCTTTCTCCAGATCAAAATTATAAGTCAATACACATTTATTAAGTGCCTACTATATGCTAAATGCTGGGGTTACAAAAACATGTAAACAAAAACAGTCCCTAAACTCAAGAAGCTTATAATCTAAGAGGTAGAAACATGAAAACAAATATGTACAAAGCAAGAGCCTTATTTCTAAATGCCCATTGGCCATCTATACCTGCATTTCCAAACAAATCTAGTATTTATTACATGCCTACTATGTGCAGGACACTGTGACAAAGGCTAGGAGTACCCAGACAAAATTAAAAAAAAAAAAACAGTCCCTACAGCCAAAGTGCTTATAGTCTTCTGGGAAATGTATCGCATAAACAGATTATTATGACAAATGCATATATTGTAATTTGAAGAGAAGAGAGTGAACTAACAGCCAGGGAATAAAGAAAAGACTTCTGTTTGGAGATAAGACTGAGCTTTAAAGGAAACTATGGATTTTCAGAGGCAGAGAGGGGCATGGAAAGCATCCCAGGATGAGTAAAATTCTGCAAAGGTATAAAGGAAAAAATGGAATATTGAACTCAAAGAACTAGAGTAGACCAGTCAGGCTGAAAATTAGAATGAAGGGGAGTAATCTTTGATATATACTTCATCATTTCCCCTAAAAATACAACTTCCCCTGCTTCATTCTTGCAGTTAGTAGCACCACCTTCTGCCTTGCTTGCCAGGCTTCAAACTTTTGCTTTATGCCTGATTCCAAGGACAGCTTTCTAGCCATTACACTAACCTGCTTTTTTGATTGAAACATAGAAGGCACTTAATAAATGCTTGTTGATTACTTTGTGCTTTATAGGCATTTGTGTTGAGACCTTTGAAGTATTGAAAGGTGTTATTTTCATCGGGTGATACCATACTATCAGACTTTCTAAGGCAGGCATTGTGGTCTTGATTAAGCTTTCCAGCTTCCCTAATTTGAATCTAATAGATGATTAATATGTTTATTGGGTTGAATGGAGTAGGATTCAACAGACAGAAAATTTGCTGTGCTCCTTATAAAGGTAGGAAGAAAACAAGGAAACAAGACTTTTTTTTTTTTTTCCTTCAGTAGTATATTATCTTTCCAAATACGTGTAGATAGCTTTGAACATTCATCCTTGTGTTCCAAATTTTTCTCCTTTCCTCCCTCACTTCCCTCTCCTTCCCATGAGAGCAAACAATTTGATATAGATTAAATATGTTATCCTTTTAAACAAATTTCCACGTTTGTCATATTGTGCAAGAAAAACAAGATAAAGAGAAAAAAACAGAAGAAAGAAAACAAACAAAAAAGTGAAAATACTATGCTTTCATCGACATTCTTTCTCCATAGTTCTGTCTGTGGATGTGATTGGCATTTTCTACCCCTAAGTCTATTGGAATTGCCTTAAATAGCCACAGTGTTTAAAAGAACCAGGTCCATCACAATGGAAACAAGAAATTTTTAAGCACCTACTACGTGTGGAGAACTGCATTCTCCCGGGGAGGTAGGTGTTTTTTTTTTTTTTTTTTTTTTTTTTTTTTTTTTAATCCCATTTGATAAATAGGATAAAGAGAGAAGTAAAGAGACTTGCCTAGAATTACTCAGAGTAAAAATCTAGATTTGAACTCAGCTCCTCCCTCTATTCCCAGTGCTCTAATCACTGTCCCATACAATAGGATGTGACCTTCCTTTCTGTGGTCAGCCTGAGTGACTCAACAATACGGATTTCCTCTGTTGCACATCATTTCTGAGCATCTTAAAAGGTAGGCCGTGGGCCTTGCCCCGTCGCTGAATCCGTTTGAATGAACATCAAAGCCCTCCCCTTTCACTTCCTGCCACTTCCCCGCAGTGAAATTCACGATGCGTTTATTTCCCTTCGGTGGATACCTGGACTTGTAGTGGGTTAAGTCATCCCAGAACAAAGAATGGAAGGGGGAATGTAAAACCCCGCCCACTTGTCAGTTGCTCGATTGTTCTCGGCGGGAGCCCGGCTGCAGAGCAGCTTCAGCTGCACATTCCTGCAGAGTGAATAATATCAGTGGTGATTACGCTCCAGGATCCTGTCCAGTACCAACGCACCCAGGAAGATCGAATGTGGCCTAATTAGGAAATGTTAAAGTCTCCTGGGTGTGGAAGAGCGCTGCTGTGCAGTGGTTTTACAAGACTTCTCGCCTAGAGAAGGGGAATCCCCCCAGGACCGTCCCCGAGTTGGATGAACTCAGGGTTCAAGTGTAGATCTCGAGCCTGCATTCCTTCTATAGCTTCCATTAAAGTGGGAGGGGGTGCTGCAGATTCCAACTGCATTAAACTCTTCCAGAAACATATTGCAGGGCAGATAGAGGAAGATTGATGAAGGGGATGCTATTCAAGGGCATATTTCAATAGTACAAAAGCCAAGTGATGTAATGAATAAAATTAAGGACCCAGATTTTGGAGTCCAAATTCTATCTCTGAATCCTCCCAAGATATCTTGGGGTTTACTGGCTAAATTTTTTAGGAACCAAACCTTAAAACAAAACCAATCTGATTCCTCCCCGCCCCCCTGGTAATTGGGGTTAAGTGACTTGCCCAGGGTCACACAGGAACCAATCTGATTCTAATTGGCCACCTATTATAGGTCCTAAGTCATAGCCCCTTTTTGGTCATTATTTGGGACTTGATTGATGCAGATTGAATGTAAATAGCAGTTATTTTTTCTCTGTCTAGAAACTCTGAGGATCTTCCCTTCCCAGATTTATTTATTTAGATTTTTTTTTGGGGGGGTGAGTCTTTGTCTCAGTTGCTACTTAGTCTTAATCACTGAATGATTATTCATTCACAAAATGAATTCGACTGCAGCCTCAGTCAAACTGGGACCTGTTGAAGACTTTAATTTAAAAAGGCCAAGGACTCCCATTTCATCCAGGGCCATCTCCAGTCTTCTTGATCTGTATCTGGCCACTAGACCCAGATGGCTCTGGAGGAGAAAGTGAGGCAGGTGACCTTGCATAATCTTCCCTGGATTCAATCCAATTCACTTGAATGTTATGGCATCACCTCTCTGATTCTATTTGAGAACAAAGGACAAGTTACAACCAATACCTGAGAAGCCAAATGATGTAAAGAATAAATTCAAGGAATCAGATTTAGGGTCCAAATCCTGTCTCTGACATTTAAAGTACTATATGAATTACCTTGGACAATTCCCTAAAATTGTAAGGTATAAAGTATATAGAGTTTGTGGAGAAATCCCAGGTTTTTGACCTGCTAAGGGATTCGCATGCTAACCAAATCATGACTTTTTTCTTTCATTCATTTCTGTTCATTAATCTGTGCAGGAATGGGAATTCTGTAGTCACTGACAATTGGGAGCACCTTTGCACTGAAATCTTCTTAACTTTATACTGTAGACTCCTTTAAAAATTCAGTCCCTCACAAGGTTATATTTTGCCTTTCAAAGAACAGAGAAACATTCCCTAAGCATGTCTTTTTCTGTGATTTCTGTAGAGTTATATAGACAAGAAAGTGGCCTCCTTTTGGCCAGAATTCTGGAGAAGTATACTTGAAAGAAGTATAAGTGAAATAAGGTGTGTGACTCCAAGCCCAAACAAGCAGTAAGGAACTAAACTGTATTTTGAATTGAGGTCATTTGAATCAAGATATAGCATTCTTTTTACTGTATCATATTGTCTTTTAAAATAATACCCATGGCACCTAACTTACAAAATTATGGTGACAATCAAATGAGATCATTTGTGTAATCATAAAGCATTACATAAAGATAATCCTCCTCTTTTTTAAACAACTCAGTCTCCATCTATGTATATCTTGTCTTTGCCTCCTGCTTTGTTCAGATAACCATTTCCTTTATTCCCCTTTGGTTCTTCTGCCGTACCATCTTGCCTGTTTGAAGAAATTTTGATGTCCTTACCACAGGGTTCCAACTAAATGAATTGTCCAACCCAAGTAACTGAGTCATCATAACTAAAATTCAAATTGAATACTGCAAAAGGATTCAAGCACCTGATTCCTGAGAATCAATATCTTTCCTTGATGGAACCATCCCAGTTGAAGAAATGAACATCCAGATATAATCTAATGTCCCATTAGCATCCCCCAAGGGAAAAAAGAATATGTTTTCATGAACCTGGTCCTGGAAAGTAATCCTAGAAATCATGCCTGGAAGTAGCAGACAGAAGTCCTTAATGTTTTTATAAACCTAATCTTTAAACACAATAACAGGATCAAATCAAAAGTCAATCTTCAAAATAGTATGTCTGGATCCCAGACACATTAGGCATTTCTACAATGTCATAGCACTTGGCCCCAACTTTTCCTATAATATGTGACACTCAGATCTTCTACATCTTCTAAAATAAATCCATGTCAACCGTGCTTCTCATGGGGCAGAATGCAATGGGACTATCATCTGTCTCTTTCTAGATGTTTTACCAAAGATTATTTTAGCTTGCATCCTACATGATTGACTCATTAAGCTTGAGATCCTAAAACTCCTAGATCTTTTTCATATGAATTATTGTCCATGTGTTTAGCCATATACAGTTCTCTATTTTGTACTTGAGTGGTTGATTGTTTTAGTCCTTGAATGGAATTAATAATTTTCTCTATTATTTTTCATCTTATTACAATTTATTATTTTTGTTGTTCAGTTGTGACCAACTCTTCATGGCTCCATTTGGAGATTTTCTTGGCATACAGTTTCTCATTTCCTTCTTAAGCTCATTTTATAGATAAGAAAGCCCTTCATAAGAAAGCTAATTCTAAATTGACATTGATCTGTTCATCTCAATTAATTTAACTAATTCTGAATCTGTGTGTAGTTCTAACTGGCTAATATGTTTTTAATTTGTCCAAAGCATAGCATTAAATTATTACTTAAATACTGGAATGAGGTATACTGAATCTCTGACACTTATTTTAGCAGTCCTTGTCATGGTGGTAAAATATTGAAAACTGAGGGGATGCCTATCAAATGAGGAATGGCTGAATTAGTTGTGATATATGAATGTAATAGGATACTATTGTGCAATAAGAAATAATGAGCAGGCAGAGTTCAAAAAAATCTGGAAAGATTTGTGCAAACTGATGCAAAGTAAAATGAGCAGAGTCAGCAAAACATTGCACACAATATCAGCAACAATGTGTGATGATCAGTTAGGAATGACTTAGTTTTTCTCAGAAACACAATGATCTAAGTACAAAGGATGCATGATGGAAAATATTATCTATAACTTAACAAAGAACTTGTGGACTCAATGCAGATCAAAGCATATTTTTTCACTTATGTTGGTTTTTGTGTTCTTTCTTTTGATGTATCTCTTCTTTCACAATTATGACTAATAGAGAAATGTGTTTTACATAACTGCACATATATAACCTATATCAAATTGTCTACTATTCTAGGAATGGGGGAAGGAAGTAAGGAAAGGAGAGAAATTTGGAAGTCAAAATCTTGCAAAAATGAATGCTAAAAATTGTCTTGACATATAATTGGGGAGAAAGAACTATTTAAAAAAAAAAGAAATACAAAGAGGAAAAAAAATTATTGACAAGACATTCCATTGACTCACCAGACTAGTAATTCTGTCAAAAAGGGAAAAAAAAGGAAATAATCTTACTTTGCCATATCTGGGAGAGATCATTGAACACAGAGACAGGAAGGCTAGTTTTCAGTCTTGTTTTCTGCACATAGTACTTGTGTGACCCTGAACAAATTTACTTAACTTTTCACAGCCTCAGTTACCTTATTTGTAAAATAATTTGAATACTTGTAAAGGATTTGCAAACCCTATGTAAATGCTAACTATTAGTATTATTATTATTCTGGTCAAGCATTTTAGTCCACTAAGTCTCCTTGCCTCCATGAGTAGAATTTGCTTTCTTGCTTACTATTAAGCTTACTATTTCATTTTATTCATTACTCTTCATTTGTATACATTTGTATACATTTGCATATAGGAAATCTAAAGGCATGGATTTATTATTACTCTCGTGAACATTGTTTGCTGTCAATTACTTATCTTTGTTATAAGCTATACCAACATATTTTCTATATCATTTAGTTTAGTGGGTAGGCAGATTCTCTTTCCTCTTTTTTCATTTTCAGTTTAAATCTTTTTTAATAATAGTATGGACAAATTGATATTTACCAATTCTATTTAGATGAACTCCAATCCTGGTTCAGAGTTCTTTATTCTTAGGTTTTAAATCAGTTTCCAGAAATTCAAGCCCCGTTGTTAGATATCATCTCATTAAACAATGCCTCACTTTCAAATTCACTCTTCTTTTCCTAAATCTTCAATCTTTAGCTGTGATGAAAATATCACTGGTGTCAAGGTTTTTGGGACTGCTCCCCAGAGAGGATATACAAAAGGAAGATTTTCCTAATTATTATTTCTATTGTTTTTCTTTTCCTGCCCTTGAAAGGACTTGTTTTTTTCTTTCTTTCTTTCTTTCTTTCTTTCTTTCTTTCTTTCTTTCTTTCTTTCTTTCTTTCTTTCTTTCTTTCTTTCTTTCTTTCTTTCTTTCTTTCTTTCTTTCTTTCTTTCTTTCTTTCTTTCTTTCTTTCTTTCTTTCTTTCTTTCTTTCTTTTTTCAGTGATCTGCTGCTTGTATTTTCTTGAAAGGACTTGAAAGGACAGAATAAAAATGACTCATTGAGAATTGATACCTGATAAATAGGGAAAGAGTAAGGCAGAAGCTGGTTGCCTCTAACAATTTCAGGCTACTTAGCCCTGATGAATTGCAACCTTTGAAAAGGAAAGAACTGGCAGAAATGATTGCTGAGTCACTATCAGGGATATCTAGAGGATCTTAGAGAACTGAAAAGATATCCTAGAGGACTGGAGAAGGGCAAGTGCTGTCCAGTGTTTTTTTTTTTTTTTTTTTTTAAGAAAAGAATAGGTTATATAAGCTATGGGTCAGGGAACTTGACCTCCATTCCCAATAAAATTCTAGAATGTTTCATAAAGACGTGTTTAGTGAATAACTAGAAAAAAAGAAGCGGAGACCAAAAGGGCCAACATAGAGTCATTAAAAACTGGTCCTGTTAATTCTCTCTTTAAGGCTAGCTCTCAAGAAGGAGGAAGAAATACAAAGATAATGTATATCCAGTCCATGGGAAAATAAAAAAATTCTCATAAACAAGCAGCAAAAATTTCAATAAAAAAATCTACTTTTTACAATGAGAAGAGATCATGGCTGTTACCCTCTTTTCCTGTACATGATTATCGAATGGTACTTCAAAGGAATGCTATACAAATATTTTAAGTAAGAATTTTAAAATTTGTTTTTGTTTTTTTTTAAAAAAAAAGCATGTTGGATCATAGATCTAGAGTCCAAATGGACCTAATTTGGTCCCGCCTTCATTTCACAGGTGAGGATCTTGTCTAAGATGACACAATAAAAATATAAGTAGGATCTGAACTCTTAAGTCCTCTGATGCCCTTTCTACTGTACTGTCAAGTATGACCATATTATTCTTGGGGGAGAATTAGAGAAAGATGTACTATCAATCACATTCTAGCTATGTTCTCTAGAAAAATAGCAGACCTTAGTAATATTCTTATTAGGTCAACATAAGACTGGCTCAGGACCCCTCAGCAAGTAGTAATATCTATTCTCTCTGACAGTTACTACTTAGCTTCTTTCTCAATGGTATTGATGAATCCTGGGAAAAATATTTTAGTGATCTCAGTAGTACCTCAGTAGGTAATAATACCTATCTTATATTATTTCTATGGGAAACCCTATAGCATCCTAAAGCTAAAGCATTCCTATAATAGAGTTATTATTATTATTATTATTATTATTATTATTGAAAACATTGTTTTTCCAAATTACTGGGAGAGTTTTGAGGTATTCCTCAAGTTCTTTCATGGTCTCCTCTAGTAGGGAGAGTAATCCATAGATACATAGCTATTTACCTATCACTGGGGAAAATACAAACAGCAGATCATTGTAAAAAAAGAAAAAACTGAAAATGAACAAATTTAAAAAACAAAACAAAACCCAACCAACAACCAAGCAAAACCCTCTTGTCCTCCACATTCGCTAGAAGCAAGGTCAGCAGGCCTTTCTCAACCTTGTTGATAATTCTCAGGGCTAACTCTCATGGTTAACTGTTCTGACAGAACTGAGGGTTCCCAGGAGAACTTTTTTTTTTTCTCATCAAGATACTAGGTTGTTCTGCTAAGCACATTCTGGACAAAGCTGCAGTTTAAATTGTAGTTCACTACAGCTTTTGTCTGCAAGGGAGGCTCAAGCAGACTTTGATAACTAGCTATTCTGTATCCTTTGCTATCCCTCTTATACTTTCCAGCTGATCAAACTTCAGATATACATCTTGCTGTTCCACTCCCATAGCTTATAAAATGGTCCCTGACATCTGGGACTTGATAATTGACTGAAGAATGGGATTTCAGATTAGAAAGTAAGAGAATTTCAGACATATGGATCCTCTAAATGGACCAGGAGGACGGTGGAAAAAAAGGCAGGAAGAATCACCTCATGAACCCCTCCACCTAAGTTTGATAGGTATTTCTATATTAGCATCAGGGAATATAAACAAAGAAATACAAAGATCATAATAACTGCTAACTTTATTTGGCTCTCTCATGTTTGCAAAATACTTTTTTTCATGGTCTTTTCTGATCTTTACCATGTGCCTATGAAATAAGAACAATAGAATAGAGATTTTTTTTTACCATATGATCCCCAACTTATGAAAAGGCTATGTTCCAGAAGTCCATTGGTAAGTAAATTGCTTGGAACTCAGGTTGTTTTCTCATAGAAAATAGTGTTATAAATACTAGTTAGATTCCCAAATTAGTCTATCTACATGTGTTTAATCCATCAAAATACTAACATATATCACAGTTTCATGATATAGTTAAATTCATATGCCATTATGATAATTTCTAGGCATTATGGCATAATGGAGAAAATATTGGACACTGAGTCAGGAAAATCTAAATTAAAAATCTCACCTTAGATACTTACTGACTGTTCATATCTGGTCAATTATCTTAACCTCTTTGAATTTTCTCACCTATAAAATGAGGGAGTTGGATTAAATGATGTCAAAAGTCCCTGTTAGATCTGTGATTATCATTTCTCGCTTCCTTGTCAATAACCTGATCTGTAAATCCTTGTAGACATAATTCTTATAATTGTGACTAGAGAAAAGATAAGGATAGCAGCAATGAATGATTCTATCATATTTGAAGTTCTAAGGTATTTTTAACACGCTTCTCCTAACAGCAGACAGGAATCTTTAATAGCTGGGAGAAACAGCTCATGAGATAAGAAATGAGTGGGAAGGTGTTCTAAGAAGGAGGGACAGCTTTAAAAAATGTGGGAAAAAATTAAGAATAAGAAAAGGACAGAAAGAGACATGTGATGGAAAAAAAAAGTTGTGAACAGGAGAGTTGGAAATAATATATAAATATAGCCAAAGAGAATCAGGTGAGGATAAGAAGTTAAAATTTGAGGAGAAAAGTTGGAACAAACAAGAGATTAAGAAAATGCAGATTTGGTTCAACTTTCCACAATGTTCCAGTTCATCTTGAATACTGTCATTGTTACTCAAGAACCTTTATGAGCTCCCTTCTGCCTTCTTCATCAAATCTCAATTCCTTATTTTGGAAATTTAAGTCCTCTATAATATGACTTTGTCCTACCAAATGTACCTTACTTTTCAATATTCCCCAGTACAAATACCCTTCTTCAATTCTGCAGGTCTCCTTGCTTATTCAGGGAGATTCCTCCCAAACAGTTGCACTCAGTCTATCATTTTAATCTTCTATATTTTTTCTCTCAGTTCAGAGCTCCATCTCCCTGATAAATCAGGGCTTATCAGCTCTGAAGTTAGCCTGGCACATAACAGCTTACTGACTCTGCTACTTTCCTCTGAATATTGCTCTCATTCCACATTCTCTCCCTCCTCTCTGAATTACTACCACACTTTCCCCTGTAGATCCCCACTCTTGCCTCAAATTTGCTCCTTACTCAAACACTGGCTCTCTGTCTCTGTTCCTTTCTTCGACACACCCCAGGCTAGTTTCCAACCACTCATAACCAACACCAGCCCTGTGGCTACTACTGTCTAATGCCTTAAAAAGGCCTGGGGAATAATTGGCAGTTGTGTTCGCCTTCAGCTTTGGGTATACAGCTGTTTTTCCTTTGCTGATGAGCCTCATGGCATCTTCAATGTCTGGCAAGTATAGTCTAGTTAGAAGAAATGACATGTTCATATATAAGCATTCATATATAGTCTAAAATAATACGTGAGAAGTACCCTAGAGAGTTGCTCCTAGACATCTCAAATTCAATATACCCAATATACCCAAATAGAATTCAATAGCCTCCCCCACAAAATGTGCCCCTCCTCCAGATTTTCCTATACTTTTTAAGGGTACTGCCTTGATTCCACTTTCCCAAACTCAATATACTCTTAGAGTCTTCTTTTTCTCTGGTCCTCTCTCCATCCTATAAGTTACCAATTTTTGTCCATTATCTGACCCTTTCATTCACATGGTCATTATTTTAATTTGGGTTTTCATAATCTGTGTCTTAGACCATTGCAATATTCCTCCCTACCCTACCTCCCATTGTTCTCTCTGCTTCCATTCTCCACATAAATGTCAAAATTACCTTTCTAAGCATAGAACTGATAGTATCACTGCCCTGCTCAAAAAATATAAAAATAAACTTCTCAACCTGACATTTAAAACATTTGGCAACCTGACTCCAACCTACCATTACAGACTTGATTATAGATCTAGAGGCAGCTAGGTGACTCAATGCATAGAAGCCTAGGCCTGAAGTCAGAAAGACAAGTTCAAATCCAGTCCTGGATATTTACTAGTTGTGTGAATCTGGGCAAGTAACTTAATCTGTTTGCTTCTGTTTCTTCATTTGTAAAATGAGCTGGAGGAAAAAATGGCAAATCACTCCAGTATTTTTGCCAAGAAAACTCCAAATAGGGTCAGGAAGAATCAGAAGCCACTGAAAAATATGTAAATATGGTATTTTCCATAGTATAATACAAAATTCTTTGAAGATAGGAACTATTTCGTTAGAAACTTTTCAGTGATTCTCTTCATGATTAATGGAGGCTCCTGAAAATCACTTTGTATTTTTATCTCTTCTTCCAGGAAACGAAAGGCAAGCTCCTTCAGGGCAGAAATTGTTTCCTTTTGTATTTAAACAAGTGATTGAAATAATAAGTGAAAAATCATTTATTAGTACTGTGCTAAGTAATTGAGAAATATAAAAAAGGACCTATTCTGAGAGAACTCATATTCTAAATGGGGAATATAACATGAAAAGGCTCATGGTCCTTAGGTTTAAGCAAGAGGGTGAATGACAAGACCCAGCCAACCAAGAGTTCATTGGCAGGGCAGATGGTCAAACCAATGGTCCCCTGTCTTGGCAGAGGGTCTGTAATTGGTGACTCCAGATTCATCAAAGTGATTGTGAACTCATTTGCTCCACAGTTATGGGGCTGAAAAGTGCCAGGCACATAGCCATTGGGTAGGAAAGAATTCCAGGGGTTAGAGTGGGAAGGTAATCCTGGTTTCTTTCCGTTTCAGGTATGGATGGGGCTTGGCTCTCTAACTAGAAGGGGGAAGAGACAAGAATGATGGCTACAAGGTTGGAGAGAAGGACAGGGTAGACTCTAGGAAGAGGGGAAACTGGGATGGGGAGAAGATCCCCAAAAGAAATTGCATTTATATCACCAGTGCCTAGCATAGTCCCTGGTACAGAGTAGGTGCTAAATAATGCTTGTTGACTTGAACCTTACATATAATAGACCCTTAATAATGTTTCCAGTTGAGGTGAGCTGACAATGGCATAGTAGCTGGTTTGACCCCATGTGTCTAAGTAGGGGACTTCACAGATCTGATGATGGTTGACACAGATATTTGGAAAAAAAATGCTTCAGTATGAGGAACATGTGCTAATCTGTAGGGACTCATTATTTCCTTCCTGAGGATATTCTCTCATTCCCCATGTTACCCTACTATAGTTTGACTGAGTTTCTCCTTTCTCCTCATTATTCCCCCAGATTTATATTATTATTATTTGTGTATATGTTGTATTCTTCCCCTTCCCTCTATTTAGTACAGTTTAAGCTCTCTGAGGGGAAGACCTGTGATATTTCTCATCTTTATTTCCATAGCTGTAGCACAGTACAGGACAGTTAATAGATAATCAATCACAAACATTTATTAAGCACCTACTATGGGCTAGGCACTGTGCTAAACCCAGGATACTTAAATATTTGCTGTCTTGAAATTAATCAGGGCCAGAGTGAGAAGTACCATGATGATAGAACATTACAAGTAGGTAAGTGAGGACCTGAAAGGCTCTTAGACCTTCTTCATGGACTTCACAATGTGCCATCTGTCTTTTTGCACAAGGCATATGCTGATTTTGAGGTTGATGATGCTATTATCCTTGAAACTTCTTTCATTACCAGACTTTCTTTTGAAAAGGAAAGGGCAGGGCAGGGAGCCAGAGTTAAGAAATCTTGGAGATGTTATATTTTACTCAAAGAATGGAATCCTCTTTGGCGAATCAGTCATTCTTTTTGCCATTTTTTTTTCAAATATTTGCAATTGTAGATGCTTGCCAACACAAACTGTCCCAAGACTCATTGTTTATAATGTTTCCCAACATGTATGGTAATTTTCTCGAGATCAGCTGCGTGGCTGACTAGGAATGCAGAATGTGAGAACATGTTCAAGATATGTTTATACGCTGTTGGTTGTGGTCACCCAACAGCAGTATGAGGCTATAGGCTGTGGTAGTGATCAGCACACAGATTGTTTCTGAAGATTAAACTAATGAGGGGCCAACAAAGATGACTATAAGCAATAGCAATATCTAGGGAGAAAGAGACAAATGTTGAAAGCTCCCCCTTTCCTTCCACTAGGGGATTTTTCATAAACAAATTTGACTTTTGGATAACTTTAACACTCTCTGCTGTCACACTTACCCTTAGAGCTACTCATTTTGACTTGTGATACCAAGCCACTGATCCAACTGTAAAAGGAATCAAGGCTAAAAGAGAGGAGGCTACCATTTCTGGGGCTCACATCTCTTATGAAATTTTCTCCTGGCTGCTTATCCTATTTAATTTGGATTATATTATTTGGATACCTGACTCATCACCCCCAACTAGATTATGAGCTCCTTGAGGTTAGAGGCTGTTATATTCACTCTTGGATAGTTCTTTGCATATAGTACACACAAAATCTGAATTTGTTGAATTGGCTGGTAAATATTTAATAACTGGCTTTCCAAAACATGGATTAGTTTGGAATAGTTTAGGTGAAACTGGATCAGATTCCCAGTTTATTTTATAATGCTGCCATAAGGATAGTCTGAAATATTATTGAAAACACATTGAAAAGTTAAATGTCTTGTACCAATCTATGTTGTTATTGTTGAGTCTGGATGTGGTCATTCTGTGTAGGGGCATGCTATCTAAAGTCCAGGATGGGGTAGAAATTGGTGTCAAAGAATAATTCAGGTAGAAAGATAGCATAGCTATTGCGATGTAGATGCAGATAGGTTTTTAAAAGAAAATTTTTTTTGGTGCAGATAGATTTTTGGGGACTAGGTTGATATCTGAGAGAGAATCATGTGAAAAATAATTCAATTCCTGATTGTTCTTATGGACATGTTATTTAATAATCCAGCAATCCAAATTAGGAGAGTTTAAAAGGAATGTGTATTTCTGTATTTAGCCATAGAGTCATTACTTAAGAAGATGGAGGTAAGGGCTGAGAATGAATAGCAATGTAGTTTTTACTGTGTATCAGACACCATACTAAGTGTTATTGCTGTTTTAATTGCCATCTCATTTGATTTTCCCAACAACCTTAATGAGGTAAGTACTATATTATCTCCAGAAAAGATTAATCAGCTGCAATTTTTGATTGCCTAATCTCTGAATTGACCAAGGCTTTCAATAATTCAGGAGCTCAGTATCAATTCAGTTCCAGAATTAACTAAGTAACATAAACTGTCTTAAGTAACAAAGCCAAGAGTCCCTACCTTCAAGGAGCTCACATTCAACTTGAGGAAGGAGAGGGCAAACTACATGTGCTTAGACACCACCCCATGCTGTCATGGCCCTTTGTTGGAAACAAGAAGATATATAAATATATGGAAAAATAAATAAAAATTAATTTTGGTGACCAAGAGAGGATTATTGAAAGAGGTAGTCCTTGTTTTGAGTCTAGAATGGAGTAAAGAATTCTATTTTACCCCTTTTATTTAGTTTTTTTTTTATTTTTCAAAACATATGCGTGAGCAGTTATTCAATCTTAGCCCTTGCAAAATCTTGTGTTCCAATTTCTCCCTCTTACTCCACTTCCTCCCCTAGATGGCAAGTAGTCCAATATATGTTAAACAGGGAATAAATGTATGTCAAATCCAATATATGCATACATATTTATACAATTATTTTGCCGCACGAGAAAAATCAAATCAAACCAGAAAAAAAGATGAGAAGCAAAAATAAAACAACAACAAAAAGAGTGAAAATGCTATGTTGTGAACCAAACTCAGTTCCCACAGTCCTCTCTCTGGGTGTAGATGGGTCTCTTCATCACTAAGCAATTGGAACTGGTTTGAATCATCTCATTGTTGTGAGAGCCACATCCATCAGAATTGATCCTTGTATAATTTTGTTGCCATGTATAATGATCTCCTGGTTCTGTTCATTTCACTCAACATCAGTTCATGTAAGTCTCTCCAGGCCTCTCTGAAATTATCCAGCTAGTTATTTCTTACAGAAAAATAATATTCTATAATATTCATATACGGTAACTTATTCAGCCATTCTCCAGTTGATAGGGATTAATTACATTTCCAGTGTCTTGCCATTATAAAAAGGGCTGCCACAAACATTTTTGCACATGTGAGTCTCTTTCTGTCCTTTAACATCACTTTGGGATATAAGCCCAGTAGAAATACTGCTGGGTCAAAGGGTATGCACAGTTTAATAACTTTTTGGGCATAGTTCCAAATTGTTCTCCAGAACGGATGGATGTATTCACAGTTCCACCAACAATGTATTAGTGTCCCAGTTTTCCCACATTCCCTCCAACATTCATCATTATCTTTTCCTGTCATCTTAGCCAATCTGACAGGTGTGTAGTGGTATCTCAGAGTTGTCTTAATTTGCATTTCTCTGATCAATAGTGATTTGGAACACTCTTTCATATGAGTGGAAATAGTTTCAATTTCTTTATCTGAAAATTGTCTGTTCATATCCTTTGACCCTTTATCAGTTGGAGAATGGCTTGAATTCTTATAGAGTCAATTTTCTATATATTTTGGAAATGAGGCCTTTATCAGAACCTTTGAATGTAAAAATGTTTTCCCAATTTATTGCTTCCCTTCTAATCTCGTCTTCATTAGCTTTGTTTGCACAAAAACTTTTAAACTAAATATAATCAAAATTATCTATTTTGTGATCAATAATGAACTCCAGTTCTTTGGTCATAAATTGGGAGTAAGGAATTCTAAGAGGTGGAAGTAATAAGGGAGAGCATTCCAGGCCCATCCTAGGGAACAAGAACTTCTCTGCAAAGGGTGCAGGTGGCAGATGGAATATTGTGTGCAAAAACATCATCATGTAGTCCAATTGCATGAGCCAGTTTTGTGGGTACTTCCTTAACATTTTCATACTTTTATTTTTCCATTCATTGGGCTTCTATCTTCTTTCCAGTTCCCTCCTGATTATGTCCCTGACTTGTATCTATTAATAGTCATGTATTATAAGAAGAAGAACATTAAAATGAAAGGAAATGGGTTCTAGTCACAACTATACCATTTATTAGATATGAGATTTGTCATTTTAAAAAATCAATAAAACAAGCATTTATTAAACATCTGTTATGTAATATACATTGTGTTAGGTTCATAGAACTTATTTCTTTAAAGAAAAGAAACAACCTCTGCCCTCAAGTTGAAAGCATTTCATGGAGGAGACAAATTGTTTCTATGTTACATCTTAACATATGTAAGTATATACATGAATATATATGAATTTGTAAGCATAGTGCTTGGCACATAGAAAACACTTAATAAATGCCTTTTTATTTGTTCAGTTGGAAAAAACTGGGGAGGTGTGTGTGGAGAAATATAACCTCATTTTCTTCATATATAAATTAGGAATAATATTCAATTTATATTTATTTGTTTCATAGGGCTGTTGTAAAGATAATAGATGTGATTGAAAGTTTTAAAATACCACATCAATGTAGTTTATCATAGTAGTCATGTAGTTCCTCTGGCCTTATCCCCAGATTCCCAAATGTCAGGTTGTGTCCCTGAATCTGTTTTCTTATAGCAAAAATTGAGGGTTTGAATCCCTTCATAATTACCAAATATGAGGAATGAAAACTTGAGAGGCAGTTCTTGGATAATTATTAATTACTCTATAATCAATAAATAGATGGTTAGTAATTTTCGTGGTAGCCAGGAGAGCTAGGGAGAATCTGAAATGCCTTAAATCCCTTCTAAAAGGGAATTTTAATGAGGAGATGGGCTAAATGTCTTTAGCTTCTACTGAGAATGTGACTTGATCAAGAGCCTCAGCAGTCTCAAGGCAACAGAAGAGGGGAATCTATCTCCATCTTGACCTCTCAAGCTAGTTTTCTCCTTCATGATCTGGATTGCCCTAAACTTTACTGAAGGAGAGGGACAAGGGATTGAGGACAAGAGCTTTAGGCAAACCTCAGCCAGACTGGATTCTGTTTATATTCTAAATAGAAATTAGGTCTCCAAGTTGGGTGGAGTTTTGCCTACCTAGTTAATAAGCTTGTGCCTTGGGGACTAGGAGCAATCTTACTCAACTATGGCCTTTAGAGACTGACTGACTTTTTAAGGACTTGGATTTTTAACAGAAATAAAAGGAAAAGAACAGATCACAAAATAATAATTAGTTATTATAATAGCATAATATTAATATCTCATTGATATCTTCTGCCTGATTCTTTCTTGTCCTTTCTTTGTTCTAGTCTACTTAAATACTTGTATAGAAACCCTGGATCTTGGACATAGTTTGGTTCTTGTGCTATTAGGAGTCACATCTTGCTTATTTTTCATCTCACCACTATCCCTTTTTCTTCAAGCATCCTGGGTATAGACCTATCATCAGACTTGCAACCATCTGTCCCTAGGATAACTTATCTCTGTCCCTAGGATAACTTATCTCTGTCCTTATTCCTATACTCAAAAAACTCTTCACCTTTCCCCAATCTTATGAATTTATTTGGTGTTCTGAGTACACCTTTTCTTGATCTTATGTAACTTATTGCCATCTGACTCTTGGTTTTGATATGCATTGCTTTGCTCAAAAACCTTTGAAGGTTCTATATTATCTACAGGAAAAAAGTCCAAACTTCCTCCGTTGGCATTCCAAACTACAGTCTGATTCGAATGTGCTCCTCTAAATTATCTTCTTATCCTAAAGTAAGATTTCTTAACCTGCTTAGTGTTGTGAAATGCTTTGGCAATCTGGCTGAAGCTGGCTGATCCCTTCTCAGAATAATTTTTAATTCATAAAATAAAATGCAGAGAAATACAAAGAAAGTTAATTATATTGAAATAAGTTATCAAAATATTGAAAAAAAAAAGGTTCACAAAGTACATGTTAATAACGTCTGCCCCAAATAAATCATTTTTTGCCCACCAGATGGTTTCCTGACATCCTCATTTCTCTCTTTACTTTTGCTAATTTTGACTCTTTTTTGGAATGCCCTTCCTATTTTTCTCTTCTTGTCTAAATCCTACCGTCCCATCAGAACCCATTTTAAATCTTTCTTCTGTAAGGACTTCTCTTACTGTTACATGCCTCAGTGATCCCTGCCTCTTTTGAGCCTCTTCCTTTGGAATATGGTATCTATGCTTTATTGCTTCTTGACAGATTGAGCTCCTATAATACTCCTTGTTTGGTGCTTGCCAAATGTTGTCTGAGTGCTTTTAAAAATGTTTTCTTAAAGGATGTACACTAAGCATCAATCAATACATCATTTAGCTTTGGAAAATCAATTAATTACTTTTAGTGCTCAATGGTACCTTCTATATGTCAAGAGAAAAGGAGGAATGAAGACTTAAAGACATATTAGATTCCTCAAAGTGATATTTGGATAAGAGTTATATAGGATGGATAAGCATGGATAGGTACAAGCTACATTATTTGAGGGAACTCCCTATTGATGAAATCACAGCTCCATTTGAAAATTTGCCTAATTACAACAACGTAGGATAACAATATTTCAGTCACTTTCTTCTGTATCTGCAGAGATATTTTCATCTCTTTATTTCATTTACTTTTTCTTGTTATTCTGTACTATGTATTCTTTGTGTTCTGTTTGCTTTGTGTTATTTCATAGGTTGGAAAGTTCCTGTATTTTTTGAAATATTCAACCTGCCCTCCATTGGAAGCTCAACTAAAGGGAATAATTGCATTTTCTGCATCTTTAAATACTCAGGATTCAACATAATGTCCTAGACATGCACATAGTGGGCATTCAATTCATGTTTGTTTTTAGTGGCAATGACCAAAACTGAATGGATGTAGATGTTTTCCAGTGTTTTCAATTTCAGGGTGGTTTCACAGACCTGGTTTGAGCATTAGTCCAATAATATTTTAAAATTTTTATTCAAAAGTATTTTATTTTTTCAAATACATGTAAAGATAGTTTTCAACATTCATTTTTTGTAAGACTTTGTGTTCCAAATTTATCTCCCTCCTTCTTTTACTTCCCTCCTCCCAAAGAAAGCAAGCAATCTGATTTGGGTTAAATATGGGAATCCTTTTAAATATCTTTCTCTATTTGTCACCAATTATATCTTTTTAAAGCATCATGCTGCTATGGAAGGCGGCACAGTTGGCTCAAGATTTAACACTCATATGGAACAATGGCTTCCAGCTTTCCCAGATCTGAGTGCTTTCTAGGTCATAACCTTCTGTCTTCTAGATGAGCTTTTCTCTGGTCCCAATAAGAGCTTTTTCTTTAAGTGATCTGGTCAGTGACTTCCTTTTTAGAAGCGAAGAAGAAATTTCATTATCTGTAAATTGAGATGGCCGAAGGATATGCACCTGAAGAAGTAGGGGAAATAAACAGGCAAGAAAGTCATTCCTTTAAGAGAAAGGAAAGTTAAGCTCTTCTCAATTGTTTCAGGAATGTTCTGTGTGACCTAGATTCCTTAACTTCCAATGAAAGTTACTACCTAGTTCAAGAAACTTTGCTGGCTCCCAGAAAGGTTAAATACCTACGTCTCTACTTCCCTTTCCCCTTGGAATGTTTACTTATATTCCTTGGAAATTCTTTTTACCCTCAAGCTCAGTCCAAATATCATTTCCTTTCAGATAACTTGCATGGTTTTGTCCAATTTCATCTATCTACATATCTACTTATTTTCTATTTATCTATCTCTTTTTGTCTATCACTTACTTTGTTTTTCTCTATTTCATCTCTTTCTCTCTCTCTCTCTCTTTTTTCCCTCTCTTCCTCTCTTTCCTCTCTCCCTCTCCCTCTCCCTCTCCTTTTCTGTCTCTCTCTTGCATATCCTTAGGATCATAGATTTAGAGCTAAAAGAGATTTATTTATCAAATCCAATACCACTCATTTTACAGATGTGAGACCTAAAGCTTAAGTTATTTGCCAGGGGTCACATAGTTAGCATCTGAAGCAAACTTTAAACCCAGGTCTTCTTCCTCCAAGTCTGCCATTTGATCCTCTGCCTCAGTTATTGTGTCTCTCCAGTAGACTACAAACTTATCAAGACTAGGGATGATTTCACGTTTGTCTTTTTCTTGCAAGCAAGACATAGGCACTTGAATCATTGATTCCACCTCAATTGAGTTTCAGGGCTCTATATTACCTTTCTGAATGGATGTTAGGATACCTGACCCAGGCCTTCATCTTGTGGATATTATAGGTGCTAAAATTTCACAAGTTGTTTTGTGCTTCTTGATGACTAATTTATTAAGTACGGATGGATCCCAAAATAATTTTTTTTTGGGTAGGGGGCAGTGTGTGGGAAGGAGGCAATCAGAATTAAGTAACTTGCCCATGGTCATACTGCTAGTGTTTAAGCTTACATTTGAACTCAGGTCCTCTTGACCCCAGGTTGATATTCTATCTACTGCACCACCCAGTTGCTCCCCCATGATTTTTTTTTAAGAATTATTTTTTCAGTCCCACATGACTACTGCCTTATCTCTGAAACTATTCCCAGTTTGTTTAGTCTATATTTTGTTTTCGCATAGCTGTTTCTATGTTGTCTTCCTTATTAGATGGTAAGCTCCTCCCAAGATACTGACTGTTTTTTGCCTTTTTTTTTTTTTTGGTATTGCCAGAATTTAGCAGATAGTAGGCATTTAATAAATGCTAGTTGATTGACTGACTGAGGAGCAGGATTTGGACCGTGGTCCAAATCCAGTGCTCTTTCCACTGATGTCTATATTGCGCTGGTCTTTAAAAGTTCTTCCAGTTCTTATAACTTGGGAATCAGGACATCTCCTGTTAAGGGGCTTTCAGGGTATACTGTCTGGGAGGCCCAGCAGGTGTGCCTGGGCCTTCATGTGACTGATGTACAAAGGACACTTCTCTCTGAACTTCTTTGTAACAAGTGCTAAGGACTCAGTAGAAGCTCAGCAGGGTTTGGAATTTGAGCTGGGGAGAAGCAGGAGTCCTCCCACACACATCGCAAGTGTGGAACCACCACTGTGGTTTTCCTGGAAGCCTCTTAAATGGCTTTCTGAGCATTCTTTGTTGGGGCCCAACATTCTTTGGCAGGGCTGCTCTGGCCACGGGGTGTGGTTAGCAAGCCACATCCTTTGGGGTGTGCTGTGGGCTGCTGTACAGCGTGGCACGTAAGGACCATGGCTTAGGGGACCCTCTAGACCTTTTGCTCCAAGGGAAGCATGTTGGATTTGGCAACAGAAATTGTTGTTCAGTCGTTTTTCAGTCATGTTTGACTCTTTGTGACCCCATTTGGGGTTTTCTTGGCAAAGATATGGAATCGTTTATCATTTCCTTCTCCAGCTCATTTTTACAGATGAGGAACTGAGGCAAACAGGGAGAAGTGACTTGCCCAGAGTCACACTGCTAGTTAATAAATATTTGAGGCTGGATTTGAACTCAGAAACAGGAATCTTCCTGACTTCATTCTATCTACTGTGCCACCTAGCATCAGAAGATCTGAGTTCAAATTCTAAATCTGTTGCTTACTAGCTGTGAAACTTTAGGCACACCATTTAACCTCTGCAGCCTCAGTTTTCTTCATCTATTTATTTAGATCTTTTGGACTAGGTAAAAGAAGACATTCTTTGCCTCTGTTGCTACCTAGCTTTAATCACTGAATGGGTACAACCTCAGTCAAACTCAAAAAAAGACCTGTTGAAGACCTTTCTTAGCTTAAAAAGGCCAAGATCTCCCATTGCCTCCAGGGTCATTTCCAATCATTTTTATCTATATCTAGGCATGGTCCCAGATGGCTCTGGAAGGGAAAGTGAGGCAGGACTCCTTGCACAGCTCTCCCTAACTTCAATCCAATTCATTTGCATTTCATGGCATTACCTCCCTGATGGCATGGCCTTTTTCCATAACAAAGGACAAACAACAAGAATCTATAAAATGAAAAGGTGGAATTAGATGACTCCAAAATTCCCTTCTAGATATAAACCTTTGGTAGTATGAATAAGTAAATGCTTGACCCTTTTCTGTATAATGGGAAAGCCCAGGCCTTAGAGTATCCTCAAGTTTGCTATTATGATAGATCATACAGAGCATGTGTAAGTATTCTATTGCTTAATTCAAATCTAACACGTGTAATTTTGATGAGCCAACTTCTGGACATGAATGACTTAGGGGTCCATATTAAGTCTTGATGAAAAACCTTCTGATTGGCTTAGAATTCAGATGAGCTGATGCCTTATTAGTAGCATAGTCAGAACTGCCTCTGTCTGTCTCTCTATCTCTGTCTCTGTCTCTGTCTCTCTCATGTACCTCTTCCCTCAATTTTTCTCTCTTCCCCCTCCTCCTCCTCCGTCTTCTTCCTTTTCTTCTTCTTGTTCTTGATGTTCTTCTTGTTCTTCCTTTTCTTCTCCTTCTCTTTCTTTTCTTCTCTGTCTCTCTGTTCTTGTTCTTCCTCTTTTTTTTTCCTCTCTTTGTCTCTGTCTCGTTATCTCTATCTCTCTAGCTATCTGTCTGTCTCTGTCTTTCTATCTCACTCTCTCCCTCTTTTCTTTCTCCCTCCCTCCATTCTCTCTCTTTCTCTCTGTCTGTCTCTGTCTCTGTCTGTCTCTGTCTCTCTCTCTCTGTCTCTCTCTCTCTGTCTCTCTCTGTCTCTCTGTCTCTGTCTCTCTCTGTCTCTCTGTCTCTGTCTCTGTCTCTCTCTCTCTTTCTCTCTTCTCTCCTCCTCCTCCTCCCTCCCTCCTTTCCTCCCACATTCTCCATTTCATTTAAGTCTCAAACAACTATGTGAGGTAGGTGCTAGAATTAAAATTATCCCCATTTCACAGCTGAGAAAACTAAGACTTAGCTTGGACAAATGTCACTTTTTGTCTCTATTCTCATTTTCCTGATTCATAAAAACAAAAGGTTTATGTTGAATAATCTCTAAAAAAATCTCTCAAAATTACTATTCTGTGTCTTTTGGAACATTTCCTTTTTTTGTCAGCATGCTTCTGAATCACCTCTCTTCACCATCAATTGGTCTGTACTTAAAGAATGAGGGAAGGAAAGGGAGAAGAAAAAATCATTTTTCAAACATTTATGATGTTCTGGGCATTATGCTAATTGTATTTTCAAAATTACAAAAGTAGTTTTATTTATAAAATAATGTAATTCATTCCCAAATCGAGTAGCAAAAAAAATTGTTCTACAGCTGTCATTTTGGTTGATTCACACTGTTCAATCTCAGCAACTCTGTTGTCAAAATTTAGGCCTCTGAATGGCATAAGACAGACTTATTTCCAGCACCTGGGGTCAATTCTGAGGAAAAGCCAGTGGATTATGAATGTGGTGGATTTGGAGTGAGAAGTCTGGAGCTCTTTGCTTGCCCCCTAGGGACTCCAAGGCAAGTCACTAAAAGGCTATTTGCCTCTGGCATTCTAGATTTAATCTGCTCTATTTCACCTTTGAAATCCTTGGTCCTAGTGGACAAGTGCTGACTTGTCTGCCTCACCATTAAGCCCTACAGAAGGCGTCTCTCTCCACTCTCTCCCTCCCAAATATGCATCTCCTGGGAGTGTGATAAACAACATCATGTTCAGATAGTTTTGAGTAGTAGTCTTGTAGACTCCCTGAAGTCAAGAGCCCAGGAGATGGAAAGTTAATTGGTCCAGAGCAAACTCATCATTATTCAGTTATATCTGACTTTTTGTGACCTCTTTTGGAGTTTTCTTGTCAAAGACACTGGGGTGATTTGCCATTTCCTTCTCCAGGTCATTTTACAAGTCAAGAAACTGAGGCAAAGAGGGTTAAATGACTTGCCCAGGATCACACAGCTGGTAGGTGTCTGAAGATGTGATGAGTCTTCCTGACTTCAGTTTTGGCATGCTATCCATTGCACTACCTAGCTGCCTAAATCCCAAATCACTCCCACTGCTACCAATAGCCCTATTCGGTAACAGGAAAAGGACCTTTTGATAAGTTTTCAAAGTTTCCCTGTCATTTCTGGGTTCATGTACCTACAGGAAATCTGAAGTCAGCAAAACCTGAATTTAAATTCTACCTCAGACTATCTGTGCGACCTTGGCCAATTCCCTTTACAGCAATATGTGCCTTATGGAGGATGTTGCTAGAAATGCTTACTTCACAGAGTTGTGATGAGGCTCAAATAAGAGAAAATGTAAAACACTTTAAGGTTTGCAAAGGACTGAGGATTCCTTTGAAATCAGCAGCCAAGTGAATGGATAGAGAGGATACTTAGTAAACTGTATGCTGGAAAGAGACCCACTGCCACCCTTTGAACTGGATACTCCATTGAGGAGGGAGAGGACAGTTTAATGAATTTCCATAATTTCTCTTTGGTACATGGTCCAGAAAGAAAAACCACCTTCCTGATTAACAATATCAGGGATCTAATTGATCAGAAAAGTTCAGCAATGTAAAATATGTTTATGTAACTTCTTCAATATCTTTGGAAAATATTAAGGTTCTTGAAGGACCTTTGTTCCTTTTTCCTCTATTAGAATATTATCGGTAAAACACATAGCCCCTACTAATTACTCAGATGCATTTGCATTTCTGTTTTTCTGTATTCTTGTTTGCATTTCAAAGTTTCTATTCAGCTTTCATCATTTCATCAGAAATGCTTGGAAGTCTCTTATTCCATTAGTTTCTCCCTCCCCACCCCCATTTTTAGGATTATACTCAGCTTTGCAAGGTAAGTCATTTTTCATTATAAGCCTTTGTTCTTTATCTTTTGGAATATTTTGTTCCAAGATATCCTCTCATTTTTAGTAGAAGTTGTGGATCATTTTGCTAATTGTATTTGCTTTGCACTCAGTGACTGTTAAATTGCAGTGAATGATTGCTAGCTAATCAATCAGGTGTTAACACCTCAACAAATTAGTGCAGAGATAACTCTGCGGGAGAGTGACCAGGAGAAATAATGGAGGCTGGGCCTTCTGGCACTTCTCAGCAGCAGCCCTGAGGGCCCTTAAGGAATAGATTACTTCCCCGTAGTTTGCAGAGGTGTGAAAACTAAGGAAAGTGGTGCAATTTTTTGTAGGGAATTTGATAGTTTATTTCCTTGAATAAGGCAATCTCCAACTTGATGAATATTAAGTGTAATTCCTGCTTGAGGGACATTAAAACAGAGAACTTGAATTCAAAACCTATGATTATGAATAACAGGGGGGAAAGGGGGAAAGGGCTTGGGGGAAAGCTCCCTTTATTCTGTCTAAATAGAGAGGTTGGAAGGACATGACTGTAATAGCAAATTTCGTGTAGAGCTTCAAAATTTGCAAACTGATATTCATACATATATATATATATATGGAGAGAGAGAGAGAGAGAGAGAGAGAGAGAGAGAGAGAGAGAGAGAGAGAGAGAGAGAGAGAGAGAGAGAGAGAGCGCATCTCATTTGATGTTCACAACATCCTTAGAAGGAAGGTGTTTTTATTTTCCATTTTATAGTTCAGGACACTCAAACCAAGAGAATTTAAGTAACTTGCTCTGAGGCAGGATTCAAACAAACACAGGTCTTTTTTTTTTTTTTTTAAATTCTCAATTGGACACTTTTGACCCATAGAATATGGTGTTTATACTAAATTAGCCACCAAAGAGTAAAGAAGAAAAAAGATTCTGAGGATGTAAAGAGACAAAATTATGAATTTTGCAAACAAAAAAGTGACAAGATGGAAAAATAAACAAATCATTATTTATTTTATTAAGTATTATTATTTATTGAGTACCTATTATATTTCAAACACTACTTGCTCGAAGCACTGAGGGTTTAAAAAAAAAAGACCAAAGCAAAAGACCCTTCCCTCATTATGTTCTAGCAAGCAGGCTACATATCTAATATCTTCTTTTATTCCTCCACTAACAATGCTGTGGAAATGTCAGATCTTGGGGCCTTCTGCCTTCTTGAGAGAATCTCAAATGGAGTTCCTCCCATAACCCACTTGTGGAAGTCACCCTTGTAAAGAGAACAGCCAAGGAAATCCCTTCATTGTTTGGAAGCTTGGGGATCCTGCTTTAATTAGAATGCTTTCTTTTTAATGGATCCTTAGAGCAATGCCTTTGAAATAATCCTCTTGAACTCTTGCCAGCACAGGAGAGAAGTATGAAAATTCTGGTGGTGGGTAAGAGGGAACATAGTCAAGAAGCTGCCCTGTTTTTAGTGGCATCACTTTGCTCACCTCCTTTTGTGTATGTGTGTGTATGTGTGTGTGTGTGTGTGCGTCCTCCCCCTCTCCCCCTACCATGGCAATTTAAATTGTAAATCCCTCTCTTCTAGGAAAAGGAGGACTAAAGACTTTACTCACCTAATCTACTCTCCATGGCTTGACCTGGGGGGAAAAAGATTCTAGGATTAGGGCAGTATTATGCATATTTTTCCTCAGTTTTTGCCTTTGATTTAACTACTGTAGAACTTTGGCTATGGCAACTCCTTCCACCAATGAAGTTAGAAACTTAATTTTATATAATTTAAAGCTTTGGGTCACTAAGAAAAATTTTGACTTCTCCAGGCTCACACGGATGATGTGTATCAAAACAGATTTAACTCTTCCACACTCCAAGGAGGCTGGCTAGCCACCATGCTACATTGTTTCTCACTATCTATATTAAACAAACAAATGAACTTTATTGTCACTACAGTTACTCACTATCCATTTTATTAGTTTCTCAGGGAGATCCAATCTAGGACAGAAAATACAGTTTCAAAAAATGGCAAGCACTGTTTAGTGCTTTGCATCTTGGGCGGGCCTGCTAACCACTTGGAGAGCACTCATTGACCACCAGTGGCCCACAGACCACATTTTAAGAACCATATGGATCTAGAATGGTGTTAATGAGGCCAGGGGCAGAGGTTCAATCCTCATATAGAATAATGAAAAAGGAGAAGTTTGTACCCAGAGCTTTCTGCTCTTTCCTTTTCTGTTCAGTTTTTCGTGCCCCAATGTTAAGGGTTGGTGAGAAAATAGGGAGAATGAAGGGAAAGGTTGTCCCTTAGGCAGGTTAGATAGGGTTTCTTAGAAGCTTGGAGAGTGAAAGTGGCTGATCCCTAGTGTCCCCAAACTGCTGTGCATATGTGTATGGGAGAGGGTGTCAGACCTGTTTCTTTTATACTTCTTGCTCTGCTGCTTCATGCTTTGCATGTTGGGAATACAATCAATATTATTGATAAAATAGAAATGGTGGAAGATCCCTGTTTATGTCCTAAATGCACTTATAAACATTGAATAAAACTATGTAAGTATATAATATATGAATTAATATACTATAAATAAAACAAAGAGAAGAATGCTATTGAGTTCTCTTAGTTTTAAGTGTATCGATTCTAGTTGTTGCATCACAGTAGAAGGCAATAGCTCCTGACAAAATTAAAAACTTTACCTTTATTATCACTATTCTTCCTTTTTATGGTTTTTCCCCTTTCAGAAATAACCTTTCCTCTTCATTCAGGTCCCTAACTGCCCTTATGTTCTCCCTCTTCCCTTTCTCCTACAAAATAGGAAAGGACTCCTTATCATTTATTGGATGAAATAATGGATGCGGCACTTTGAAAGTTATAAAGCATGATACAAATGTCACTATCATTATTTACATTGTAGTGTGAATGGGCCTCCATCAATCATTCTTCTCCCAGGCATATTTGTCTCCCAGCCTTTTTATCTCCAACTGTAGAATGGGGAGCATTGTCCCCTGTTGAAGGAATTTCAGGCATCTGTAAGTAGGTGTGGGAGATGTTTGGGGAGACTAGGACCTTCTCATTCCTTTTGAAAGCATACTACCTACTGATCCCACATTTTATGGTATATTCATGGAGTGGGGGACAAGGGCACTGGATTGTGACATCAAGGAGTGGATTTTTTTTCCTTTCGTCTTTGTATTTTGATCACAATACCTTACACATATTGGTCTTTCAATAAATACTTGCTGAATTAAGTTGAAATGGAGTTAGAAGACCTCAGTTCCAGTCCTAGTTCTGACATTTAATTAGCTGAGGGGCCCTGGTCAAGTCCCTTCCTGTAAACACACACACACACACACACACACACACACACACACACACACACCACCAAAAAAATATATATAATGTTTTGAGGACTGCTAAGCACTTTACAAATATCATTTCACATTTTTTCCTTCATAGTAACTCTGGGAAGTAGATGTTATTATTACCCCAATTGTACAGGCCAGGAAATTAGAACAAATAGAAGTCAAATGAATTTTATGTGGGGTCACTCGACTGTAATTGTTTAGGCTGGATTTGAATTTAGGATCTTATTGACTCCAGGTCCAGTTCTCTATACTACCTAGTTACTGTAACAGCAAAATGAAGATAATATTTGTACTATTACTTCCAACTCTGGTATTTATTAGTCATTGCTGTGGGCTTCTTAACTTCTGTGAACCTCAGTTTCCTTATTTGTAAAAGAAAAATGAATAATACCAAATGTAGTCATGAAGTGTTCAACATAACTGAAATGACTAAACATATTTATCTTGGAGAAGCTAGATGGCATAGCAGATGGAGTAGCAGGCTTGGAGTCAGGAAGGCTTATCTTCCTGAGTTCAAATCTGACCTTAGACATTTACTAGCTGTGTAACCTGGGTAAGTCATCCTGTTTACCTCAGTTTCCTCATCTGTAAAATAAATTGAAGAAGGAAATGATAAACCATTTCAGTATCTTTGCCAAGAATACCTCAAATGTGGTCATAAAGAATCAGACATGACTGAAAAATGACAAAAATAAATTTATCCTAGGTCATTACAAAGATAAAAGGAGATAATATATGGTGTGAATGGGATATCATGTGCAAACTTTGAAACATGATATAAATGTTCACTATTATTATTATGAATTATCTGTGCCTCATCCTGAATACTTATTCATAACTTCAAAAGAAAAGAGAGGATATTTACAAAATGATAATAATTTATGCAATATTTTCAACTTTGCAGAGTGATTTATAAATATTATCTCATTTTATCCTCACAACACACCTGGGAAGTAGGTGCTTTAATTATTCCCATTTTATAGGTGAGGAAACTGGGGCAAAAAGAGATAGAGACTGTTGTAGACTTTTAAAAATAAACATTCTTCTAAGTTGTGATTCATACAGAGATTGGGACATAGTGATGGTGGTGTTCAGTAAAGTCTGATTCTTTGTGACCCCATTTGGGATTTTTTTTTAGCAAAGAGATGAAGGAATTTCCTATTTCTTTCTCTAGCTCATTTTACGGACAAGGAATTTGTGGAAAACAGGAAAATGGCTTGCTTAGGATCACACAGCTAATAAGTGTCTGAGGCCATATTTGAGCTCATGAAGATGAGTCTTCCTGACTCCAGGTCCAGAGTTCAATCAGTTGTGTTGCCTCAGTGCCCTAAGTTCATAATAGATCCCGAATAAACCCCTATTGATTGTCCAGTTGATAAATTGCTCCTTATAAATCTCAAAGGAGAATTTCTATGAAGCCACTGACAAAACTTAAAGTACTATGTGAGTATACATTGTTGTTTTTGCTCTTACTCTAGTCTCATTCACATTTTAAAATGTGTTGCCAAGTAGAGGCACTCCAAAGACAAGTTGATATTTTGCTATTATTATTTTATATTTAATGTTCTGCACAGGGATTGCACAGGTGGATAAATTGCTTTTTGTAAATAAATGAGAGTATTGGGAGGTGAGCTCATCTTTTGTAGACTCACTGAAAACATTTTTGGAACAATTCCACAGCACACAGAATGACAGGAATGGAATGTACATGTTTGTTCCACCTGGCTTTGATTTCCTCTTCTTAGGTCTCTATATTTTGAAAGCTTTTCATTCTATGGAGTTTGGAGATGATGAGCTTTCAGCAGGGCAACATCTACTAAATTATTATTCTTAAATTATTATGGATTAAGATGATGGCCAAGTGATTGTGAGTGCATTTTTTTTGGGGGGGGGATAATGTTTCAGTACAGTATATATACATATATATATATACATATATATATGTATATATATACATATATATCTAATGGATATAGGATATTTGAAGGCTTGTATTGATAGTACTGGGATTTATCATCTGTTTGCAAATAAAAGATAAAAAAATAGCTTTTGTATGACTTTATCTCAAACTTATTGTCTTGGCATTAAGTATGTGGCAGATTTTTGTAGTCTGCAGAGATATGTTGCAGTTTCAAATATGAGGTGGGATATAAATAAATAAATCTAGGTTCCAAAAGGAAAATCTTTCTGCACTTTCTCATATCAATGACCTGAATCTGAATTATTATCATAAAGTCTTCCATGTTTATAAACACATCCAGATGACTCAGGCATTTGTATGTTTTGTAGGTGCTTTTTAATGGACATGTTGCCTCACTTTATCGAAAGTAAGGTCCTTGATGTCAGGAATTGTTTCTATTTTGCCTTTAGATCCCCAGGGACTAACCCTAGGGCCTGGTGTGTTGAAGGTATTCACTACATTGATTGTTGTCCAGTCACATCTGTAGGGTCCTATTTCTCATGATGCCATTTAGGATATTCTTGGCAAAGATATTGGAGTGATTTGCTATTTCTTCTTCTAGCCTATTTTACAGATGAGGAGACTGAGGTAAGTAGAGTTAAATGACATGTCCAGAGACACAGCTTATTAAGTGTCTGAGGACAGATTTCAATTCAAGAAAATGATTCCAGGCCTGGCGCTCTGTGCATTATGGCGCCATCTAGCTGCCTTTACTACATGCTTATCAATTATTGATTCTATTATTGTTTTTATTGTTAGTTTATCTTATTGTTATTACACTAAAAATTTGCCCAAGGAACTCACTGTATAATAGGGACATCTTGAAGTGGTTGAGCGTGCATGAGTAGTATTGAGCATTGGTTTTGTGATGTGTAAATTCTGACCTACATATGTGAACATCACTACTTCTTAACCATCTAAAAATTGCAAGATCCATAGGAACAAGGAGACTGGTTCCTCTGAGGATAGGGCCCAAAATAAATTCCATTAACTATCTCTCATAAGTATATTTCTCATTTCTATAAGTTCAAGAATTGTTTATGAAGTCTAAACTCTACAACTTTGCCTTCAGGGCTCTTTCAAGCTAGGCTGCTCTTTTCCAGGCTCACTCTTGCTTTCCCCCAATATTCCCTTATATTTTGTATCACTCTACTATCCAGCTGGGCCCATTTGATTCAGGGCAATCAAACATTTGCAAAATTCATTTCAGATGTAAGACAGTATTAAGCACATGGGAACACAAAGATGAACTAAGAATATTTATTATAGTGCTTTCATGTTTAGGAGGCATTTGCATAAAACATCTCATTTCAACCAATCTAATGCACTTGAATAAATATTTATTAAGTGCCTACTGTGTGCCAGGTTGGCAGATAGGTGGTACAATACATAGAATGTCAGGTCTGGAGTCAGGAAGATCTGAATTCAGATTTAGTCTCAAATAATTACCTACAATTTTCTATAATAGTCACATATAATTATGACCTTGGGAAAGTAACTGTTTGCCTCAGTTTCCTCATTTGTAAAATGAGCTAGAAAAAGAAGTGGCAAACCACTTGGATTTTTTTTTTACCAGAAAAAACCCTAAATGGGTCATGATGAGTAGGATACAACTGAACAACAGCCACCACCACAAATGTGCCAGGTGCTAAGTGCCAGGAATGCAATTAATAAAAAGATGGTCCTAGCCCTCAAATAGCTTACTATATATCCTTTCAAGAGTCTTCTGAGGTAGGTGCAACAAATATTATCATATCTAGATTCAAGGAGATTAAGCAATCAGAGGCACACAATTAGTTTCCTTCTTTATTCAAAGCCCAGAGTTTTCTATACTATTGCATACAATCTCTCAAAGCATCTTATAGGGGAGAAATGAGACACATACCTAAATAGGTGTGATACAAGTTAGAACATAGAATGTATAAAGGAGAGATTTAAAATATTAGCATAAAATTGAGGAGGAAGATTTTATATCAGGGGATCTAAGAAGGAATTTATGGCAGCTAGGAGGGATAGTGGAAGTTAGGAAGACTTGGATTCAAATGTGACCTCAGATACTTACTAGCTATGTGAGCTGGAAAAGAAAATGGCAAACCACGTCACTGAATTTGCCATGAAAATCCCAAATGGGGTCATTAAGAATCAGACCTGACTGAAATGATTCATCAGCAGTATGTTAGCAAGTCATTTAACTTCTGTATGCCTCAGTTTCCTCAATTATAAAATGGGAATTGGGGAACGAGGTAGCACAGTGGATAGAGCACCATCCCTGAAATCAGGAGGACCTGAGTTCAAAACTGGCCTCAGAAACTTAACATTTCCTAGTTGTATGACCCTGGGCAAGTCACTTGACCCCAATAGCCTCAGCAAAAAAAAAAAAAAAAGAATGATAATATCTATCTCTGAATTATTGTGAGGATGAAAAGAATTCATATTTTTAAAGTATTTAGCACAGTTTCTAGCACATATGAGGCATATATTAAATGTTTGATTGATCAAGCATAGAATTCTTCATCAATGGTGCTATAGTTAGAGAGGGAAACAGAAGATCTATTGGATCAGAGAAGGTTTTAAAAGACAGACTAAAGGATTGATCTATTAGCTAGAGTTTATGAGCAAAGGAGTGATGTAGAATTAAGGATGCATCTGGACCATGCTTCTGCTTTCTCCTATCATCCCTCTCTGAAGTGTCTTTCCTTCTTTTATCTGCTAAACTCTGTTCACCACTTAGTTGAATATCCAGCTCAAAATACCTTCTTTAATAAATATGCCATGATTAACTTTACCCCTATATCTTTTCTTCCCTTATTACTGTTTCTTCTATGCTTTATTCCAGTGGTTGGAAGAATGCCATAGAGAAAGGAGGGCTAGATTTGGAATAAGGGGACTGGATTTAAATTTAGTCTTTGACACTGAATGTCACATACATTCCTAGACTTCAGTGTTTTCATCTGAAATATGAGAGGATTCAACTAGGTGGCCTCCAAAATCCCTTCCCGCTTCAAATATATGATCTTTCTAGTTATACCACATGATTTATATCTCATTTGTCCAAATTATAAGTTCATTGAGAATAGTAGATATGTCTTTTGCATCTCTTAGATGCCTCTTAGATGAATTGGCTAATTCTCATAACTGAAGATTCTATTGACAGGAGAGAAAAAATGGAAGTAATAGTGGGATTGTATCTATGTCCAGTCACTTTTCACAAGAGAATCCATTCAGGTAGGTTTAGGAGCCACCTAAACAGTAGTAAACTCCTCTAATTCTTCAGGAGCATGGGGTACCAGGGTGGTATTGTGTAGCGAGCTGTCGTCTCTAGAAGCTGCCGGATCGCTCTCTGGGAAGAGATCTGCTGTGTCTACTCAAATCTTTAAGACAGATTCTTCTTCCTGTAGTGAACCGTTGTCTCCAGGCAGTTGCTGTTAACTCTTGTCCTTAGAAGTGACTTCCCTTCCTGCAGAGAGCCCCGTCAGGCCTGATGTAATGCAGAGAGTCTTCTTCTTTCTCTGAGAGTCCTCTCTTTTATTCTCCCAGAGAATGGGCGTGGGATAATGCAAGGGCTTCTGGGAAGAACCACCCCAGCCAATGAGCTTGCCCCCTCTATCAAGTCAACCTGAGTTCTCACCTTGTAATTGTCCAGAAAACCTGAATTCTCACCTTGTCACTGTCCAGACAACCTCAGTTCTCACTTAGTAATCCTAACATCTCCCCCTTTCTTTTGATTTAGAACATAGGACAGTCATGACCTTGAAACATAAATCCATCAATATGGGAAGTATTACAGATAATTACATAAATGACCTTGAAACATAAATCCATCAATATGGGAAGTATTACAGATAATTACATAAATTACATAAGCATATAGTAACATAGTAACATAACACATGCTAGAAGTATTGAAAATTTATAAATGTCCATAAGTCCATTGTCCATTAGTCTCATCTTGTGTGAGGAAGTCCAATGATTCCTGCTGGTTTTAAAGTTCTTTAACAGTCTTCTTATTATCCATGCTCTTTCAGTGTCAGATGTTTCTTAGATCTTCTCTTTTATTTTGAGGTCTTTCTCTTTTTCTGTCTCTCTCTGATGGACAAGGCGAATATGACTCGTTGGCACCCATCTGATTCCTTCTCCTGCTGAAGAAATACAAGCAAACCCTCTCCCCCAGGCAGTTAACCTATCTGGTCCCTTCCATTCACCACTTTCTGGATCTCTCCACATCACCTGGCGATTATCTAAGGACAGTGGAGATGCTCTCACTGGACACTGCCCTTCTGGTGGGTTATAAAATCTGTCTGCTGGAGCCAGTGCATCTTTGTCAAAAATTAGAAAATTAATGGTATAGAGAACTAAATTTAGAAGTTCCCTAGGGCTACCTGTGGCTCCCCCTTTCTTTTGTTTTTGGAGGAGTGTCTTAATATCTCTGTTTCTTCTCTCTACTATTGCCTGCCCTTGAGGATTAAAGGG
Organism: Sminthopsis crassicaudata; assembly: GCF_048593235.1. Lineage (NCBI taxonomy): Eukaryota > Metazoa > Chordata > Mammalia > Dasyuromorphia > Dasyuridae > Sminthopsis > Sminthopsis crassicaudata. Next base: position 78,150,905 of record NC_133618.1, read on the forward strand.
TATGCCCGTGGTATGTAAAATCTTATACTGTGCACAAAAGTGTGTAAAATGTTTAGATGTATATGCAGGTCCATTGTCTGTTTTTATTGCTTGTGGAACACCCATAATTGCAAAAGCTTGTATAAGGAATTCAGTGACCACTCGGGCTGTCTCTTTTGCTGCTGGCATTGCAAATGTGAATCCTGAAAAGGTGTCTACCACGACATGAATAAAAGATAGACGACCAAAAGATTTATAATGGGTCACATCCATTTGCCAGATTTCATTGGGTCTCAAACCACGAGGATTCTTCCCTGGAGGGAGTGTAGGAGCATGGAAAGGAAGACAAGCTGTACAGCTTTTTACTATGCTCCTAGCTTCCTCTCTTGTGATTCCAAATTGTAAACGTAAAGCTCGAGCAGCCTGATGATATTTAGAATGAGATTCTTGTGCTTCCTGAAATAAAGGACTACTGGCTAACATGGTTAGAAGGCTATCTGCCTTTGAATTTCCATCAAAAATGGGACCTGGAAGTCCACTATGTGAGTGGACATGCAAGATATAAATCTTGCCTGGATGTTTTCTCACTTGCTCTTGAAGTTCCTTAAAGAGCTGATAAATATTGGAGGCTGCAAATTTTATTTGGGCTGTGGCAATTCTTTGTACTACACCTACTGAATAGGCTGAATCAGTAATTATATTTACGTCTCCTGGGTAATAAGTGAGAGCTAGCATGATAGCAAATAATTCATTCTGTTGAGTGGATTGAAAAGGAGTCCTGATTACTCTCTTTATGGTTAAATCATGAGAGTATATGGCACAAATATTTTCTTTGGAGGCATCTGTAAAGATTGTTGGTCCTTTAAGAGGAACCTTAGAAACCTTTTCTTCAAAAATCCATCGCCAATTATGTAGTAGCCGGGTAATCTTTAATGGAGATCCATGTGCAAAATTTGGAGCGGTGGCCAATAAAATTTGCCATTCTGGGATGTTCTCACAGCATACATTAATCTGTGCGTTAGTATAGAATGTGTATATTTTTTCAGGACTTATCCCAGATAATTGTGTTACTCTCTTAATAGCCTTTAATAAAATCCTAGCCACAAGCACTGGGTAAGGTGTAAGGCTTTGTTCTGGTTGTGCTGGGAGGTTCACCCACTCAATCACTCTGTCTCCTTGATGAAGGACTGCTGTGGGTGCCTCTTTTGTAGCAAAAACTGATATTTCCAAGGGTTTTTGAGTGACTCTTTCAACCACATTGGATAAAGCCAGTTCAACTTCTCTCAAAGCCTTTTGTGCTTCTTTTGTAAGCTGGCGTGGTGAATTTAAAGCATTGTCTCCCCTTAAAATGTCATAGAGAGGTTGTAGTTGATTGGTAGTTAAGCCTAACACTGGACGCATCCATTGGATATCTCCTATTAATTTTTGAAAGTCATTTAAGGTGTTCAACTTCTCTGTTCTTAAAGAAAGCTTTTGTACTGTGAGTGTCTTAGGATATACTTCATATCCTAAATATTGAAAAGGAGCATGTCTTTGAATTTTTTCTGTAGCTATATGCAGTTTGTAGTACTTTAATGTTTCCATGGTCCTTTGTAGACATGCCTCTAACATTTGTTCCTCAGGTGCACATCCCAAAATATCATCCATATAATGTAACAATATTACTTTTGGAAAGGCTTTTCTTACTGGAGCAAGAGCAGCTGCAACATACATTTGGCACATAGTAGGGCTGTTTTTCATTCCCTGTGGCAAAACTGTCCATTCATATCTTTTATAAGGCTCAGCCAAATTAACACTAGGCACTGAAAAAGCAAATCTTTTCATATCCTCCTTATCTAGAGGAATAGAATAGAAACAATCCTTAATGTCTATAACCCATAGAGGCCATTCTCTTGGCAACTGAGTAGGAGATGGAAGTCCAGGCTGAAGAGTTCCCATAGTTTCCATCTGTTCATTTACTCTTCTTAGATCAGTTATCATCCTCCATTTTCCAGATTTCTTTTTCACCACAAATACTGGGGAATTCCAAGGACTTAGAGAAGGCCGCAAGTGTCCTTGGTCAAGTTGTTCTTGCACTATGTCTAATAAGGCCTGAATTTTATCACTTCTTAAGGGCCACTGTTCTACCCACACTGGTGAATCAGTCTTCCACTGAATAGGAACTGGTGAAAGTGCAGGTAGGCCTTCAACAGCAGCCCTGCCTAAAAAGCCGACGTGCTTATTTGTAATCCTATCTGCTGTAAAATGTCTCTTCCCCACAGATTGATGGGGATTTTTTCAACCACAAAAGGAGTAAAAGCTCCTGTTTCTCCTTCAAATACCCATCTCAAAGGCCTAGCACTAACCTCTGCTGCTATTGATCCTCCCACCCCAGACATATAGGTGTCTGCTTTAATCTTTGGCCAGTGACCGGGCCAATTGGCACCTCTAATAACTGTACGATCTGCACCCGTGTCTACCAATCCTTCAAATGGTATTCCGTTTATATAAATAGTAAGCATAGGTCGGTCAGCTGTCACAGCTGCTGTCCAATATATTCCTGGATTTTGTTCATTGGAGTCAAAATCTAGGCGACTATCACTAGGTTGCTTATTAGGGGTCCGTAACAATAAGCCTGATGCTACTACTTCTCCTGGTTGATAAATCACACGTTGTCTGCCTGTGTTAGTGACTGGGATATTAGATACACGTTCTCCAGTCTCCCACATCAGTGTATGGATGGACACTGTTTTGTAGGCACTCTCAGAAGGTGAAATGGTCAAGCCTACTGTGCCTGGAGGCAAAGGATCCATAGGCTCAACAGGAACAGATTTCACTTCTCCAGGGAGTATCTTGGTAGTCTCTACTGCACACAACTCTATTTTTCCTAATTTCAATCCCTTTCTTCCATCTGATTGCCTTTTGGCTGATTGATCGTGTCTTAAAATTCTCTGGATGTAACCTCGGCTGCCATCATGCCCCACTTGGGGGCTTGAAGCTGGGCCCCACCTGTCATTTCCCTGTGTCAATCTACATTCAGAGGCCCAGTGGAGGCCCTTGTGACATTTTGGACATGGAGTTTTAGGTCTTCTCTCACCCTGTCTTCTCACTGTATCTCCATATCTACACTGAGCTCTTAGATGCCCAATTTTTCCACATTGAAAACATCGCCGAGTTTCTCTAGAAGGCCCTTGCCATGAGGGACCCTGTCTTTCCACATTCATCATTGTCCGGGTGTAAAAAGCATTTGTTCCCACTGTAGCACAGCGTCTTATGATCTCCTCTAAAGGAGCATCTTTGTCTAATCCCCATATAATTCTTCTGCAAATCTCATTGGCATTTTCCTTAGCCAGATGTCTGGTCATTATTTCTGTAGCTGAATTTTCTCCAATAGTTCTTTTGACAGCAGTTTGCAAACGTCCCACAAAATCTGCAAAAGGTTCATTGGGACCTTGCTGTATTTTAGTGAAAGCCTCTCCACGATCTTTCTGTCCAGGAAGGACACCCCAAGCTTTTATTGCAGCCTTAGCAATTTGTTCATATATTGTCATGGTATAATTAATCTGTTCCGAATTCTCTCCATACCGACCTTCACCAGCCAAGTGCTCAAAAGTGAATTGTGTGTTAACTCCTATTTCCAAATTGCATCTGACTTGAATTTTACATAATTCATGAAATTCCGCAAGCCATAATAAATTTTCTCCAGGTTCCAGACATGTCCTTGCTATGGATTTCCAATCATTCGGGGTTAGGACTTCATAAGACAAACCATCTAGTAACATTTTAACATAAGCTGATGTAGCCCCATAAAGGGTACAACCTTTTTCTAATCTTGTCATAGGCCTTAGACTGCTTCACAGACAATTCTGTTTGTGTTTTCTGCCCTCTTCCTCTCCTCCTTCTTGCTCCACCCCTGAAGGGTTAATTGAGGGAGGAGATGGGAGGTGCTCCTGTTGCTGTTGCTCAGAATTGTACTTAACTTCATTGTTATCTGATTCATCCTTTTCACCTAGTTTAGTTGACACTTCCCCATTCTGCTCCTTCATCTCTTCCTTTAGAATAACATTGTTTAAAGCCAATTGGATTACATTGTATATATGAATTGTATCTTTGGAAATTGAGTTTGGCCTGGAATTATAGTGTTCACCTAATTGCTTTCCTACTAATTCCCATTCATCTGGATCCAATTCTTCTTCCAGAGAAAAAAGAAGGACATATGACCTTCACAGTTCTTAAAAGTTCAGTAATCTCCTCTAAAATTATAATCAAGCCTTGGCTTTTCATAACCTTGATGATGCTCTCTAAACATTTTCCTTGAACAGAAGGTGTTTGCCCCATTTCACTATAAGAGATTCCTGGTTTAGCCCTTAACAAGTTAAGTTCCTTATTTATCTATTAGCACGCTCACTTAATCTTTAACAAAGTTTCCTCGTTACTCACGGTTCTGGGTCAGAGAGACTGAGATCTGGATGGGAGGCTTTTCCACTGGAATCAGGACCGTGTCTGTCCCTGTTCGGGCGCCAAATTGCGAAGGTCTGGTCTAGCTCCTCTTGTCAGAATAAGCAAAAGTCCTTGCCCCACGTTGGGCGCCAAATGTTGCGAGCTGTCGTCTCTAGAAGCTGCCGGATCGCTCTCTGGGAAGAGATCTGCTGTGTCTACTCAAATCTTTAAGACAGATTCTTCTTCCTGTAGTGAACCGTTGTCTCCAGGCAGTTGCTGTTAACTCTTGTCCTTAGAAGTGACTTCCCTTCCTGCAGAGAGCCCCGTCAGGCCTGATGTAATGCAGAGAGTCTTCTTCTTTCTCTGAGAGTCCTCTCTTTTATTCTCCCAGAGAATGGGCGTGGGATAATGCAAGGGCTTCTGGGAAGAACCACCCCAGCCAATGAGCTTGCCCCCTCTATCAAGTCAACCTGAGTTCTCACCTTGTAATTGTCCAGAAAACCTGAATTCTCACCTTGTCACTGTCCAGACAACCTCAGTTCTCACTTAGTAATCCTAACAGTATTGAGAAAAGTTAAAATATATACATTGTCTATGTTGTTTTCTCCTTATAGAATGTAAGCTCTTTAAATTCTATATATTATATAAGTACTTATATATAAGTGTATATATATATATATATATATAAATTCTAATAAATAATAATTATAATAGTGATAATGTCAGCCAGGATTTGAATCTCAGATCCTCTGACCCCTGAACCAGTGCTTTTATAAAATCCTCCTGACACTATTGCTTCATGATCTCCTACACTGTGCCTTTTTTTCAGAATACAGATCAGCAGATGTATAGCCACATGCCATCAGCAAACTTAGAGCCTAAAAATGACTCTTTGCCTAAAAATGAGACTATGTTTTGAGAATGTATTAATTTCATGGGCTTTTTTTCTTACTGTGGTGTAATTCTAAACTTGTTCTATACAGCATTTGCAAGGTTTATTTAACATGCTGCTTGATGTTTTTAAATTTTATGTACCATACTATGCAAAGATTACAATCTAAAGTTCTCACATTACCCCATTTCCAAATGTGATGATGCAGGACAAAAGAGCGTATCATGGCCATATTGTTTTTAGTTAGGGAGTGGCTGGAGACGAGGGAATCTGGAATCCTCGCTCCATAGACTCAGGAATTATACATTCCTAAGAGGGGTAGAGCTCAGAAAAGCCATTTTTGGGTCGAATAACATCCCTGGCAAATCAACCATGATGATTCTTCATAGTGAAGATTTTTTACAAAATAAAATCATATTTGCCTGTAACAAGAGTACTATTAAATGGTTGTTGTTGTTGTTTGTTCTTCGTTCTTGAAGAAGATCATGACATCAGGGAGGCGATGCCATGACATATAAGTGAATTGGATTTAAGTGAGGGAATGGCACACAATTGGAAATATCCAATAAAATTTTATGTTGCTCATCCTAAGATGTTCTGTAGACATGTCTTGGGAGAGGATGTATTTCAAAGACACCATTTTTTTCTCGAGGATATGGAGCCTCTCTTAGTAGACAGTGTAAGAAGAAAGTTGGAAGGTATCCATGTCCAGAAAGGTAGAAATAGAGGAAAGGGGGCACAAAGCAGAATGGGTAACAAAAGGAAGTTATTTTGACTGCAAACAGTGGAGCATGTTGCTATATTCTGACAAGGGAGGTGGTCCCCTGGGAATGTTAATGCATGAAGCCATGCATTTGAGAAGCAAATTCAAAGCAGGCCATCAGTGCCAATAGAATGAATACGTATACCACAGACATTTACCACTGGGCACGCTCTGAGTGACTAATTCCCCTTTTCAAAGAAGTCTTTATAAAGTGTAGGCTGTGCAAAGACATTCCTGGGGAAATCGTGCTTTTAAATAAGGCATTAAAAAATGAAATATGAATAGTTGGATGTAGAAGCAATGAGTGGGGGGGATGGCATTCACTAAGAAAAGTAATGTTAAACTCTAAAAATCCAAAAGGACTCATCTGTGCTGCATGTGTAAAAATGTGGACTGTGGACTGTGATGTACACGATTTCCTTGACACCAGACACTTTGGACAATTTATGGGAGCAGATGAAAAAGTAACCCTAGCTTGGGCAATGAATATTTGCTTTAGTCAGCTGAATATTAATAATTTATTTTCACAAAATAACATTTGTGTGATGTGTTGCCCATCTTACCCAGCCTTCATTTCACCACATTGGATCTCCCTCAGGCAGAAGTAATTTCTTCCTTTCTGGTTTTCTCTTAATTGTCATTTAGTCAACAAGCATTTATCAAATATGATATGGCAGAAATGAGGGACACCTCCCCACAAAAAACTCCACAGGAATAGCTCTTGCTCCAAGAGCTCCAAAAGCTCTATGGTTTAATGAGCTTTATTTGTATAACTGGATGCTTACCATTTTCAACTTGGAATTTAAGTTATTTGTGCATGTGTCTCATTTCCCCAAATTCTTGCTGGATAAGAAGTTATCAAGCATTAACAGTGGCAGGTTCACCTATTATTAGGTGCTTAAAAGCATCCCACAGAATCTCAGAGCTGAAAGAACTTGTGAAGCCATCTGATTTAATCTCTTCAGGAACAAGAATTCTCCCTTACACAGTGTGTCAGTGGGTGTCCTGCCTTTCCTTGAAATGAAGGGAAACTCACCACCTCCATGCAGCAGCCCATTCTACCTTGGAATAACCTTCATTGTTAAGAAATGTTTTCTTAGTAATGGAATACTATTGTTTTATTAAAATATGGTGGAGGTGGAGCCAAAATGGTAGAGTAAAGGCAGGAACTCACCCAACCTCTCTCTGAAATTGCTCTGAATTCCTTTAAGTAATGACTCTAAACAAATTTTTGAGCAGAGAACACTCAAGAATAAAGCATTTTCCAATGAAGACAACTTAGAAACTCAGCAGAAAAGGTCTATGATATCAGAGTGGGAGTCCAGCATTTAGTCCTTGGTGCAGACTCTACCAGTGCAGACTCTACCCTGAGGTTGGACCTGACCTCTGAATCAGTGGCAGTACTGGTGACACCAATGGAAAGTCAGAAGAAAAGGTCACAGAACCAAGGTGGGAGTCTAGGACAATCTCAGAACAGCCCCAGACCTAGTCCTGGCCCAGGCTGATTTTTGTGAATCAGCAGCAACAGTGGAGGCTTCTGGACCTCTCGATTAGGGACACCAAGGAGGGCTTGGAAGCAAAGAGGGTCTATGGCAATGAGATAGGAATCCCACGTGCAGTCCCAGTACAGGCTGTGCCAGTGCAGCCCAGGACCCAACCCTAGGCCCAGAAGGGTCAGCAAAGCAGGATTCTTGCTTTAGCACACTAGATCTTACAGCTACAGAGGGGCAAGGACACTTCCAACAGTTCCAGGGTAGAAAAGAATGCTTGAGGTCAGGTCCCTAGAAAGATCTCTGAAAAAATCTGTACAAAATTCCTGAAACTTGAAACAGGGTATCCTCCACCCTAGTAACAGCCCTACTTTAACAAAGAGTTGAAAGAAAGCAGAGTAATAGGCAAGGAAAATGAGCAGACAACAAGAAAAGTTTCTGACCATTGAAAGTTACTAACACATTTAGAAAATGAATTGGGCTCAGGCCATGGAAGAGCTCAAAAATAATTTTGGAAAAAATCAAGATAGAGAAAACATTAGATTAGGAAAATTGAGAGTGGTGCAAAAGGAAATGAAAAAAGATAATGAGGAAAAGAATGACTTAAAAAGAAAAATTGACTGATTAGGAATGGAGCTACAAAAATTCACTGAGGAAAATAATTCCTTAAATAAATAAAATTGAAAAAATGGAAGTTGATGACTTTATGAAAAATCAAGATACGATAAAGCAAAAGCAAAAAATGAAAAAAATAGAAAAAAGTGTGAAATATTTCACTGGAAAAACAATTGACTTTGAAAATAGATCCAGGAGAGATAATTTTAAAATATTTGGTCTACCTGAAAGTCATAATCAAAAAAAAAGAGCCTGGACATCATCTTTCAAGAAATTATGAAGGAAAACTATCCTGATAGTCTAGAACCAGAGAATAATATAGGAATTGAAAGAATCCATTGATCACCTCCTGAAAGAGCTCTCAAAATGAAAATCCCTATGAATATTATAGCCAAATTCTGAAACTCCCAGGTCAAGGAGAAAATATTGCAAGCATGCAGAAAGAAATCATTCAAGTACAGAGGAGCCACAATCAGGATAAAACAAAATTTAGTAGCTTCTACATTAAAGGACCAGAGGGCATAGAACATAATATTCTAGAGAGCAGTGGAACTGGGATTACAGAATTACCTACCCAGCAAAACTGGGTATACTCCTTTAGAGAAAAAAAATGTGGTCATTCAATGAAATAGAGGACTGTCAAGCATTCATTATTAAAAGACCAGAGCTGAGTGGAAAACTTAATTTTCAAATACAGTACTCTGGAGAAGCATAAGGAGGTAATCATGAAAGGGACAGCATAAGGGACTTAATAGGATATATTTATTTACATTCCTGCATGGGAGAATGATACTTATAACTCAACAAAATGTTCTCTTTATTATATCATTTAGAATATGTATATATAGACTGAGGGTACAAGTATAAATTGAATATAAAGGGATGATATCTTTTATTTTTAAATGATGAAATTAAGGGGTGAGAGAGGAAAGTATTAGGGGAAAGGAAAAGAGAGAAGTGGAATGGGGAAATTATCTTCCACAAAAATGAGGCAAGAAAAAGCTTTTACAGTGGCGAGAAAGAGGGGGAAGAAAGGGGAAATGAGTTTTCCCTACTCTCATCAGAATTGGTTCAAAGGAAATAACATACATACTCAATATGGCTATAGAAATCTATCTTATCCTGCAGGAAAATAGGAGGGGAATGAGATATGGAAAGGGGGGGAGAGGAGAATGATAAAAGAGAGGATATATTGGGGGAAGGAGTGGTCAATAGCAAAACAGGGTGAAAGGAGAGAGAGAATAGAGGGAAATACAATTAGCAATAATAATTGTAAACAGAATTTTGAAGCAAGTTTCTCTGATAAGGCCTCATTTCTCAAACATAGAGGGAACTGAGTCAAACTTATAAAAAATAAGAGCCTTGCCCCAACTGATAAATTATCAAAAGATAATTATCTGTGGTTAAAGGATGATAAATTCATGCATATCCTTTGACCTAGTAATACCATTACTGGGCATGGATACTAAAAGAGATTAAAAAAATAAAAGAAAGGAAAATGACATATATATATATATGCATATACGTATGCATATATATATATAGTATTGTAATTATAATGTAATGTATTTTATTGTAATTATATATTATATGATATATCTTATATGTACAAATATATTCATAGCAGTTCTCAGAATAAAAATATTGGAAATTGAAGAGATCCTCATCAATTGGGGAATGGCTCAATAAACTGTGGTATGATGTTGTGATGATGCTTTCAGAAAAAAAAAAAGGCGGAAAGTTCTCCATAAATTCAAGCAAAGTGAAAATATACAAAGTAATAGCAATGTTCTGGGATGACTTTGCTATTTTCAACAATACAATGATCCACAACTACTCTGAAGGACTTATGATGAATACACAGTGAAGCATTCTCTCTCTTTCTTTCTCTCTCTTAATTTTACTTTTTTGAAGGGTTTTTATTTTCATTAGGATGGGAAATCTATATTTTCTTTCACATGACTTTTTTGAAAATATTTTGCATAGCTTTACATATGGTTTTTTAATTGTGGGTGGGGATAAAAAGAGCCTAGAACTCAAAAAATTTAAAACAAAATTTTTTAAATGTACAAAAGTATTTTAAATGTAATTGGGGGAAATATTAAATAAATGTTATATTTATTTATATAATATATAATAAGTAAATAGAAATAAAACATTTTAAAATAATGAACAAGTTGATTTTAGAAAAGCCTGGAAAGATTTACATGAATTAATGCTGAGTAAAGCAAGCAGAACCAGGAAAACAGTGCACACAGCAGTAATAAGATTGTATGATGATCAGCTATGATAGACTCAGTTCTTAGAAATACAGTGATTCAAGGCAATTCCAACAAACTTTGGATGGAAAATACCATCCATATCCAGAGAGAGAACTATGGAGACTGAATGTGGATCAGAGCATACAATTTTTACTTTTTTTCTTTCATTTTTTTCCCTTTTGTTCTGATTTTTTTCTTCCAGCATGACTCATGTGAGAACATGTTTTAAAAAATGAATATATGCATAACCAAAATATAAATAAATAAGTAAAATTTTTAAAAAGAAAAAGCATTTTCTTGCATTAACTAAATGAACTAAATGAGAGCTTCAAGAAACTTCTAGTGGTCGACTATTCTGAGTTCCTTCCCCTGGGACCAAGCAAAATGAGGTTAAATCTGTACCACAGACAGCTAGTCTTGTTTCCCCCTGCCTGTCTTCTCCTACTCCCTTCACCATCTTACCAGTCCCCAAGGTATTATAGCTAAACATTCCTGGTTCCTCAACCAGTCTTTTCATACCACAATCTTGATCTATCATGATCATTTTCTTTATCATCTGATTCCTGGATTATGCAATAGCCTGCTACTTGGTCTGTCCACCGCAAGTCTCTCCCTATCCAATCCATCCATTCAGATATCAAATTGATCTTTCTAAAAAAGTAGGTCTCTCTTAGTCGAAAGAAGACTGCTGAAAATAGTATTTTAAATTTTGTTTCCATCAGTTAGTAGTCATGTGATCTTTGACAAGTTGTAGAAACTTTCTGATCTCCAATTCCAACTTTTGCAAAAGAGAAGATGATGTCATCACTATCTACCTTAGAGGAGTCTTATAGTTATTGTGAAAAAGGTGAATTTTAAGCTACGAGGCACTAGGTAAATGTAAGTTGTGATTATTATTGCCTCATTCCAGAATGAATCCCTTTGAGACACACACCTTATTGTGCCCTTTGGTGACATCCATTTCTTTTTAGCACTTTAATTTCTGTCACTGGGACCTGACAATGAAAGGCATTATTTCCAAGGTATACTTTGAGACTGCACAGCCAAGAGAAATCACCAAAAGCAATGGACAAGATCACTATTTTGGATGTTTATTTTGGCCAGTAAGCATGGTCCCAAAATACCAAGTTGTCTAATTACAAATCTAAACTTAGCTCCCAGATTTGCATGTGTAAGTAATCAAGGAAAGCATTTGCTTAGAAATGTGTTCCATTTCCTGTTCCCTCCAAATCAAATTTCAGAGTGACAGATTGAATTCTGAAATCATATTGAAAATGTGCTTGAGAGCCCCAGTACTTCAGAGTGTGATCTTGTCAGACCTTATAACCCAGACAGGGTGAGAGAAATTTTGAAATTATTTGGGAATTAGCCAAGAAAAGCAGAAGATCCCATTGAAGGAAGTATAGGTGATTAAGGATAGAGTACATTTCTCCCTTCCTGTCTATTTTTGAAGTGATCAAGACTTCTACTTATAATTTTTCTTCTCCATATTACCTATCTCATAACTACGCAGAGAACAGATACAAAAACAATAATGACAATAACAACCACAACCCCCACAACAAATCCTCAAAGCTATTCCTGTTTTCCCAGGAGGTGGTTGAAGATATGATTCACTAAAAGACATAGAAGATTTTGATGAAGGTCGGTAAAAAGAAGAAGTGGAAAGATCATGTTTTCAGGCTAAACTTGGAGAATTCTATAAGATGTTGAGGAGCACTTCCCATAATCTTTGCAAAATTGTAATTTCTTTCTTCAAGGTCCCCATTCCTTTTTTGAAGATGAAGGACAAAGTTCAAATTGTTCAAAAGAAAATATTCCATTTTGTTTTTCTCAATGGTCACTTAGTAGGCACTAAGAGAAAATAGAGGAAAAGAACCCAATGAATACCTTCTTGATGGCTTAGTGAGCATTGGGGTCACACATAACTGGTTTCTTGGTAGGAAGATCTGATTTCAAGTCCTACTTCTGAGTCAAGAAGGTTCACATTTAAATCCAACCTCGGACACTTACAAGCTATGAGCAAGTCACTTAACCTCTATTTGCCTCAGTTTCCTCATCTGTAAATTGGAATAAAATATTTACCTCACAGAGTTGTTATAAGGATAAAATGAGGTAATAATTATAACATATTTGGCATAGTACTTAAAACATAATAAATGCTATATAAAAGTTACCTATTATTATCTTTTTTTATTAGTGACCACCCCATATGCTTATCCCCATTCCTTTGAGGACTGTCCAATTAGAATGGGAATTGCCTCAAAACTCAGTTATTGTATACAACAGATATTATTATTCTATTGATTATAGTAGAGACAACCTGGCATACCAGATAGATAAGCAACTTCACAGGCAGAAAAACTTGGTTTCAGATCTTGCTTCTGATATTTACTGGTTGTGTGACCCTGGCCACATCACTTAATGGCTCAGTTACCTGGACAATATTCCATTTTCATTTTGTGTCAATTGAGATTAAATGATTTAGCCAGGGTCACAAAGCTAGTAAGTGTCTGAAGCCAAATCTTAGTTCCAGGACTGGTGCTCTATCCACTAAGCTATCTAGCTGCCCTACCCCTTCCCAGACAATGTTCTAAAGTAGGGGTAATCTGGCATTTGTGAATTTAAAAAAAATTCTAACTACATTTCAACACAATGGTTTCCTTTGTAATTCTGTGTGTTTTGTTTGTTTTACAAATTTTCAAATTTTTTTACAAATAATTTTTTTTTTTTTACAAAATTACAAATATTATTTAGAGAATGTGTCCATCCATGGGTTTCACCAGACTGACAGTGAGGTCTATGACACATAAAAAAGATGAACTATTCCTGCTCTAAAGCTATGAGTTACAGAAAACTTGCTGTTCCTTTGCTGGGAACTTTCTAAACTGATGAAAATAGATGTGAAGGGGAAAAATCAATCATAGCAATGTGATGTAGACAGAGAATCTATCTGAATACTTCACTGGATTCAAACCTAATTTATTATATCATTCATTGCTATTGAATACATAGCAATCTATTATTGCTCATTTCTCTTCATGCTCTGAGGTTCTCCTCTATATTTCGTATTCATCCAATATTCATCCAATGGGGCAGGACCTTTCTCTTCATTCTTTGCATATATTCATTTGAATATATCATCTCTCCCAATAGAACGTAAGCTTCTTGAAGGAAAGTGCTGTTTCTTTCTTTTCTTTTCTTTCTTTCTTTTTTTAATGTTTATTTATTTATTTGTTTGTTTGTTTGTTTGTTTATTTATTAGCCCCAGAGCCTAGCTCATTTGCTTAATGAATGTCAGTAGATTACTTGATTGGGCAGCTAGATGGTAAAGTGGATTGAATGCTAAAACTGGAGTCAGGAAGACCTTAGTTCAAATCCAACCTTAGACACTTACTAGTGTCATGAACTTGGGCAAGTCTCTTAGCTCTGTTTGCCTCATCTTCCTCATCTGTAAAAACTGAGCTGGAGAAGAAAATGGTAAACCTCTCCAGTTTCTCTGCCAAGAAAACCCCAAGTGGAGTCACAAAGAGTCAGACATGACCAAAATTATTGAACAAAGTTCGGTCTATACCTAGAAAATACCTCTCTGCTTTCCTTCACTAATACTATATATACATACATATATATATATATATATATATATATATATATATATATATGTATGTATGTATGTATTTTTGGTATTGGGGCCAGTAGCATAGATGTTCTTATGCTATTTTACTGAGACTCAAGAAGGCTAATTGACTAGCTGTAAAGGGCTAGAACTGAGCAATGCACTTGGATGATGAAGCACGTGAGACTAATTGCCAATTGGACGGTTCCCTATTAACTTGTTTAAGGTTGACCCTCCCCAGCTGTTATGTGCTGACTTGATTGGTGAGACAAAGAGAGGGAAGTGACTTGTGTGGGAGGAGCAAGAGAAACTTGGGTGGTGGAACTCACGCTCACTTGCACTCGTGACCCTGGCGTTGGGGGCGACGGTAAAGATCTAGAATAAAGACGTTTAGTGATCCTGACTCCTGCTGATTTCTGGAAAGATAGAGTTCCAGCATTTGGCGTCCAACGTGTGGCTGGCACCCTACTTCCACCGAAGTCCTCCTGTGACCAGGAGATTAGGTGAGTATTCTAATAGAAATAAGAAACTTACCTTGTTAAGGACTAAATCAGCAATCTCTAGTAACTGAGATGGGGCAGATGTTAGGTAAATCCTGGGCCTCAGCTGACCCTGCTCCAACCCCAGCCCCTGCCTCTTCTAGCAATGCTATAGAGGATATAATTAAGATAATTGATGAGAAAAGTTTACTTGTTCCCATCCCACAAATGAATAATCTCTTACACTCATTGATTCGCACGTCCCCTTGGTTCTTAAATGAAGAAAAACTACGTATAGATAAATGGAAGCTAGTGGGACTTGAAATGAAAGAATTTTACTCAAAAAATGGGAATTGTCAAATTTTCCCAGAGGTATTTTACCTATACAACTTGATTCTATTAGACTTAAGCTATCCAGAAGAGTTTAAAAGAAGGAAGAGTTCTAAAAAGGCTCAGAGAAGGAAGCTGGAGGAACAAAAGATAGAAGATAGGCAAACTCAGGACATTGCCAGAGGGCAAGGGGATTTGAATGAGGAATCTGAGGGTGTAGACTCTGATTGTCCGGAAGAAATTTCAACCCCACCTAGAGAGCAGACTATTGATCAGCCCACATCCACTCCACCTTCAGGGACGTAGGGAGGAGGAGTAGTAGGAGGGGCGGTGACCTCATCAGCGCCCCCCCCTCCTCCCACACAGAGCCCCCCCTCCCAACAACTGCCCACTCCTGTAACTAGATTAGAAAGAGGGCTTATTGAAGCAATTGAAAATGGAAAAGAAGTAGATAATGATTTCAAACTTCAAATTTTTCCTGTGATTCAACAGCGTAATTCTGCAGGTCAAGAGAGTAGAAGATATGCTCCTTTTAATATGGATGTCCTTAAAAACCTGAAAAAATCTTGCACTGTCTTTGGGGCTACATCAGATTATGTTAAAATGTTAATACACAATTTGGCTTATGAAACCTTAACCCCTAGTGACTGGAAAGTCATTGCAAAAGTGTGCTTAGAACCTGGACAAAATTTGTTGTGGCTTTCTGAATTTACTGAGCTCTGTAGAATTCAAGCCCAACAAAATAGTCAAAGTGCAGCTAATACTTCCATCACCTATGACCTACTAATAGGTATAGGTTCTTATGCAGACGCTTTGGTACAGATTAATTACTCCATAACAGCATTTGAACAAATTTCTGCTGCTGCTATCAAGGCATGGGCTTCTCTCCCCAGTAAAAACTACAAGGGTGAGACCTACACAAAAATTGTACAGGGACCAAATGAACCTTTTGCTGATTTTGTGGCACGTTTGCAGACAGCTGTCATACAGGCAAATGGTGAAAATGAAGTAACAGACACTTTGGTGAGGCAACTTGCTAGAGACAATGCCAATGAGGTTTGTAGAAGGATTATACTAGGACTACGTAAGGATGCTCCTTTAGAGGAGATCATAAGACGCTGTGCCGCAATGGGCACAAATACCTTTTATAGCCAGGCTATGGTGCAGACTTCCCAAGATCCCAACATGGGGAGACAGGATCCCTTTTGGCAAGGGGTTTCCCGAGAGACTCGTTAATGCTTTCAATGCGGTAAAGTAGGCCATTTGAAAGCTCAATGTTGGCATAGAGACAGAGTGAGAAGACAGGCTGGGAGAACAAGACCCAAAACCCCATGTCCAAAATGCAACAGAGGACTCCATTGGGCCTCAGAGTGTAGACTGATTCAGGGAAACGGGATGAGGGGCCCAGCTCCAGGGCCCCAAGCAAAAAACACTTGGGGCATGATGGCAGCCGATGCCACACCCAGAGAGTGCCTCCAAGTCCAATACCCAGACATGACCAATCAGCCAGGAAGCCATCTGAGGGGAGAAAGGGATTACACAATCAGTCAGCCAGGAAGCAACATGATGGGAGAAAGGGACTACAATTAGGGAGGATAGAGTTGTATGCAGCTGGGACAATTGAGATACCCCCTGGAGAGGTGAAATCTGTTCCTCTCCAACCTATGGATCCCTTGCCTCCAGGCACAGTAGGCTTGACCATTTCACCTCCTGAGAGTACTTACAAGACAGTGTTCATTCATACACTGATGTGGGAAACTGGGGAATGTGTAGATAATATCCCAGTCACTAACACAGGGAGACAATGTGTGACTTATCAACCAGGGGAAGTAGTAGCATCGGGTTTATTGATACAGACTCCTAATAAGCAACCTGGTGACAGTCACCCATGTTCGGACTCCAAGCAGAAAAACCCAGGAATATACTGGACAGCAGCTGTGACAGCTGACCGACCTATGCTCACCATCTATATAAATGGCATAGCATTAGAAGGACTGGTGGACACAGGTGCAGATCGCACAGTCATTAGAGGTGCCAACTGGCCCAGTCACTGGCCAAAGACTAAGGCAGACACCTACATGTCTGGGGTAGGAGGATCACTAGCAGCTGAAGTTAGTGCTACCCCTTTAAGATGGGTATTTGAAGGTGAAACAGGAGTTTTTACTCCTTTTATAGTTGAAAAAATCCCCATCAATCTGTGGGGAAGAGACATTTTACAACAATTAGGGTTAAAAATGAGTACTTCGATTTTTTAGGCAGGGCTGCTGTTGAAGGCCTGCCAACACTTTCACCTGTTCCTATCCAGTGGAAAACTGATACACCAGTGTGGATAGAACAGTGGCCCTTAGATAACAATAAAATTCAGGCCTTACTAGATATAGTACAGGAACAACTTGATCAAGGACACTTACAACCTTCTCTAAGTCCTTGGAATTCCCCAGTATTTGTTGTAAAAAAGAAATCTGGAAAATGGAGGATGTTGACTGATTTAAGAAAGGTAAATGAACAGATGGAAACTATGGGAACTCTTCAACCTGGACTTCCATCTCCTACTCAGTTGCCTAGAGAATGGCCTCTGTGGGTTATAGACATTAAGGATTGTTTCTATTCTATCCCTCTAGATAAGGAGGATATGAAAAGATTTGCCTTTTCAGTGCCCAGCGTTAACTTAGCTGAGCCTTATAAAAGATATGAATGGACAGTTTTGCCACAGGGAATGAAAAACAGCCCTACTATGTGTCAAATGTATGTTGCTGCTGCTCTTAGTCCAGTAAGAAAAGCATTTCCAAAAGTAATGTTATTACATTACATGGATGATATATTGGGATGTGCACCTGAGGAACAAATGTTAGAAGCATGTCTACAAAAAACCATAGAAACACTAAGGAATTATAAATTGCACATAGCTCCAGAAAAGATTCAAAGACATGCTCCTTTTCAATATTTAGGATATGAAGTATATCCTAAGGTGCTTACAGTACAAAAACTCTCCTTAAGAACAGAGAAGCTAAACACCTTAAATGACTTCCAGAAATTGATAGGAGATATCCAATGGATGCGTCCCGTGCTAGGCTTGACTACCTGTCAATTGCAACCATTATATGACATTTTAAGGGGAGACAGTGCTTTAAATTCACCACGCCAGCTTACAAAAGAAGCTCAAGAGGCTTTGAGACAAGTTGAACTGGCTTTATCCAATGTGGTTGAAAGAGTCACTCAAAAACCCTTGGAAGTATCAGTTTTTGCTACACAAGAGGCCCCCACAGCAGTCCTTCATCAAGGAGACAGTGTGATAGAGTGGGTGAACCTCCCAGCACAACCAGAACAAAGCCTTATTCCTTACCCAGTGCTTGTGGCTAGAATTTTATTAAAGGCCATTAAACGAGCAGTACAATTATCTGGGACAAGACCTGACAAGATATATACCTTTTATACTAATGCACAAGTTAATGTGTGCTGCGAAACCATCCCAGAGTGGCAAATTTTATTAACCATGGCTCCAAATTTTGCACACGGGTCTCCATTAAAGATAACCAGACTGCTACATAATTGGCAATGGATTCTTGAAGAAAAGGTTTCTAAAGTTCCTCTTAAAGGACCAACTATCTTTACAGATGCATCCAAACATAATATTTGCGCTGTGTATTCTCGTGACTTAACTATAAAGAAAGTAATCAGAACTCCTTTTCAGTCCACTCAGCAGAATGAATTGTATGCAATCATTCTAGCTCTTGCTTATTATCCGGGAGACATAAATATAATATCTGATTCAGCCTATTCAGTAGGTGTGGTACAAAGAATTGCCACAGCCCAAATAAAATTTGTAGCCTCCAATATATATCAGCTCTTTAAAGAGCTTCAAGAGCAAGTGAGAAAGCATCCAGGTAAGATTTATATTTTGCATGTCCATTCCCATAGTGGACTTCCAGGTCCTATTTTTGATGGTAATTCAAAGGCAGATAGCCTTCTAACCATGCTGGCCAGTACTCCTTTATTTCAAGAAGCACAAGAGTCTCATTCTAAATATCATCAGGCTGCCCGAGCTTTACGTTTGCAGTTTGGAATAACAAGAGAAGAAGCTAGGAGCATAGTAAAAGCCTGTACAGCTTGCCTTCCTTTCCATGCTCCTACACTCTCTCCAGGGAAGAACCCTCGTGGTTTGAGACCTAATGAAATTTGGCAAATGGATGTGACCCATTATAAATCTTTTGGTCGTCTATCTTTTATCCATGTCGTGGTAGACACCTTTTCAGGATTCACATTTGCAATACCAGCAGCAAAAGAGACAGCCCGAGTGGTCACTGAATTCCTTATACAAGCATTTGCAATTATGGGCGTGCCACAAGCAATAAAAACAGACAATGGACCTGCATATACATCTAAACATTTTACACACTTTTGTGCACAGTATAAGATTTTACACACCATGGGCATACCCTTTAATCCTCAAGGACAGGCAATAGTAGAGAGAAGAAACAGAGATATTAAGACACTCCTCCAAAAACAAAAGAAAGGGGGAGCCACGGGTAACCCTAGAGAACTTCTAAATTTAGTTCTCTATACCATTAATTTTTTAATTTTTGACAAAGATGCACTGGCTCCAGCAGACAGGTTTTATAACTCACCGGAAGGGCAGTGTCCAGTGCGAGCAGCTCCACTGTCTTTAGATAATCGCCAGGTGATGTGGAGAGATCCAGAAAGTGGTGAATGGAAGGGACCAGATAGGTTAACTGCTTGGGGGAGAGGGTTTGCTTGTATCTCTACAGATGGAGAAGGAATCAGATGGGTGCCAACGAGCCGTATTCGCCTTGTCCATCGGAGAGAGACAGAGCAGACCCTTGAAACGAAGGAGAAGGCCCAAGAAACATCGGGTGGTTCCGTTGCTGACTGTGCCCACCACTGAAAGAACCTGGCAGTTATGGCGTTTGACCCATGGGCATCAAAAACTGTTGGACTTGAAAATCCTCAGAAATCATTGGATTCTCTGAGACATCATAAGACTATTGTAGGACTTGAAAGTCTCAGGAATCATTGGATTCTCTGAGACATCATAAGACTATTGTAGGACTGAAATCCTCAGGAATCATTGGATTCTCTGAGACATCATAAGACTATTGTAGGACTGAAAGTCCTCAGGAATCATTGGATTCTCTGAGGCACCATAAGACTATTGTAGGACTGAAAGTCCTCAGGAATCATTGGATTCTCTGAGGCATCATAAGACTGATGTGGGACTTCAAAAACTTGTGGGGATCATTGGATTCCCTAACATATAAAAAGACTGATGTGGGATTTCAAAAACTTGTGGGGATCATTGGATTCCCTAACAGTGAAGCAATGGACAATAGATTGGTTTTGGACTATTTCTTGGTTGCTGAAGAAGGGGTATGTGTGTCTGGTGTCTACATACCCTCCTTCTAGGACTTCTGGAAATCTCTTACAATACCATGTTGATTTATATTGTTTGTTATATCACTATTTGCATGTACAATTCCTGTTTGTTACACCACATCGAGTCTGCACTGATTGTGGGGAGAGTCACCACTAATAGCCTCTGCGTTATTGCTATGTGCTTGTGTAATAACTCCCATGCTGATGGGTTTGTGCATACTTGTCTCTAATAAGGCCCTTCAATCCAGAAACCCGCTAGCAAATCCCCACTTCTCTTTGGTGCTTCTCATCTCCCTTCCTGAGATGTCAGGGAGGGCGTGATTATCTCCTTTTTAGTGCTTTCATCTCCCCTCCTGAGAAGTCAGGGGGGGGCGTGATCACCTCCTTTTTGGGGTTCTCATCTCCCTGAAAGGTCAGGGATGGCGCGACCTCCTGTGGTCTAAAACAAAAGAAAGCGGGAGATGTAAAGGGCTAGAACTGAGCAATGCACTTGGATGATGAAGCACGTGAGACTAATTGCCAATTGGACGGTTCCCTATTAACTTGTTTAAGGTTGACCCTCCCCAGCTGTTATGTGCTGACTTGATTGGTGAGACAAAGAGAGGGAAGTGACTTGTGTGGGAGGAGCAAGAGAAACTTGGGTGGTGGAACTCACGCTCACTTGCACTCGTGACCCTGGCGTTGGGGGCGATGGTAAAGATCTAGAATAAAGACGTTTAGTGATCCTGACTCCTGCTGATTTCTGGAAAGATAGAGTTCCAGCAACTAGCTTCTTCTGACACCAAATCCAGTTCTCTTTCCACTATACTCAGTCAACAAGCATTTAATAAATGCTGATTCATTAGAGTCTTTGATAAAAGTCTTTATTACTACTTATGAACTTTGCATCAGAAAGTTTTATATAGGTGTGGGCAAGGGGACCTAGATAAATGTTTAGCAACTAGATCACTTCCCTTTAAAATATGTCCACAATACAATTTTAAGTTCAATATGAATTACCAACATTTTTCCTGTCACTTTATTAGGGGCAAACAATCAACAAAAAATAAATCAAGCCCTGATTTGAAGCTGTTGCTGATTTCCAAAATGTAAATGCTTATACTGAAAATTTAATAATAGGTTCTCTCAAACAGTGTAAAACTGGTTCTAGCACATCTGGTATGGGTCAGGATTTTCTATCTCTGAGATTCCTTCCAAATTAAAAATTTTGTAATTTTGTGGGTTAGGTTTTTCTTTTGCATGTTTTAAAGATAAGACACATTGTAACTCAAGTCAAGAAGCATTTATTTAGCACCTATGATGCACCAGATCTTGTGCTAAGCTCTTGAGGTACAAAGAAATACAAAAACATGGTGCCCATCCTCAATGTGTTAGAATTCTAATGGGGGAGGGAAAAGAAAACAGACAAAAATTGTCCTCTGTCTCTGTCTCTGTCTCTCTGTGTCTCTTCTCTTTTTCTCTGTCTCTCTTTCTCTGTGTGTGTATTTATGTGTGTACAGATTTATTTTCTTGAGCTCAAATCTGGCTTCAAACTCTTTCTGTGTGACCTTAGGCAAGTCATTAACCCTGTTTACCTCAGTTTTCTCATCTATAAAGTAAGCTAGAGAAGGATTTGGCAAGTTTCTCCAGTATCTGTGCCAAGACAATTCTAAATGGGGTCACAGAATCAGACACAACTGAAATGAATGAAGAACAACAAACAAAGATTATACGAGGCAGAAGTGAGGAATAAGTGCAATCTAGGCTGGGAGGATAACCTGTGCAAATTAGAGATGGGAAATAGAATGATGAATCTGGAAACTAGTTAGTGAGCCAGTTTTACTAGAACATAGATTGTGTGAAAGGAAGTGATATAGGATGTTTGAGGAAAAAAAGTTGAAACTATCTTGTGGAGGACCTGCTGTCAGGAAATTACAAAACACTTCTGACTTCAAGAACCATTTTTTTCAATACTAACATCATACTGTTCTCACTACATGGCTATGCAATTTGGACAGCATTTCTCTGAATAACTAAAGATAAGTATCTCATAGAAGTCAATGGAAAGACACGTGATATGACATGTAGGCTATAACATACCACTGATGGAGAACTCTGAAAAAGACAGAATAAAGGGCATCATTACTGAATCACACAACATGAAGACATGATGGACTCTGGTCAATAAGCTTGAGTAGAGAATTATCCAGGGGATAACTAAAATGATACTGGTTCCTTCATAATGTCAGGAGGGAGTAGAGAAGACCTTTAACATGTTGAGTGTCCTCCACCTCCTCCCTATGGTAAACTTTTGGGAGAAAGTGGGACGGAAAGGTTACAATTTGTATCACATGATCCGTCTCTGGAACTCTGAATCTCAGAGATTCATTTGCATGTAATCAGATCTGTACCTTAAGAAGATTGTTTTAAAATATTTGTAGAAAATGGATGAGGAAAAGGAGAAACAAGAAGCAGAGAGACCAATTAGCAGGCTATATCCTAGAGAAGAAGGGGCATTTTCACTTTTGGTTATTCTTATTTTGTATTCTTTGTCTAATGACCCATGAATTAACACAGTGCCTGAGGAACTAAACCAACATTCATAATATTAGTTTCACCACAAATGAAATGAAATAACATAATTTCTAGTTTCTTATTGTTGTTCAGTCACTTCAGTTGTATTTGACTCTTCATGAACCCATTTAGGTTTTTCTTGGCAATGATAATAGAGTGGTTTGTTATTTCCTTTTTTAGCTCATTTTGCAGATAAAGAAATTGAGGCAAATGGGATTGAGTGACTTGCCCTAGACCACATAAAGAAGAGTCTTCCTAACTCCAGATCTGGCATTCTACATGTTGTGCCACCTACTGCCCAGTTTTCAGTGAGACAAATAAAAAGACACCAGGTACAAATGGATTTACAAAGGATTTTTATTAAAATGATCCTTAGCTTATATAAATTGCTTGCGAGAATAGAAAAAGATAATATCATGGCAATTTATAAGAAAAATAGTCTTGATCTTTGAAACTAGTAGGGATGAAATAGAAAAGAGAAGTTCAGTCTACTATAATTTGTGAGTATTTCTAGATGTTAATTTATTTAAAATATTAGAAAATTGACAAATAAAATACAGAATCAGCACAATAAATTTACCAAGGCTTATTTCAGTGGATTTATAATCATATAGATGTGGATATTCCATTGAATTATGCATTCCAACTCATTCACATCTTATTCTATGTGATTCTTATCCATGTCTTCCCACAAATCTTCCCTGGAGAGTCTGTCTACCATCCTAGGGGATTTTCTCTAGATCTCTTGAAGT
Source organism: Sminthopsis crassicaudata (assembly GCF_048593235.1). Taxonomy (NCBI): domain Eukaryota; kingdom Metazoa; phylum Chordata; class Mammalia; order Dasyuromorphia; family Dasyuridae; genus Sminthopsis; species Sminthopsis crassicaudata. Next base: position 78,174,445 of record NC_133618.1, read on the forward strand.
GGTGTAGATTTCAACAGAGTGAACCCAACTTTTGGGGGGATTATTCATCTTTGCACTATCCATCTCCTTGATGACACCTTTTACATAGATGCTTTTTCAAAGTCTTTATTAGCAATATGTTGCAGATTAGAAATGACTACCATGAGCCTCTCTGTTATGTTTTGGCTGACCCCCACACACAAATTTAATTCTTTAGACTCTGAGTTTCCATGATTCACAGCCATGGAACATCAAGAATATTGACTTTAAAAAGATAAGTCTTTGATTCAGAGAGGAGTTTAAAATTTTCCAAAGGCACTCCAGTTTACTCTTCGCTTCCAATTTAATTCAGAGTCCAGAATACTGACCATCCACAGTGTCTGTGCACCCTTTATATCTACCAGCTTTACAGTCTCTCCTTCCAATTGCATATCATATTCTGAACAAGTATTATTCATTCATTTTCCTCCTAATAAAACAGTGAAACTTAACTTTTAAATGATTATAGGTCCCATTTAGGAGGCTCTAAACATTTTAAAGACTGATATAATTAACACAAATTACCTTCAAACAGCATTATAAAGAGTGTACTTCATCATGTATAGAGAATTCTTCTTCACCTTGGATTCTTCACTGGATCTGCTCCCTGAAAATAGTGTATACAACAATAGTGAGCATATGGCTATTTATCTATTTATTAGTAGTTAGAGGGTCATTCGTTCAGACATGCCTTTCAAGAGATCAACAAGCATTTATTAAGTAAATACTACATGTCAGACATTGTGCTAGAGACATATACATGGAAGATCTCTTTCTGCAATGAATTTAACCCAATGTATTTCCCTCTTTTAATTTTAGATGCATTGATTTGTTCTTTAGAAGTTTCTAATTTGTAGTTAGTAATTTTTTTAGTTGTTGAATAATAAAAATAAATGTCAATACTACTTTCTGATTTTTAAAATATTTAATCAATGATTTAATTGGAACTTATTTTAGGTTATAGCATGAGAATGAATTAAATTCCATGTTTGCCTTGCTACAAATTTCCCAATAATTTTAATGTCATAAATTACTTTCCATTGTTTTATTGTTTTAAATGTACAAATGGAAGGCTTTTTAAGTCTTTGATGCTAATTCTGGATTATCTAATTTGCTCCATTGAACTATTTTCTATTCACTTTAAAGAAGTTTTGATAAGTATTTTATGCTTAATTTAAAATTTGGAAGTAATACAATTCTTCACTCCTTCCTTTAAAAAAAATTCTTTCAAGTATTCTTGACATTTATTTAATTTATATAATTATATAATTCCTATATTCCATTCACTGTTAGCTTCTGAGAAAAGAAAAACAAAAATGAAATTATACATGCTCTCAAAGATATTGCATTATATTGAGTGAAAATACTTACAGCTAATTACATTCTAAAATATAAATTTAAACTTTGGAAGTAACTCAGTTCTGCCCTCCTTCCTTTTAAAAAAATATTTAAATTATTCTTGACTTATGTATCTAGTTCTATTTATTTAATTCTATAAAGTATATATTGGTATTTTAAATACAATTGTGTTAGTTTTTTTGTTCCAATGATGCTAATAATAATAAAGCATTTATTAGAGATCTAATATGTGCCCAGGCCAGACACTGAGATAAAGTCTGGAAATACACAGGAAAACAATGAAACAATCATTGTCAAGAAGCTTACATGCAATTGGAGAGATAGCATGTACATATAAAAGATTAGAAAACATACCATAGCCTTCATTATTATTATTATCTTGGAGAGTGCTTCCCATATGCATATATATATATATATATATATGATATGTGAGACACTATGACAAAGGCAGTACAATAAATTCATAAAATTGTAAATATTTGGAGATGAAAGATCTTCCCAGATCATTTCTTTTGCAAATGAAGGATTTGATATCTAAAGAAATAGAGTGATTTGTTCAAGGTCACATGGCTATCAAGTGCAATAATTGAGATTCAATTCAATTCACTGAGCATTTATTAAGCACTTCCTACATTTCAGATGCTGCTAGCTTCTGAGAATAGAAAAGCAAAAATGAAGGATATAGGATTATATTGATGAAAAATATTTACAGATAAGTACATTCTAAAATAGAAATAATTTTATTTGTAGGAAAGACACATTTAGGGAAAGGCATTTTATAAAAGGTGGCTTTTTTGAGAGATCTAGGTTTTCCAAGATGCTTCAGTGAGAAGGGAGAACATTTCATGCATGGATATGAAAAATGTCATGTCATTCATGTACAGAGAACAACAAGGAGGCTGGTTTTCCTGCACTATACACTGTGGTTTGGAGTAAGTTGCAGCCAGACTATGTTCACTGATCTACTGAATATTGCCATCAGGGAAGTCGAAAACAGAGAGGCACAGTTCATCTCAGGTATGGGACAATTTTGACATTATTGCTGATGTTGACCAGTCATTAATTCGGTCAGTCAACTAATTAAGCACCTACTAATTGCCAAGTACTGTGCTAAACACTGGAAATGACAAAAAACAGTCCTTTCTTTCAAGGCACTCAAGTTAAATGAAGGAATCAACATGCAAACAAGTATGTACAGTCAAGATAAGTGTAGGATGAAAGAACTTCAGAAGAAGACACTGAGATTTAAAGTAGCCTGGGAGAAGGGAGGATTCGCCATTAATGACTAGGTTCTCCAAATATTTTTCATTGTTGATGATATTGTGGTAATCTACTATTCCATTGATTCTCTGTTGAAATCCATAACTGGATGATAGAGTCAGTCCAAAAATATGAATAAAAAAGAGTGTTTCACAGACTTTGCATGACAGGCAGCTGGATGAATGAATAGCTTGTTGAATCAGCCTATCACTGTGTGGATCTTAGATGGGCACTTCAAAGGGCTCAGGTCTAAAGAGTAACAAGGGGAGACTGGGCAGGATCATATTTGAAAACTGCAGACCAAGTCCAATGATGCCCAACTTTTTGCTGCTGCAAAAGGTCCTCTTTTTAGTACATTTATTTTCCGGGAGGTGCTCTATGGTGGTGAGTCATGGAACACCACATTTTCAAAAGCATCAAAATTACAAATAACCAAAAGAGTAATGGAAACACACATGGTGGGCATGAGCAGACTGCATGCATCATGTAACCCAAAATGGTTTGCACATGAGAAGCAACATGAAAGATATTATGGAGGATGTGTATGTCAGGAAAAGGAGGTAAGCTGGTTCCCTCCAGAACAAGAGCAAAACCTGGATGCTGTCTGAGACTTTCTCTGGGACATTAAAACAACCAGAGGAAGACTGCCCCAGATGGTAGGGAGAATCACTGTCAAGGATGTAAGATATGGGGAAGAATCTGCCATAAGGAGAAGACATGGAGGGATTATAAATGGCAAATGATGGAGAAAATATTTGCATTTCTGTACTATTTCCAAAGTTCCCAGCATCCTCTTCTGGCTGCACTCCTGGCTTTCTGGACTTTCTCTACCATGTCAAATAAACGTCCTCACCCTGGAAGTTCATTAAATGCCTGAACTTCTCACATTGGAAGTGTCTCCCACCCTTGCAAGTCCTCTGATTGACTGATATCTTTCTCAATCTCCATTTTAAGGATGTTTAGGCTAGCTAAGTCTTCATTCTAACCCAGGCTGTACTCTTGACATTCCAGATTTTCTCTACCATTTCTTCTTCAAGGCTAATCTACCTTAGTACCTTCCCTTTCTTTTCCTGTTATCTTTTATGAGAATGTATACTCTTTTAGGGTAGGGGCTGACTTTCTTTCTGCTTGAATTTGTTTTCACAGTTCCTAGCCCAGTACTTGGCACATTGTAAACACTTTGAAAATGCTTGTTAATTTTACTTGTTCAGTTGTGGTTTTTGTTTTTCAAAATTTGACAATGTGAACTCCTTAAAGGGACTATTCTCTGTCTTTGTCATTGCTAGAATTTATTATCATTGCTAGTATACAGTATTTAATAAATGCTTCTTGACATGATACACAAATGTCTTCTAACAGAGCTCAAAATTCTGTTGTCTGATTTTTATATGAGAGTTATCATGTTGGCATCTGTTCTCCAACTACATTGAGAACAAAACAGATAGGAAATAGACTAAAACTACAGCAAGAAGGAAAGATTTTTAGTGAATCAGGATACTGATTGAGTTGGGGGACTTTTGTTACCTTTAAGGAATGATAAATATAACTATAGTGGCCCAGCTTGGCACCAGAAAAAAATTGAAAAATATACCTTCAGGATGTTTTCATGAAATGGAATAAAATATTATCAAATGACAAAAAAAGAAAAAGAAAAATATACCTTCCTCCAGAGGGAAGTCAAGGGGTATGGAGTAATTCATATACTGTCAAGAGTTCTTATGTTAGTTGGTTTTCCTGAACTGCATTTTTTTCCTCTTTCTTTTTAAATCAAAATTTTTTAGCAATAATAGTTCATTGGGTAGGAGAACAAGGAGAGATGTGTTCAGCAATGAACATGATATATAAACATCAATAACAATAAAATTATTTTAGAAAGACAGCATTGCATCCTCTAAGGCTAACAATAATATATGATAACATTAATAATAGTAAAGTAACATAGTGATTAATAATATATTATATTAATAATAATATAGAATCAATTTAATACAAATATAGAATTTATGTAGTACTTACCATGTGGCAGGCACTGTACCAAGCATTTTACAAATATCCCATTTGATTCTCACAACCACCCTGGGAGATAGCTAAGTACTATTATTATTATTATTTCTATTTTACAACTAAGTAAAATGAGACAGAGATTTAGTGACTTGTCCAAGATCACACAAATAGTAAGTTTCTGAGATTGGATTTGAACTTTGGTCTATTCTGACTTCAGGCCCAGTACTCTACACAATACATCACCTAAATGCCTCTAAGGCACCAAGAGCACAGAAAGCACAGGGTCAACTGGTGGCCAGAATCAAAGTTTTGTCTGATAAGCAGCAGATATTTGATAATTTACTTCTTTATCAAAAGAAGTCAGTAGGATGTTGTCTATTGGCAGCAATTCATCTGGTCAACCAGAGATGGTTATATTTTTCATCTCAATTTTTGTCAGATCTCCATGCCTTAGATTAGAAATTGTTCCTCAGAAAACTGAGTGAAGATGCATCTTCCTCACATGTTTCCATCATTTAACATCCATTCTTCTGTGATATCACTCTTGACCTCCAGATGTCCATGAATTCTATTTAGTGGAATTAGAGGTAGGGGTCTGAGTAAATGACCTCTTCAAGAGTCGTCCTGTTGTAGAAATAATCTAGTGATGAATGTTTCTCCTTCCATTTTTTTTTGGAATCTGAGCCAACCATTCAAAGGAAAGGATTTCACTTTTCACAGTCTGCTATATAAACAGTAAGAATGCAAAGCAATTAGACTGGAGCCCCCACAGCAATGATGTTTGGCCCTCTCCTTTCTCCAGAACACACAGATTGGTTGGGCAGCTGCCAAGGTAGCTCAGCTTTAATTTTTCCTATCCCATTCATGACCTCCCCCATGTGGATTTATGAATGTTAGAGGAGGGGACCAATTTAGTCTTAATTCTGCCCTGTTTAACTTGGCCTTTCAAGGGACTGAGCCTTTGCTCAAATGGCTACACTGAAGATATCAAATCTTCCAAAAGCTGAACTGCTTTTGGTAACTGGTGTTTGTGTATATGTAAAACACCTTAGATCAAGTATTTCCTTTCTGAGTAAAAGTACACCTCCTGAAGAAGTTGGTCTTAGGATTGCCAAAGAGGAAAACAGAAAACCTTAGGCCAGTAGGGTCATTACCACCAAGAACAGTGGTTAAGCCCACTGTCAATATTCTAATGCAATTTAAGAGGAATACAATGGGGCCCCATTATTATAATACAGACTTTTGTTCCAGGGATGTGGCAGAACTGTGGGGCATTTGTGGGTCTCCTGAAACATAACCACTGCTAAATTTCCCTATTTAGGACAAGTTTAGAGGTGGGAGAGGCCTTAGAAGTTACCTAGGCTGATCCTTTCATTTGAAAGATAAGGAAACTGAGTCCTAAAGAAATAAAGTCCTCACCAAGGAACAAGCAAATAATGAACAGCAAAGCTGGGATTTCATATCAGGTCTTCTGATTTCTGATTCTGGGTTCTTTTCATTTCACTGTATTCTCTTTTAATAAATGGTATTGAGGTAGGACTTTCTGGTTATCAAAGTACATTATTTACAAAATGTCATCTCACTTAAGACTTACTTTTAAGGGAATTACTATTGGCATAAAAGTTCTATAGATGCTACAGCTCTTCAATAAATAAAATGCAGAGCCTAAAGTCAGAAAAATTTTTCTTGTGGATTCTCAGACACTTGCTAGATGTGTAATCCTGGACAAATCACTTAACCCTGTTTATTTCAGCTTCCTGACATGTAAAATGAATCAAAGAAAGAATGACAAACCATTCCAGTATCTTTGCCCAAACTGGGTCATTAAAAGTCAGATATGATTGAAAAAAGACTAAATAATGACAAATCCTTCTCTGTGAGTTGATTAGTTTCATGAATTACTATGGTAAAAAATAATGATCACCTCTTGGACAGCCTTTCAGTGAATGAGAAGCCTTGTGAAATTCTGTTTTGGTTACATAATGAAAGTTTTTTTTTCATAGTTTAGAATTTTATCAATTTAGAATTCCATTATCTCAAGTTAATAATAATCATCATAATAATAAATAACTAGCATTTGTTTGACATTTTAAGATTTGCAAAGTGCTTTACAAATATTTTCTCATTTTTATCTCACCACAATCCTGAAAAGGAGTTGCTATTATTATCTCTATTTTACAGATGAGGAAAATGAAGCAGACAGAGGTTAAGCTACTTGCCCAGAATTACACAACTAGTAAGCTTGAGGCTGGATTTGAACTCAAGGTTTCTTGAGTCCTGGTCTAGTGATCCTTGTGAAGCCTAGCTGCTTCTATTAACCTAAATCAATGAAGTTTTACTAGATAATTCATAAAACAAAAAGATTGATCTACCCATGAGATGTGTGTGCTTGTTTTAGAGGTGGCAATTTTGTCAATATATTGAATTCCTAATGTAGAAACTCCATCCCCTGATAAAATTTGAGTGACTTGTAGCTCACTCACATAGATAATATGTATCAAAGGGAGGGGAAATTGAACCCTTTTTTCCCCTTATTTAAGTAGGACCATCCTGCTAGATATTCCTACTGTCCTCAAATCCAGCATTATCATCTGATTTTTCCTCATTTTTCTATAGTTTTTCCTCTTCTGTCAGTTTCTTAGTGCTAATTAGTACCTTTCCCTGACATAAATTGTCAGTGTAACTTACTTAAGTGAATAAAAACCACAAGTACAGAAATTTCCTTAGAGGGAAAAACAGAGCTTCCAAGATTTTTTATTTGAGTTTTATATAAGCATGTCTAGTGAGAGTCATTTGTAGAATCATTGAAAGTTAGAGACTTAAGGCAAGTACCTCAATCTCCCAGAGTCATCCATCAAAGAAATGGTGGGACTAAATAATTACAATTCCAAGATTGGAGTCCGTAAAGACATACTTGAAAACATCTGTTCAGCTCCTGATTAGTTTGTTTTTAAGGAATGAGATTTAGAGGGTCAGAGATATTGACACAAAATAAGGACACTTGGCATTAATAAAGATGGTGACTGGGAGCCAACTTGTTAATGTATATAACAGAAAGGTGATGATGTGTTAATCCAGCTGCTTTAAGGACACTCAGTAATTTAGGAGTTTTCATAGCATAGTCTGTGTAATTGCTTTCTTATCCTGATCATCCCATCATCATCTGAGGCCCAGGGATATTGTTAAGAATACTTCTTTTAGACTTAGAATGGTCTCATCCTGGAGCCAAGTTCAGAGCATACAGAATTCTTATGGAGGAAGGAAACGCCTCAATTAAATGACTAGTTCCAAAGGTTTCTCCTATTCTTGGCTTTGGGGAGATTTCTCAGAGGCTAGTCTGATAATGAACAGCATGTAATGATAGGAGCAGCTTTGAATTTTCCCCTGGGCCCTCTCTCCTTCCTCACTTCTAATCAGTATTGAGTGAGAGACAGACATAACCCTGGTATTGATAGTCAGCCAAATTCTGAACTTACAATAACATCACTTTAGGAGCCCTTCAGCAAATGTACACAAAAGGTATAGATTACTATTCTTAAAAAAAAAATCTGGAAAAGTTCAATGACACAGCTCATTATGTAGATTACTTATTGGCGGCTTCAGTTTTAAAGCTTCCAAAATCAGTCTTTGATGGAAAACATTTATTTCATGTATACCAGTGAACTCAGGAAAGTGAGACCATTTTACTTCCAGAAATAAGGTCTGTGATTATTCTTGTCTCCTATTTCTCATGAGGTGTATCCTTTGGGTTAGACCAATTAAAGAAAAAAAAAAGTAGCATAAAGTCTCTTTGTTTCATCCCTGGGAGCACAGTTAATAAACAGGAAGAACGTGCTTGGGAATGAAGAGTTATTTAACTATTTAAAAAATACTATTTAATGGGGCCGGGATGGGGGAGGTTAGAATGAATTTCCAACATGCACTATCCTAGGAATAACAAGAATACCATTTTGGTCTTGTCAAAAAGAACTACAGAATATAAATAGAATATTAGGGACCAATTCATCTCACCTGAAATATAGTTATACTTTAATCTCCTTAATCTGGATGACTATATGATCTCTGAAATTAGTTCTAAGTCTATAAGTCTAAGATCTTCTTATTCAGAAATCGTGCTGTCCATGAGTCAACAAAAGAGATGAATGGAATTTCTTCATGAGGTTTATAGTGTAGAAGTGTGAATTTCATTCCTTCCAAGAATCATCATTTAATTGGAATGACTTCTCCCTCTAGTGATGCAGATTATAATCCTTTGAGGATGAGTAAATTGTTTTTAAGAGTTATGTGGCTGCAAAATGCATCCCTTAAAACTCAGGTCTGACCATTTATTGGACCACCCTGTCCAATAAACCCTAGGAGTTGCCTATTATTTGTAGGATCAAATAACTCTATTATTTCTAGTGTCAAAGATTCATTGCAAAGCTTGATGTTTACAGTTCTTCACAATTTGATTCTTTTGTAGTCTTCTTATACTTTACTCTTCTCAATACATCATCTATACAATATTTAATGACAGAATTACAAAATGAAAATAAAGAATGCAGCAAGGTTTTTATGTTTTAACCAGCATTCTTGTGATCAGTTATTTTCAGTTTTGTTCAATTCTTTGTGATCTCAATTGAGGTTTTCTTGGCAAAGAAATTGGAATTGTTGCCTTTTTCTTCTCCAGCTTATTTTATAGGTGAGGAAACTGAGGCAAATAAGGTTAAGTAACTTGTTCAGAGTCACACTGAAAGTATCTAAGACTGGATTTGAATTCAAGAAGATATATCTTCTTTACTGCAGGCCCATTCCTGTATCTACTGCAACATTTAGCCTTACTGCCTGCTGTTCTTACCAGCTAAGCCCTAAAAACCAAATTTACACATGATACTAGTAGGAGCCTCAATGAACTTAGGGATTCCTAGGATCACCTACTTAGAACTGAGGAGGATCTTAGAGGCCATCTAGTACAACTTAATCATTTTATGGATGAAGAAACTGAATTGAAGAGCAATAAGTTGATTTACCTTGTTACATAGCTAGTATATGACAGACATGGCATTTGAACTCAGGTCCTCTGGTTTCAAATCCAATTTTCTTTCCAGTATATTCTGCTTCTTTCTTAATCAGAGGAGGAGAGTAATGAAGGAGTAGAGAGTGAGGAGGTAGGAAACTAGTTCTGGAGAATGAAATATGCTACTTTAATTAAGTGAATTCCAGACAAGTTTCCTCTGAATGAAACAATAGCCATGTTTATTCAGCAGAAATTGTCTAGAGAATTCAGTCATTTTTGATAATTAGACTGCCTGGCTAGCTGAACAAAGAACTTACTTGCCTCTGGAGAATTTGATTGTATGAAAAGGAAACAATTATATTGTGGTTTTAAAAAATGGCACCACATTTTCCAAAGATGTGAGAAGAGTAAGGGGCATTCTCTGAGGTGATAAGTCTGTCATCTACTTGCCTTCCCATATTTACCCACAAATTTGAACACACACACACACATACACACACACACACACACACACACACATACAAACATACCCATATATAGACACATAAATGTATATATATATATATATATATATATATTATTTTATATGTGTATGTTATGCATATGTATATATGTATACACACATTAACACATATACATATATGCACATACATATTTTCTCCCTATTAGTTAGAATATCTTTTCACAAGATCAAGTCTGACCTTCTACAGTATGGCAGAATAGGTGGCCTTCTCTCCTCCCTGCTTTTTAAAAACCTTATCTACCAAGTATCTTTCCTATCTAGGAGTCACACCATATTTAATTTCACTAAAAGAGCTGGGACTTTCTTTGTATTCCTAGAACTTAGCATAGTGCCCAACACATAATAGTCACTTAATAAATGTTTGTTGATCAAATGAAAATTTTTTCAATTATAAATATTCCTTGGAGATAGAACACATATAGCCCACTAGCCCTTTATTGGATTTATTTTATTGGATTTTCTTCTCTAAGGCAGGATAGGACAAGAGAACTACTCCTTGTCCTAATCTGTATATGTCGTTTCCTTATCCTCTTTAGGTTGCATCTCTCCAAATAACTTCACCTCCCTTTTTTTCATTTTGATCACTGCCAGGAGCTCATCTATCTAATGGTATTCTGAATGATTTCATTAATTAGAGCTTTCATGAAAAAAAATGGGAAAGTGAGATATAAATAAGATTTCACATGTTTCTTAATGAACAAACTTCAAAAATAATAAGCGATGTTTATCAAAATTCCAAAGAACATATTGTCATTGAATGAAGATGATTATTTCATCTTAGGAGCATGGTAAAGAGCTGACCTTAGAATCTAGAAGACCTAGATTCACATCTTACTCCTAATACATTGGTTATATGATCTTGGAAAAACAAGGTATCCAGAATTATAGACAATTTTCTAAGAAGATTAAAAGTTCCTGATAACAGACCAACTTGCATTGATAGAAGGAGTTTCCTATACCAGTGTATACACAGCTCTCCCATTCTCCATTTCATTCTTAAGAACATCATTTGATATTTACTTTCAATAAGAAGCCTTCTTCCCTTCCATTAAAAAAGTATTTGAATTTCCCATAATATATTATTACTTGCTGACTGACCAAAAAGATTTTCTTGATGCTGCTCACAGTCCTGTGTGTATGCTTCAGGATTGTTAGTTTTGAAAGAATTAATCCATCAATCAATAAACATTTATTAAGCACTTACTTTATGAAGGCATTGTTTTAAATACTGCAGATTCAAAGGAATTAAAAAATAGTTCCTGCCTTCGATTTATATTCTAATAAGGGAGAAAACATGCATATAAACAGGTACCATAGTTTTCAAAGAATCAAAGTTATGGGTTGCCCACTAGACAGTGGAGGGGGGCATGGCAGGTATGAAGAAACTTCAGGACATTATTAAGAATGGTACCAAATAAGGATATAATAAGGATGTCCTAAGAGAGATGTGTGATCAGAAAAGAAGGCAGGCTGGTCTTGCGATGAGACTGAGGGATTACCAATGGACATCCCATCTATTTCCTTGGCATCTACACAAGATCTAAAACTTCAGTGAAAGGTCCCTAGAATATTGGGTGGACTTGATGTGGGTTTAGTGGTAGAGAATTGATGTGAGAATCCCCTCTGGTCGGAGATGCAGTTGGAGATCCAATGTGAAAGAATTCATGAATATGAAAAGTCTGAATGGCAAAAGGGATTTTTATTGGCACTGAGAAGCCAGCTTTGTTAGGAAGACAGACTCCTCAGTGGCAAGAGGTCCTGTCAGAGAAACAACAAAGGTTATCATTGAGAAGAGAATATCTTCACAATAGGCAAGAGTCCTGGTGGGCAGCTGTGCCAAGAAGATAGGTCCCTTGGCAAAGCATAATCCTACTTCAGACTATCTTGGAGTTTGAAGTCACCCATCAGGCCCAGATCTCCAATTGAATAAAATAATTTTGAAGGCTTTTTTCCAGAGCCTGAAATTTTCTGAAGAGCACCAGACTACCTCAAAAAGATCAATGGAAGGTGACTTGACAAGATCTCCAATTGAATGAAGCCATTTAATTTATTTGGGAACATATGCTTTCCCAGACTTTTCAGAGTCTGAGATTCAAAATCTCACAGTTTCAGAGTTCACCCCCATTGCTTCCCCCAAAAAGTCAAGAAGGACAGTTTCAGGTTTCACCCCCATCAGATCCTTTACGGAAGACTGACAGGAGGCTATAAATAGGAGACATTTTGGATGAGAGGGAATAGATAGTCTTTAATATTCAGGGAAGAATACCCACAAAAATAAGATCACACTTCACTTGAAGAATCTCATTTTCTCAATGTGAAACCCTCATAGATAGACTCTGGGAAACTTAATAATATTTGTTTTAAAGAAATTTGGAGTTATCCTAAAAAAAATTATAGAGGGCTGTTGTATGAACATGGAGCAATGACTAAGTTTGTTGAGTTGTAACTTTTGTAGCTAGGTGATCAAATTTTATTCATTCCTTGTGTGGTTTATGATTTTAACCTTTTATTATGCCATTCTAGCCTCCAGTTCTGTTTTATAATCCATAAAATGTTTGGCATGATTGATTGCTTCTATTTACTGTTGTTGATCTACCAAAAGTTGGAATACTTGGCTAGAGATTGTTAAAATTGGTTCAAAATACTTTCAGAAATGTATTGGCAAGCAACAGTTGCATCAGAGATGCAATACTTTCCCAGCTTCTAGCACTATGTGAAACTTTAGAAAAATGGATACAATGAGAAAAATGGCAATAGACATATAAAGTCCTTTGACATTTGCAGAATACTCTATATCTGTTATCTCAAGGAACAAGTAAAGATTCTTTTGCTATCTTGGCAGCATAATTTCTACACCAGAGTCTTTGTAGAGATTAAAAGGGCATCAATCCTAAAAAAAAGGAGTCATCTCTCATTGCTAACTCACCAACTCAAGAGATTTGTAGCAGACATGGTTTTCTTGTACAAAACAAAAACAAAAACACAAGTGTTTCCTTGAATTATATTGATGTATAATCTCTCCTGGGAGGTAGTAGAATGGATAAATCACTGAGCTGAGAATAAAGAATACTCATCTTCTTGAGTTCAAATATGGCCTCAGATATTTACTAGCTGTCTGGGTAACTTGCTTACCCCTGTTTGCTTCAATTCTGCATCTGTAAAGTGAGCTGGAGAAGGAAATGGCAAACCATTCCAGTATCTTTGCCAATAAGACACCAAAAGGAGTCCCAAAGAGTCGGATGTGACTAAAATGACTAACAACAATGCCCTCTTCAATAAAACTAAGGTCCCACTAAGTGAAATAATCTCATCTGAAATTCTTGCTTATGATATTTAGGATATTCATAGGGACAGGGAGAGGTCAATCCTACCTTCCATCCTACTCACCCACCCTCATTTAAGTCATTATATGTTTCTTTTCTTCAATGTTTGGGCAGCTGTAATTCAGCAAAGATTTATGTGACTTTGAAGCATTCTACATAACAGAATTTTGAAAAAAAGTCTTGAGATCACTGCATAGCATCAAATAATAATCCAAGAAAAACTGTAAGTTGCTAAAAGATTTTTCTCTGATGTGAGTTTCTGGAACCAGGGATTGATTGTTTTGAAACTCATATCTTGATCCAAGCCAGTGGATGAAGTAGCCAGGTCTTTTTTTAGGAAACTGCCTTCAAGCTTGATTAGAAATCAGGAGGCCAACTTTGAGAGACCCACTTTCACTTACAAAACAAAACAAAAAAATTTCTGTTCAACTTTTGTGTTATTATTGCTTATTTGTTTTTTTTGCTAAGTTATGCAAAAAATACTTTTTTATTTGGGTGTAAAAATATCCAAATCAATGGTAATTTCCCAATCCTAAATTGTGGGGTTGTTTTTTTTTGGAAGGGAGGAGATATTGTTTGTTTTTAAAGACTAGTCCTGTGATTTCATCAGTATAATATAAAGCCACTGGTCAGCAACTTTCTTTGCAAGTATAAATCTTCATCTTTTCTGGAATGGACATGAATTAAGACCCTAAGAGGAAGTTTTCCTACACAAGGACTAAAAGCTTCTTGAGGGCAGTGACCATATTTTATTTAAATTTATTATCTTCTTCTATTCCTAACAGAGTATTTTGCACATAGTAGGTACTTAATGTTGAATTGATGTGAATAAACACATTTTAAGAATCATGAATTAAAATAAGCACTAAATCAAGTTTAAAGAATTTTCCATTCATATTTGCTACTAGAGTTTTGTTTCAATTTTTTTTTTAATTTCCAATGGAAAAAAGGTGGGTAAGAGGGGAGATGATAGGAGTAGATAACATATTTTTGTTAATTAAAAAAAAGCAGACTAGCACCAGATTAATCAGTGGTAGGTATTTTCTATAAGTTTTTTCTGCATTTTCTATATTCCTTAATGATTGTAAGCCTTCATTCTCTAGGATCAAGGGAGTAAGCTATTCACCAAAAGCCCTGAACATCTATGTGTTTAAGAGGTAAATTTCTTATGGTAGGCTGTGATGATAGACTTTGAAATATTGAAATGCAGCAAAAAATCCATGACCTTGTCAATATGGCTACTCCTTCCATGGGTACATATTACAAATCATTTGTGCCTTCTTATCTTGTAAAATTCTTATTTTTGTCTTCCAATGAAATCTCATGAAAGAATATACCATACCTATTGGAACTCTTCCTTTAGGTGTTTTGACATTCTTATTATTCTCCCATTCATTACTTGGCCATTCAGATATCTTTTTTCAATAACACATTTCCTAAGTGATAGCCATAATATACCACTTCTTATGTGTAAATTATCTTTGGATCATGTATGTATTTATGGTCATTGTACCTTTCTCTACTGCTTCATGGGTGTCTATAATTCTGATTCTTTATAATATGGAGTCTTCTATGATTTGTGACCACATATATAGATAAATCATGAATAAATGATATATTCGGGGATTCAAAGAAAAGCTTATACTGTGATTGCAACAAGACTTGGGATCTTCCAGGGCTCCCTCAATGAGACTCATGACTGCTTTAAAGCATTTATCTGGAAGAATGATGTAGTAGATAGAGGATTGCCTCTGACACATTATGATTCTGTATGTGACCCTGAGCAAGTCATTGCACCAAATGAGTGTTCTAAGCAACTGTCTAAAACTTAATGTTTTGGGGAAAACATTAATTGGTTCTGATATCTACAAAAGGATGAAGTGAAAAAAAGGCAAATTTTAGAACATCAGGAAAGCTCCTCAACCATGAGTCTGGGTTGTGCCAAACCCCAAACATTTGGAAAAATAGCTTGTGATGTTCAGCAAATGCCAAACTTGAGCTTTGGGGATGGTTTTAGCTGTCTTAATTGTTCCTTGTTTTTGCTTTAGTAACTTGACAAGGGGTACTCATTTGTCAAGTTTCTTCTAAAGAGTCAAACTGGGTTTTTTATTTATCACAAAGGCCTCTCCCTTTCTTTCTTTCTTTCTTTCTTTCTTTCTTTCTTTCTTTCTTTCTTTCTTTCTTTCTTTCTTTCTTTCTTTCTTTCTTTCTTTCTTTCTTTCTTTCTTTCTTTCTTTCTTTCTTTCTTTCTTTCTTTCTCTCTTTCTTTCTCTCTTTCTTTCTCTCTTTCCTTCTTTCTTTCTTTCTTTCTCTCTTTCTTTCTTTCTTTCTTTTTTCTCTCTTTCTTTCTTTCTTTCCTTCTTTCTTTCTCTCTCTCTTTCTTTCTTTCTTTCTTTCTTTCTTTCTTTCTTTCTCTCTTTCTTTCTTTCTTTCTTTCTTTCTTTTTCTTTCTTTCTTTTTCTTTCTTTCTTTCTTTCTTTCTTTCTTTCTTCTTTCTTTCTTTCTTTCTTTCTTTCTTTCTTTCTTTCCTTCTTTCTTTCTCTCTTTCTTTCTTTCTTTCTTTCTTTCTCTCTTTCTTTCTCTCTTTCTTTCTTTCTTTCTTTCTCTTTCTCTCTTTCTTTCTTTTTTTTTCTTTCTCTCTTTCTTTCTTTCTTTTTCTTTCTTTCTTTCTTTCTTTCTTTCTTTCTTTCTTTCTTTCTTTCTTTCTTTCTTTCTTTCTTTCTTTCTTTCTTTCTTTCTTTCTTTCTTTCTTTCTCTTTCTTTCTTTCTTTCTTTCTCTCTTTCTTTCTCTCTTTCTTTCTTTCTTTCTCTCTTTCTTTCTTTCTTTCTTTCTTTCTTTCTCTCTTTCTTTCTTTCTTTCTCTCTTTTTTTCTTTCTCTCTTTCTTTCTTTCTCTCTCTTTCTTTCTTTCTCTTTCTTTCTTTCTTTCTTTCTTTCTTTCTTTCTTTCTTTCTTTCTCTCTTTCTTTCTTTCTTTCTTTCTCTCTTTCTTTCTCTCTTTCTTTCTTTCTTTCTTTCTCTTTCTCTCTTTCTTTCTTTTTTTTTCTTTCTCTCTTTCTTTCTTTCTTTTTCTTTCTTTCTTTCTTTCTTTCTTTCTTTCTTTCTTTCTTTCTTTCTTTCTTTCTTTCTTTCTTTCTTTCTTTCTTTCTTTCTCTTTCTTTCTTTCTTTCTTTCTCTCTTTCTTTCTCTCTTTCTTTCTTTCTTTCTCTCTTTCTTTCTTTCTTTCTTTCTTTCTCTTCTTTCTTTCTTTCTTTCTTCTTTCTTTCTTTCTTCTCTTCTTTCTTTTCTTTCTCTCTTTCTTTCTTTCTCTCTTTCTTTCTTTCTCTCTCTTTCTTTCTTTCTCTTCTTTCTTTCTTTCTTTCTTCTTTCTTTCTTTCTTTCTTTCTTCTTTCTTTCTTTCTTTCTTTCTTTCTTTCTTTCTTTCTTTCTTTCTTTCTTTCTTTCTTTCTTTCTTTCTTTCTTTCTTTCTTTCTTTCTTTCTTTCTTTCTTTCTTTCTTTCTTTCTTTCTTTCTCTCTTTCTTTCTTTCTTTCTCCTTTTTGCCTTTTTTTCTGGCAAAAGTTCGGTCCTAGGGATTACATACTCCCTTTGCTAAAGATTGCTTTCATTATCAGGAGTAACAGGCTCATTTGAAGAGGTTGCTTTTTATTCAATTTGAAGTTCCCCCTCAAGGGGAAAAATGGGCTATTCTCACTGCCTTCTCCTACCCTCAGCCCCTTTTAAGTGAAGTGGCTGGCATCCTCACTGTAGAGCACATGAAATGTTTCCAGATTAGATTCCAGCTTGTCTGGTGTGTTTACCCAGTCGAGCACAGTCTATCTTTGTGTTAGGGTAATAGGCTACAGTTTCTAGACAAGGCTGCACTTTTTGGCCAATGGAGAGGAGTGTCCTATGAAACAGACCCTGGGATGTGTAAAGAAACCAGAGCCTTCCGAACCTCTGGGATATATGCCAGAGAGGACAGATTGACTCATCTGGGCCACCTGTGTTGCCCCAGAGACAAAAATGTTGGATCCTGTCTTCTGGGAATCCCAAGGCTAGATCTGAGAAAGAAGAGGTAACAATTATTTTTGGATTCCTTATGACATTTGATGTGTGCTCAAGAATAGCACAAATATCACTGACTGCATTTTTAGTATGAGAAAAAAGTTCTGGGGTTGAGGGGAAAAGCTGAATAATGTGTCAAGGAACAGAGAATAAATGATTTAACAGTGGAGCATTTCCTTTTCTTTTCCCTTAATAACAAATATAAGGGGGGCCTTTAGCAGTAGAAAAAGATCTAGACCAAGGAAGATAGGACATACATCATCATCATCAGTCAAAGTCATCATTTTTATCATGATCAATAGTGGCAATAGCTAGATAAAGCATTTATTAAATATTTACTTTGTTCCAGGCACTATGCTAACTAGTGAGAGTACAAATAAAACACAAAAACAGTTCCTTTTTGTAAAGATCTTAAAATCTAATGGGAGAAAGCAAAAGAGAATGGATTCTTTTTGCTTTTTTTGTGTAATTGGGGATTGGCTAAAGTGATGCACATCATAAGTGGGCAGGGGATAGTCAGAACATATGTGTGTGTGCTTTGAATTTGAGCATGGAGACTTCCATTATGAATTCCCAGAAGTAGGCTCACAAGTCCATATGTGGGATGACTGTTGTTCGAAACTGGTACCTGAAAGAAGAAGATATTAGAAAGCCTGAGTATTTCATGAAACAGTGGTTCTAACCAGGGAAGAAATCTCTTATCAATTAGAGGAAAGGACCTCAGTGCTAGGGAAATCTCCAGAGTGAGAAAGCTCCTTGCAAACCGATAGAAAAGGCTGAAGATTTAGAAATGAAGCCAGAAGTTTTATTACACATTTATATGTCCATTCACCCATCAAGTTATTAGTGATTATCATATGTGAATTATATATGAATCAATCAAACAATAATCATCTGTTAAGTGCTTACTAGGTGCCAGATATTCTTCTAAGCACTGGGGATACAGCTGTAACAGGGAAATGGGCATTTAAAACCCAGCCATTGGAACATGCAGTTTGCTTTGTCTACTGCTATCCCACATTCTTCCCTCACTTAGCTCCAATTCACCTGAATGTCATGGTATCACCTCCCTAATGTCATGATCATCTTCAAGAACAAAGGACAAACAATAACAATGGCCATCCCACACATGGACTTGTGAGCCCATTTCTGAAAATTCATAATGGAAAGCCCCACCCCTTAAATTCAAAGCACATACACATATGTTCTGACTATACCCTATCCACCTATGATGCGCAGAAGAATATGTACATCACTTTAGCCAATCCCTTATAACACAAATAAAGGCAAAAAGAATCCATTCTAATGGGGAAGTCAATAGGTAATAAACAGGTAAGCACATGATATAGAAAGATCAGGTAGAAAATATTCTCAGAAAAAAAAGGCACTAGAAGCTGGGGAACATGGGATAGGTTTCCTTCAGAAGGTAGGAGTTGAGCTGAGTCCTGAAGAAAAAGAGATAAGCTAAGAGAAAAAGGCTAGTAGGGAAAGAGAGAAATCAATCAAGGTACAAAGTCAGGCAACTGAGTTTTTTTAAATTAGCAACAGTGGGAGGCCCAGTGTAGCTGAGTCATAGAACCACATGGAAAAGAAAAGGATAAGAGGACTAGAAAGATAGGAGTGGTTCAGATTCTAAGGTAAGGACCTTTACATGTCAAACAGAGTAATTTGTAGTTATTACTGAGGTAGAAGTCACTAAATATTTTGAGTAGGGGGAGTGACATGGTCATTGGAGTGGGGAGGTATTAAAGGCAGAAATACAAGTTTCTATGTGGTTATAATGGCTTAGGCAAAGATGATGAAAATCCAAGATGAGGTGTATATAAATGATGTTGTGAAGAAATAAGTGACAATTTCTGGAACTTCATTGGATGTGCAGAGTGAATAATTAAGCATGGTTCACCTGAGAATGGTTGTCATCAAGGTTGCTATAAGTGGAAGGATGCCGGTTTTATCAATAGTAAAAAAAAAAAAAAAAAGAAGAGAGAGAGAGAGAGAGAGAGAGAGAGAGAGAGAGAGAGAGAGAGAGAGAGAGAGAGAGAGAGAGAGAGACAGAGAGAGAGACAGAGAGAGAGACAGAGAGAGAGACAGAGAGAGAGACAGAGAGAGAGACAGAGAGACAGAGAGAGACAGAGAGAGAGACAGAGAGAGAGACAGAGAGAGACAGAGAGAGAGACAGAGAGAGAGAGAGAGAGAGAGAGAGAGAGAGAGACAGAGAGAGAGAGAGACAGAGACACAGAGACAGAGACACAGAGACACAGAGACACAGAGAGAGACAGAGACAGAGACAGAGACAGAGAGAGAGAACAGAGAGAAAGAGAGAGAGAGAGACAGAGACAGAGACAGAAACACACACACACACACACAGAGACAGAGAGAGAGAGAGAGAGAGAGAGAGAGAGAGAGAGAGAGAGAGAGAGAGAGAGAGAGAGAGAGAAAGAGAGAGAGAGAGAGACAGAGAGAGAGAGAGACAGAGAGAGAGACAGAGAGAGAGAGAGAGAGAGAGTTTGGAAGATGGAGATAATGAGGAAAGACTATGAGTTCTATCTTGAAAATGTTGAGTTGGAGATGTCTACAGGATATCTAGTTCAAGATGTCCAAAAGACATTTGGTGAGATAGGATAGAGGGCTGAATTGATTGCTCTGAGAATCATTTGCCTTGACATGACAAGGAACCCATGGGAACTGGCGAGTTCACTAAATGAGAGTTTAAAGAACAAAAAAGAGTGTCCAAAACAGCTTTGGGAGACTCCCATGGTTAGTAGGAATTACAAGGATGAAGATCCAGTAAATAAAACATGGGCAGATAGGAGAGCCAGGAGATAACAGCGTCTCCAAGCTCTTCTCTGTCTCTATCTCTGTGTCTCTGTGTGTGTCTCTGTGTCTTTGTGGGTGTGTGTCTTTCTTCATTTCTATCTGTCTCACTGTCTCAATCTCTGTCTCTGTCTTTCTGTCTCTCTCTATGTCTGTTATTCTTTCTCTTTTTCATTCTCTTTCTCAATGTCTCTCTCTAGCTCTCTAGCTCTCTCTGTTTCTCTTTTTGTTTCTCTTTCTGCTTCTTTCTCTCTCTCAGAACTTCTACAGAAGTTATCAGTAGCATCAAATGATGCAGAGATGTCAAGGAATGTGAGCACATTAAGGTTTGCAAAGTATGTATTCAGTTTGCTTTATATCATCTCTATAATGTGGATCAGAGGTATCAAGCAACTTCATCAGATCAAAATATCATCAAGATAACAAAATAAATTAAAATACTATATACAACATAGATGATGTTAATTTGTGATTTCTTATATGCAAAACCTGAAAAAGTAAATAGTGGGGAAGAGAAAAAAATAAGGAGAGGAGGGAGGTAACAAGGTAAGAGCAACCTACCATGTTGTTGCAGGTGTGGTGGCTACATTAGCAATTCCCCTTCACCCCTTTCCCCTAAAACCCCCACTCCTGGACAGTCTGAAGAAGAACTAAAGAGGCAAGCAGCATCAAGATATGACTATTATTATTTTTTTTTAATCTGAGCACTTGCTCACTTCATTAGAGAATTAAGGAAAAAGTAGATATAGAGGGAGTTACCGACTTAATCCCTTTCTTCTGCCTTATTGCCGCAAAGGAGAGAGTGAATGGAGTGGGATTACAACCTCCTACCCCAAATGTTACCTAGTTTTCTTTCTATTATTGAGAGCATAGTCCTGAGCCATTTATAATTACACTCTAGGGGCAGAATTACTATGTATTTGGATTTTTTTAGTTTGTAGCATTATTAGATCTTGACCTTTATTATAGTGATACGTAATATACATTTACTTTTTTTTCTTTTTTTTTTTTTTGATGAGATAATTGGGGTTAAGTGACTTTCCTAAGGTCACACAGCTAGGGAGTGTTAAGTGTCTGAAAACAGATTTGAACTCGGGTCCTCCTGACTTCAGGGCTGGTGCTCTATCCACTGTGCCATCTAGCTGCCCCTATACATATACTTTAAAAAAAAGGGAATTGAACTTAAGTCTTTGTGGCTGTGAGGCTGATTCTCTATCCTCTATATACCACATTGCTTCTTGATACAAAATATATGCAAAGTCATCACAAACATCTGGGAGGGCTGGGAGAAGGTCGGGAAAAAGAACTTTGCAACAAATAAAGCTTGAGCTGAGCTTTGAAGAAAGCTGAAGCTTCTAGATAGAGGAAAGAAATGATAGGCATTCCACATTCAAGAAATTATGGAGAAGATATGAAAGTTCCAGAAGAGCATCTACTTCTGCCAAGTAGATTACACTAAAATTTTTTATTGCATCTATCACAAGAAAATGTGACAAGTCCCCAAAGAGTTAAAAGTACCAAATTATCTTATTTGTCTACAGAGGAGCCTATATGAGGGTGAAGAAGCAATTTAGAACTGAACATGGAACAATCGATTAATTTAAGATTAGGAAAGGAGTACAAAGTTGTATATTTATTATTTACCTTGTATGCAGAATATGCCATGGCAAATACGAGGTTGTATGAATCAAATGTTGGGAATTAAGATTTCTGGGAGAAATATCAATATTCCCAAATATTTTGACAATACCTTTCTGATTACAGAAAGTGAAGAAGAATTAAAAAGCCTCTTGATGGAGGTGAAAGGAGAGAGTGTAAAAGTTGGCTAGAAGTTTTAACATTAAAAAACCCAACAACCTAAGATCATGGCAACTGGTCCCATAACCTCCCAGCAAATAGAAGAAGAAATGTCAGTGTCATATTTTATATTCTTGGGCTCAAAGATCATTGCAGATGGCAACTGAAGCCATGAAATTTCAAAATATCTCATACTTTGAAGAAAAGTTATGGAAAATCTGGACAGTATTCTAAAAAACAGGCATTGCCTTTTATACGAAGGTTCATATAGTTATATATATATATATATTTCTGCTAGCTGTGTTGTATAGGTGAGAATTGGACTATATGGAAAGTTGAATGCCACAGAATTAATGCTTTTAATTGTAGTGCTGTAGCAAACTACTAAGTTTAAGACAGCAAGAATATCAAATCAGTTAATCCTTAAAAAATTAAGTAAAGTTTGTTCACTGAAAGGACAAATACTCAAACCAAAGTTTAAATACTTTGGCCACAAAATGAGAAAATGGGAATCATTGCAAAAGACCTTGTTGGGAAAGATTGAAGGTAAAAAGAAAAGGGGATGGCAGGATGGCAGAAGATGAGACAAAGAAATAGTGTCATGGAAACAACAAATATGACCTTGGGCAGACTTTGGGAGATATTTGAATTTAGAATGGTCTGATATGTCCCTGGAATCATGAAGAGTAGGATTTGATTGAACAAAAAAAACAAGAAGTCATTCCAGGCATGGGGTACAATCTGTGTAAATGCATGGAAAAGGGTGATAGAAGCTCATGTGTGAGGAGTAACAGGAAAAACCAGATCAATTGGACAAAGGACTATGAAAAAGGGAGAAAATGTCATAAGGTTGGAAAACTAAGTTGGAATTATGTGAGAAAGGGAATGCCAAAGGGAGAAGCTTGTGTTTAATTCTAGAGGCAACAGGGAACTATGGGAACTTATTGAACAGAGAAGTGATTTGACTCATTCTTTGCTTCAGTCATATCACTTTAGCAAATGAGAAAATTGAGGATCATAAAGATGGACTAACTTCATGCAGCTGTTGAGTGAAAGCAGGGATTCACACTTCAATCTTCCCTGACTCCAAGTCTAAGAACACCATTTCCATTTATACTGCATTGCTCCTCAAGTGTGCATTCCATAGATAACTAAGGAAATAAGGTCCAAGGTAGTCCAGAAAAATGTCACTTAGCAAATGTTCTGAGATTTCTCTGAGATAGCCCTAGTAAGTTAGCCCTAAATCCTTACAGATGTAGACAATCATCATATTAAATCAGATAGATACACCGTTGGAATATAAATACATAGAATTTTAGACTGATATATAACCTTAGATGTCATACTTCTCAATGCAAGAATCTCTTCTATAATATTTCTCCCCACCCCATCCACATCCATTCTGCAAGTTTCTACTTAAATATTTCTGATTGTTTTACAAGGCATCCAATCCCAACAATGAGAATTTAAATAATTTAAAATCCATTGTGTTGAGCTGGAATCTACCTCCATATACTTTCCCTTCACTTATTGTTAGTTCTGCTCTGCTCTGGAAGGAGACATCACCAAGAAGAACACCATTATCCTCACAACTGTGAGTATAAAGAAGATATGTATCTCTTTTTGTCCTAGGATTGGCATCCAATGCCCGGAATTCATCACTTATCTTAGCCAAAATCTCACAGAATTGAAGTTGAACCTTAGGTACCATCTTTTCTAGCCTTTAGCCTCTACCCTTTACATTTTACAACTCAGAAAGGACAAGTGCTTTGCTCAAAGTCAGATAATCAAGAACTAGCAGAGTTTGACTCTGAATCCTGTCTACAAATCAAATATTCTTTTCAGCATACCACTGTGTCTCCCTTTTAGAGAAGATTTCCCTTACCTTGAGCAAATTTGTAGTTTAGCAAAGGAAAATCTCCAAAATGCTAAGCCTATTTCTTAGAGCTTCTAGGTAGTGCAGAAAACAGAGCATTGGAGCTATTTAGATCCACCTTAACACTTACTAGTTAACTGACCACTTAACTCCTATTTACCTTGTTTTCTCATCTGTAAAATGAGAATACACTAGAGAAGAAAATAGCAAATCACTCCAGTATCTTTACCAAGAAAACTCACCAGGTCTCAAAGAGTCAGGCACAACTGAATAACAACTACTTATTGGATGCTCAGAGAGTTCCCATTGGTATAGAGTTCAAGAAAGTTGTGCTGGAGGAAATTATTCTGGCAGTAACCCAAAAGATTGAGTGATAATGACCTTGGTATAGATGGGTTATCTAATTCTGTGAAACACATATTGTTTAGTCACCTCTGATTCCCCTTTGGGTCTCTCTAGCAGAACCCAATAAATGTGACTTCTGACCTGGGAACTGGTTGCAAATATGATACTGATAACTTATTCTACTGGCTTGCATTGATGTGGAGTAGGAGGTTGGAAGACTCCAAATAATTTGAATCTAATCCTGTGGTAGTACCCAGGTGACTTTCACATTTTCAAAAGAAAAATTTTGGCTGTGTAGAACATGAGATCAATCAAGTGATTTTTGGACTGATTAGATAAGTGATATATACAGATGGCCAGCAGAACCAGGGATAACCATAATTTATTGGGGCTTTTCTCATCCAGAAGAAAACCAGAGGAAATCACTTCATTAGTGGTCAGAAAACAAAACAAGTAAAACTGGAAATGGCATAAAACAAGAGAAATGCTAATAAAAGAAAATTAGTTGCATATCCAGAGTCATCTGAAAACCAGCTGAGAATCCAGAATTCAAAAAGAATCTGATTACAGGAAGGAGAGAAAAGAGACCCAGAATCTTTCCTAAAGTGAAGAGCTTCACTTGGGACTGCAATTAGCATCATTGGAGCATGTGCCCACATCAAGAATATCACATATGGAGGTCAGATAACCCAGCATAAATACCAGTTGAAGATTAAGACATGTTATTTCTCGATAGAAAATTAACCTCTCTTCTCATGACTTTCAGTGATGGTGAGAAACTTCTGAGAAAGGCAAGCTTATTAGAAACAGTAAGTCACACGCCAACTTCTAGGTTTTTGGTCCTTTTCTCATTTTGACTCTTAACCCTTCTCTGAAGGCAAAGGCTACTTACATTCTCTTTAATCCTTGAGAAGCACTATGGGAGAACAGAATGAGTCCTTGCAGCCAGTAAACTCTGCTTTTGTGTACTTATTCTACAACTCGATAGCTATGTGACCTTATATAATTGTCCTCATTTTTGTCATCTGTCAAATGAGCATAATACTTTTTGCCTACTTCATAAGATATTTACATCAAAATAAGTAGCATCTATTTCAAACCTTCATGAATGTAAAAGTCAATCAATAATGAATTTTGGCTGTTTTTATTGCAATAAATAGTTCACAGCTTAGTCTCTTTGTAATATTAATGGAATATTAAGTTGATGTTTTATTTCTGGCCTGAATCAATTTACTTATGATCTCTAATAAATACCAGATGCTTACCTTGCTGATGTTGCATTAACAGAAATATTATTATTTCGATTTATTCTGAGTGAACTTGGGTTTTTTGGCAAAGACACATTGTTTTGTTTTATTTTTGCAGTTACCAAGAGGAAGCAGGTGAGATAGATGATCCATGGGACTTTTTGTCCCATTGAAATGATCCATGAATATTGAAAGAAAACGGAGAAACATTGCCCAAGAATAGCATTTAGCAAAACTGTACCAAAGAATATCTTTATTTTTTAAGCTTGTGATTAGGTTTATCCTTACTTTCATTAACTAAGATGAAAATTTGATCATTTCTGCAAATCAAAACTAATTTGCCAGACAAAATGTCAGTTTTTACATATTCTTCCCATATTGTCCTGAAGCTACATCCTCCTTCTCCATCTAATCTGCACTTCCCATAGCTGCTCTCAGATCTGAGGTTAAGGAGTTGCCAACATTTACTTGTGAAAAATTCATGACGGCTGACCTCACAAACAGATTTTGAGGAAAATTAAATCCAATGGGAATAGGAAGGAGAGGCAAAATGTGTTGTATTTTTCCCTGTATACAGTTAAACCAGCTAGTTAAATCGCTGTGCTAACAAGGCCAGTGAACCCTTAACTTCTATCTGTTCTTAGAATTACAAGCCTCATCCTTCACCCCTGCAGAACCCAAATCAATGTTTGTTTTCATGCCTGGGTCAACTGTTGCTAAGCAGTTATTACTATTTCCTTATAAGTGCATTAGCTCGCTTTGGAGCTACCCCTTATTCAGGCCAATTCCCCACTTCTTTAAAGTGAAAGAACTAAGTTACTGAAACACACACACACACACACACACACACACACACACACAACTGTTAGTGTACATTTAAACTCACTGTGTGCATTTTACTTCTTTATGTCAGAAAGACAAACTATTCAAGAAATAGTTATCTTAAATGATCTTCAGAGAAAGTGGTTTTTAAAGTGAAAATATTATGATTCAGTTTGCATTCACACTTCATAATTCTTTCTCTAGATGTAGTTTGCATTTTCTCTTTAAGAATCTTAAAAATTCTCTTAGATCACTGTATTGCTGAGAAGAGCAAATTCTATCAAAATTGATCATCCACACACTGTTGCTGTTACTGCGTACAGTGTTCTCTGGTCAGAGAAGGTGATTTTACATTTGTACCAGGTAGTATAGGAATAGTGCATGGAGTGCTGGACTCAGGATGGAGAAATCCTAATTTCAGATACTGCCTCAGATACTAGCTAGTTAGGAAAGTCATTTAATCTCTTAGTGTTCATTTTTTCATCTCTAAAATGAGGATAATAATAGCAATTGGAATTGCCCCCACTGACTTGTTGTAAGAACCAAATACTTGGGAAGTTTTAAAAAGCTTAATAATTGTGTTACAATCATTATCGGTTTCCTAATAATTCTCATTGGTGATTGTTCATCACATCACATCTAAATTTTCTTTGTTTTAGGAAAGTCTATTTCTTTAGATGCTATCATCAGCAGGATTGAGATAATTTGTCATCTCACAATTATTTGATTTTTGTATGCTTCCTTAAAACTGTCATAATAATTTTTTAAAAATTTTGTATTGATTTTTTTAGGTCAAATGAACTATTTATACAGTACATAGCACAATTCCTGACACATAATAAATGCTTGTTTTTCATCTCTCATTCCCTCTTTTGATTTAATATCTAAAATTTCTATTATATTTCTCCTCCTCCTCTCTTCTCCTCAGATAACCATTTTATGACAAAGTATTAAAAAAAAGGTAAGGATGGAGACTGGAGTGAATGATTTCATTCATGTAGTAGAGTATGACTATATTATGCATACTATGAGTAGAGATGACTCCTACTCAAGCAGGTTGGAACCTTCTTTGAAAACTGGAAACTGAGTAGATGCCCATCATTTGGAGAATGGCTGAATAAGTTATGGTCTATGAATGTTATGGAATATTATTGTTCTGTAAGAAATGACCAACAGGATGACTTCAGAAAGGCTTGGAGAGACTTACATCAACTGATGCTGAGTGAAATGAGCAGGACCAGGAGATCGTTGTACATGGCAACAGAAGATTATATGATGATCAATTCTGATGGACATGGCTCTCTTTAACAATAAGATGGTTCAAACCAGTTCCAGTTGTTCAAGGATGAAGGGAGCCATCTACATCCAGAGAGAGGACTGCGGGAACTGAGTGTGGATAACAATATAGCATTTTCACTCTTTTTGTTGTTGTTTACTTGCATTTTTTTCCTTACTCATTTTTGTTTCCATTTTGATCTGATTTTTCTTATGCAGCAAGGTAATTGTGTAAATATGTATACATATATTAGATTTAACATATATTTTAACATGTTTAACATATATTGGATCACTTCCATCTGGGGGAGGGGATGGGGAAAGGGGAAAAATTTAAAACACAAGATTTTGCAAGGGTCAATGTTGAAAAATTATTCATGCATGTGTTTTTAAAATAAAAAGCTTTAATTAAAAAGAAAGAAAGAAAGAAAAAAAAAGAAAGTCATAGCCTTAGGAAGTTGCTTAGGGTATTAAGAAATAAAATGACCTGCACAGGGTCACACAGTCAGTATGTCAGTCTTTCTGAGTTTCTATCTGATATATCATGCTTCGTATCCATGAGTAGAAAAAGGTAGTTGAGCAACATAACTAACATACAAAGTAATTCTAACAAAATATGCAATATTTCACACCCATAGAGTAGCCCACTTTCTTTCCAAGAAGAAAGGAAGGAAACTGTTATCTCATCTTATCTTTGAATCTTAGTTTGGCTGTCATAATTACACAGCATTCACTTTCATTGTTTTTCTTTGCATTTGCATAGTTGCAGTCATTGCACATGCTATCTTTTGGTGCTTCATGCACTTTACTACAGTTAATATAAGTCTTCCCAGTTAATATAAGTGCTTTTCTGTATTCTTCTCATGCTAACTTTTTGCAGGGTTATGGAACATTTGTACTAGAGAAAAGCTTCACAGAGAAGACCCTTTCTCCCAATTCAGCCCAAAGCACATCCCAAACAAATGAATGTTTATTGCTTTTCATCATCTGCCCATTTTTCTTGCATGTCCCTTCCCTTATTATCATCATTGCCACCACCAATATTTTTCTGTCAATATGCTGTTCATATTTTAGTACCACTGTGTTAGAATGTCCAACTGGTAAGAGTGGAAGATAAAAATGAAAGAATGGGTAAAAAAAATGTAAATGAATCTGTGGCTTTTTCTCTTTGTTGGCATATGGTATTTTATCATTTCATTGCTATTCCTATAGGAAATGTGGATGGAGCATGTCTAGCATATAAAAGATCTTTACATTAGTTTAGTTGGATATCCAATGTCATTTAACGCAAATGAAAGCTATCTGGGAGGGAAAAACCGGATCCAAGGAAAACCCACAGTCACTTTTTAAACACTTGTGTTTATTCCAAAAGACAGGATTGCTTTTCCAAAAGCCTGCCCCAGTTGGTTTGGGAAGTGGTTGCTAAGGCCCCTTCGTTCAGAGAATGGGCATGAGAGACATTTAGAAATAAGCGTATAATTCCTCAGGAAGAAGAGTCGCAATGATAAATCCCCAGGGTCATTCTTCCTCCTGCCCTGTGGATTTATGGTCTCATATGTAAACTTAAGAATGTAAGTACACATCTCCATATGGAGGAGCCAGAAATCTCTCCCCAGAGTCCTAATTTCTTACCAATTTCACTGACACAAATCTTTTTAAGATCTTTCATTTCTTGGCTATTGGCTGTCACTTCTTTTTGACTCACTGGGTCATGAAGGACTCAGTAACATTCCTTACAGCTGTATTCTTTAATAGATACGGATAACACCCGATGCTACTGAGGAATGTCTTAATTGGATGATTTAGCAAACTATAAACAGGGTAGTGCTGATGGTCATATATAGAAGGAGGTGTTCCACCTCCTTTCCTCCAGGAAGCAGCATCAATTATGACCTTTCAAGACAATCCACTCCCAAATGGAATAATTGACAAGTCTCTCCCAAAGAAAGTTGTCTTTCTGTTCCCTGTCTTCACTTCTAAATTTCTGGAGAACCATGATTTTGTTTTGTTAAATGATTGAATTTCTCATAGTATTTTCTAGATTTATTTCAAGTACTGGCAAATACAAAAAAAACAAATAAAAAACTGAATCAAGAAAACCAGAATTCAAGTCCTGCCTAGGACACTTATTAACAATGTGACTGGTCAAGCCACATAATCTCTCCCAGATTTAATTTCCTCATATGCAAAATAGGGAGAGGGAGGAAAAAGAATAAGCGTTTATGTAATGCTCATGCACCAAGAGCTGTACTAAGCATTTGTACAGCTATTATCTCATTTGATAATAGAGGATAATAATTGCACCTACACCTTTAAAATGAAGATAATTTTGCATGTGTATTTTTTTAAGCCCCCAGTTAGCATTGACACATACTAGACAATAAATGTTTAATGAGTAGCTGATTGACTCAAAGTTATCTCAGTTGACTCTTAAACAACATAGTACCTCAAAAAAATGCAAAAATGAGGATATAATACATCATGGGACTCTTGTGGAGGAAGTACTTTATAATCTTTGCTGCTTTACGGAAATTAGTTATTATTATTAAAATTGATTAAATCCTATGATAACATTGTCATATGTGAATTCTACCTTTCCTATTAGACCTTATGATCTTCAAGGACAAGGTCTGAGCCTTTTTTTGTGTTCCCAGAGTTCTGTGCACCAGGAGTTCTCGTTTTGTGTTGTTTTGTTTTAAGGCAATTGTGGTTAAGTGACTTGCCCAGAGTCACACATGTTTGAGGCCAGATTTGAACTCATGTCCTCCTGAAATCAGGGCCAGCACTTTATGCCCTAGAGTAGCAGTGACTACTAACTGCCCCTAGTAGATGTAATTGTCTATTCTTTTTTTTTTCTTAATCCTTAGCTCACACCCTTAGCTTAGGACATGCTTCAATAGATATTATTTTTCTTTATTGTGGCAAAATGCCAGAATGGAACACAGATAACTAGTCATTATGTACCTGTACCTGCATTTCAAAGAATACCCAGAGCCACTATGTGATTTAAGAAAGAATACAAGGAGTAATGGAATCTTCAGGGAAGAATTAGCATCTCTGGTGTGAGGGCTTGCTGAGCCCTTTTCAGGTTGCCCATTTATCTTTGGTGTCCACCTGTCATCTAAATCTTACCTGTGGCTCCAAGGAGTTGTATCATGTTCAGTGGTCACATCCCAATAAAACTGCCTTAAGCAGATGCCCTAAACCAGAGTAAAGGTAGCTGACGGGTCACAAATTTCTCAGTGAATTAAGGGGCTATCTACCCCAGGCATATGAAGATTTCTCCCAGTAGAATAGGCAGATAAGAATAATTCATTCCAAAGACAATGAAGGTGTTTGAACCAGGCAGGCAGTCTTAGAGTGCTTAGAGCTTGGTCAGGCATGGACAACATAGAGGTCATCCCCATCATCCTGGGGCTATTTCCAATAGTCCTGACTTTTTCCTTGCTAATAGACTTTGATCACTCTGTAAGAGAGAGAGAGAAACTTTGTGCAACTCCAGCTCACTTCCATCCATTTCATGCAGGAGTCAAGATTATTATCCTGTGGAATCATTGGTTCTGTTTGAAAACAAAAAAATTAACAAAACATGTCCCAAACAGTATAGAGTCTTAAGAGAAGACATCTCCCTCTCTTCTGCAACAGTTAAGTCACTCAGAACCTTCTCAATTAGCTTTGGTCTTTGTAGAAAAATAGACTTTGTTCATCTCAAGGCCACAGGAGACAAAGAAAAACTAGCTTAGGTGACAGGCATAGAGTACCCCTTTGGGATCTGCTTCATAGAGAGTAATTCCTTTAAATAAGACAAAAGCAAATGCAGTGGAGAAAGCTGTAAGGCTGAAATGATTTTAGAGCTACTTTCTTCTCTTTACTTTTTATCACTAGTGAGTAATCTTGAGGATTTAAAAAATTCAAATGGGAATTACAGTCCTTCCCTCTTTCTCTTCCTCTTCCTTCTCCCTTTCCTTCTGCCTCCTCTTCTCTTTCTCTTCTTCTTTCTCCTTTTTCTCCTTCTCTTCTTCCTCTTTCTTTTCCCTTTCTCTTCTTCTTTCTCCTCCTCCCCTCCAATTCTTCCACTTCCTCCTTCTCCTCTTCCTCTTCATCCTCCTCATTCAACTTCTCTTTCTTCTTTTTCTCCTTTTTCCTTCTCTTTCTTTCTTCCTATTCTCCTTCTGCTTTTCCTTTTCTACCTCCTTTACCTCCTTCTCTTTTTCCTTTTCCTCCTCCTCAGTATGATGGTAAGAAAGTTGGACCTGGAGTCATAAAGACTGATGCTGAAATCCACTTTTTAATATACATTATGTGAATGACTGTGGGCAAGTAATGATCTCTGAACCTCAGTTTCCTCATCTGTGCAATAAAGAGGTCACACTAAGCTTTCCTTAATGTTCCTTACAGACCTAAGTGTAAAGCACTAGATACTAGATACTTGGCATAGTAGAGAAAGAGTAAGACCTCAGACTTATGAATGCTTGGATTCATTAAGCCTTTGACTTATCCTGGATGTGTTCTCCTGAGCAAGTTACTTCTTATGCTCTTAGTAACTCACCAAGATTATTGCAAAGTAATTGTTTATCTTCACTGGTAATTATAATAGCAAGAAGTTAATAGTACTTTAAATGGGGCAGTTAGGTGGTACTATAGAGCACTGAGCACAGGGCTTGAAATCAGGAAGGCTCATCTGCATGAGTTCAAATCTGGCTGTGGATGCTTATTAGCTGGCTGACCCTGGGCAAGTCACTGCTCCCTCTTTTCATCAGTTCTGCATCTGTAAAAAGAACTGGAGAAAGAAATGGCAAATTGCTCGAATTTCTTTGTCAAGAAAAATCCATATGGGGTCACAGAGGGTCAGAAATAACTAAAAAACAACTGGTTATCATAACACTTTAGGTTTTGAGAAATGCTTTATGAGTATTATTATATTTTATCTTTGCAAAACACTGAGAGATAGGTTTTATTATTTTTATTTTGTAGATAAGGACACTATAGCAGAAGAGATAAAGTACCTTGCCCAGGGTCTCACAGCTAGTGAGTTTTTGAAGCCAAATTTGAATTCAGGTCTCACTTCAAATCAAGTATGCTCATCCATGGTGACGTCTAGATGCCTATTAGTATCC
Source organism: Sminthopsis crassicaudata (assembly GCF_048593235.1). NCBI lineage: Eukaryota > Metazoa > Chordata > Mammalia > Dasyuromorphia > Dasyuridae > Sminthopsis > Sminthopsis crassicaudata. The sequence continues at coordinate 78,207,265 of NC_133618.1, forward strand.
CTATAGCTTAGCACATAGAAAGTGCTTAATAGATGCTTCATTTATTCATTCTATTCCCCATAATCTTCTCCTAAAGGGACTGGCTAAGAATTCACTTGTAACATTGTGGAAAATAAAATAAATGCATAAGCCATTGAAGGAAGAGATATGGATAGCTTTTTTTTTACACTTGAGTTCAAAATTATGTTCTTTTTTCTTGCAAAGAACAATAATTCATGTTGAGGATATGGTGAATTCATACACGTACATATACATATATATTTTACAGACATTCTTATTTAACCCTCTAAAATATCACTTCAAGTCAAATGTTAAGAATGTTAATTAGTAAAAAGAAAAGGGAGGATTTGATGGAGAGGCCATTTATCAGCACCAGCTCACTCTGTAAACAAAGTTGTGTATCTTGGATTCCTCAGAAATTGCAGGGAAGACAGCCTTTGAACTCTGGGAGATAAACGATAAACCATCCAGCAAAGAAGAAGCAGAAAGATGCATTTCAAAAACTGTTTAGCAAACAAATATACTTTTAATGTAAATTGCCAAAAGTAAGATTTTAGTATGTTTAGCTTTCCAATGTGCGAGTATTTACCATTTCAATTTTATTTTAATTCTTCTAATCTTGGTTGAATCTTATTGGGAATGTTTTCCCCCTCTCCTTCCGTGAACTTTTTTCTCCAAACTGGATTTCAAAGTGGGAAGGAGTTCTCAAGACCCATATTAGATGTCCCATTCTAAAAAGTCCTACTGTTTAATCATCAGTTACAAAATAGATGATTTTTAACTGCAGCCTGTGGATAAAACAAAGATGAAAGCCATAGCCCACATTAAAAGCACCAGGCTTAGTTTTCTAACACGCATCCATCTGTTTCCCCATTTAGATGTCAGAGTAGAAGGGAGGGTTTGGGTTGGGTTGGACTTTCTTTAATTTCTTATTTTAGCCTCTCTTTCATCCCTCATGTGTGACCAAAACCATCTCTCCTTCTGCACAATTTCTACCCAAGTTCACCAGAACATCTGCCAGGGGAAGCCTTTCCTGGAGAAAGCCAATGCTTAGATTATAGCCCTTGATGGTTGGGTTGAGCTAATAGATATCATTCTCTTCAGCTTGGAGGGCAAAAGGACATTCAGCTGTATCAAGAATCATTTTTAATCTATTTAAAATGAATCCCAGGGTTGCAAAGCAAAAGAGAACTGACAAATGTATGTATATAGCATTGTTGAAAGAGATTTGAATTGGGAGTCTGAAGAAGACTCGGGTCCCAATCCTGTATCTGCCCCGTGATCTGGGACAAATCATTCAATTTTTCTGACCATCTTTTCCTGATATGCAAAATGAGAAAGCTGAATTTGGGTGATCTCAATTTCCCTCCTGCTCATTTCTGTGATTTAGTTTTTCACAGTCTGTGGTACCTGAATTATAAAACAATGATGTAAACACACCAAAACTCTCCTCTGTGGTTGAAGAAGGGAGAAAGCTTGATAATCTATCCTTATTTTAAATAAACAAAATTAACTTTCTTGAACACATAGTTAATTCATAAGTCTTAAGTCATAAGACAAAGTCTTTCAGATCACTACCTCCAGTCCTAGATAAATGACAACAGAGAAAATCTCACATGAAATTTCACATTCAGTTTTTCTTTCTTTTTTTTCTGCAAGGTTAAGTGAGTTGCCCAGATTCATACCATTAATAGACATTAAATTTCTGAGATCACATTTGAACTCAGGTCCTCCTGATTCCAGGGCCAATATCCTATCCCCTGTGCCATCTAGCCTTATATTCAATTTTAGAATTAAAATAATTTAAATTAGATTTTTAAGATTTAATTTAATTTTTATTTTTATAAATTTCATAAATTTATAAAATTTAATTTTCATTAATTAAATTAAAACCAAAAAATATTTTGACAAAAAATTGGATTTGGTAATTAATAAAGTCAGAGCGAAAACTCACTCTGCTTGTGTGGTTTTTTTTCCACTTTTTCTTTTTACATTTCCTGTTCTAGGATATGTTTTTGCAGACAGCCTTGTTTTTGAATATTTCTGTTTTTATTGTCCAAGTTTACTGTGGAAGTTTCCCTCCACTCCATTAGTAACAGACTCCTGGCACACAAACATGAATGAATTAGCTGTAGAAGCATCTACCTCAGCCAATATTTTTCTCACCCTGGTGGGGGAGAAGTGATAGGATTTGGAGGTGAGGGTCAGGGAAAATGAAAGACCTCAAGATCTGTTTTCCATCCTTCTCTGCAGCCAACTGTCATTTTCAGGACAAAGATTTAAAGTTCTCACTTGCCATGTGAAGCCAGCAGCTGGGTGTGAACCTCATGACCTGCTGATAGAGATAAGTGAGACTGACTCTCAGTGACCTGAACATGGGTATTTGAACCTATATTTAGATGTCATCACTCCAAAAGGAAGCTTGGTGGCTGGCTAGTAAAGGGAGAGAGGAGGGGTGACAAACAGGATTTGGAAGAGAAATTATTATTGGGGTAAGAGGTTTTCATTTTAGTGCTCATTAAAAGAATCTTCCAGCATTTGGAAATGGTGATTTTAAGACTTCTCTTTGGATGGTTTGGAATTGCTGTGGGCTTGAAACATTCATAGAATCTCCGGCTTTCCACCTCCACAGTTGTACTTTCTGCAAATGCTTTTTTTGCACATATTTGCAGAGTGGGGAAGCATTAAATAGATTTTTTAAAGGAAAAAAAATCTTCAGAGATTTGGACAGTTAAAGCATATCACACATCTACTCTGCTCCCTAGGAGAGTCAGAGGTGAAGGCTATAACTAGAAAAAAAATTTTTTTCTGAAGTATTTATTTAATAAATAAGCTAAGAGAGCCAGCATAGAGGACACTGGATTTGAATCTTGGAAGCTCTACATTCAAATCCTGTTTCAGACACTAAGTACTAGCTATTTTGTACTTTAGTTTTCTCATCTGTGGCCTTTAAAAACTTTTAAGTTCCCTTCCAAAACTCTGGTAAAATGGTCTTCCATTTAAAGAAAACAAATACGTGAGTGCATTAGTGAATTAAAAAAAAATGTTCCCCCTCAATTGGCTCCACTGTCTCAGTTCTCCTGACTCCACCTTTCTAAAGAAATTGCTTACTATTCTCTAGGTTGCTTCATGTGGGATGCTTTGCTAAATACTTCCAATATTAAGAATAATGATCAAGCAAGATTGAAGTTAATTTTATTATTATCTTAATTAGTTTAAGGTATCTGATATGTCACCTCTAAAAGAAACTTGGTCCTTCAACTAGAGAGAAAGAAAAAAAAAAATGGTCCAGGGTCTGCCACAGGGAAGGGGAGGAGAGTAAGTGTAAATAAAGTTCGGCACTGGGCAGACCTACAAGAAATATTTAACATTCCAGGCTCTCCACAAAGGGCAGGTCAAGGAAAGGCAATGAGTGGTTAGGACAGAGAGTATTCCACAACTATTCCTCCCCCCCCAAAGCCGAATCCAGCCCACTCTCTTTGGTCACATAAACATCCCCAACCAAGACACACTGAGTTTGTTCACAAATGGAGCAATATGGGTAATTACACATGAGGTACAGCTATATGCAGCTTTGGGTATCTTGTGGTAAAACAACAGAAGCTAAATTCATGGCAGGACATTAAAACACAGTAGTACAAATGCCAGCAAAAGCCATGTCCTAAGTACCATGTGTTTAGAGGACTGAACCCTTAATGTACAAATTGCTCAGCTCCCAGTCAAAACAAAGCACACACTCCCAGAACATTCATGGAAAGAGCCCCAAGGGTCCTTCATTTTGGGGGTTTCTCAATGTAAGACTTAGGGTTGCAATGATAAAAAGGAATGGAACATTTTGTTGGTAAAGTGTCTAAATGGGAATTATACTTTTGCTCTTCACACTGAAATGCAGCAACACACATATACACACCCACACCCCTTCCTGTCATTTAGCTTAGTTGAATTTTTGTTATTATTTAGCCATGTCCGACTATTGATGACCCCATGAACCATAGAATCTATGGGTTTTTCTTGGCAAGGACATCGGAGTGATTTGCCATTTCCTTTGCCAGAGATTTAAAGCAAACAGAGCCTAAGTAACTTGCTTAGAGTCACACAGCTAATTTCTGAGGGCAGATTTGAGTTCAGGTATTCTTGATTCTACCCCTAGTACACAATCTATTGAGCCACCTAGCTGCCTCCTGGTAGGAAAGTATTTATCCCATTAACTCCTTTGGGACAAAGTGGGCTAATTATGTAGGTAGTAAATTCATGAAGAACACTGGACTTGGAATTAGGAAGACCTGAATTTATATGCTGCCTTCAATACTTATTAACTTTTTGCCCTGAGGTAATTAGCTAAACCAGTCAGCCTCAGTTTTCTCAACTTTAAAATGGGTAAAATAAAATAATAAAACCTACTTCCAAGGATTGTTGAGAGGTTCAAATGAGGTGATTTGTAAATCTTTCAAACCTTGAAATACTATATAAATGTGAGCTATTATAGTTAATTAAGTCTTATTTCTGGCTCTATAAAGCATAATATTGGAACAGCTTTACTTGATTTTAGAAATGATAAGCCAATAGTTTCCAGGAGTAAGTATTTTGAGGCACTGTCAATAAATGAAATCACACGGAAGTCTCTGTGTTTCTCTAAACTCAAACATCTGGGTATAAATTCCAAACCGGAGTCATTTTCTTGCTATCCAATGACCCACAAACCTTACGCTTAATTCCATCAAGTACCACTTAGAAAGACAAATACCTGAAGAGAGGACATGAAAGGAAATATGCATGGAAAATGGGACATCATGATGGAGGGGGCAACAGGTGGACATTTAAACCATAAGCCTCCTTGGCAGAGGGATATTGACAAGCGATGTCTAAATGATAAAACATCCGACTCTGCCGTGGTACTTACTGCTTCACAGAGAAATGAAGTTTTAGTATAACGATCTTCCTCTTACATAAAGGAACAGTAAAAGGATTAAATTCAGTGCCACAAAAAATGTATTAAATAAAAAAGAAAAGTATATCATAATTTTATTATATAATGTAAAAGGAATAGCAAGTTGTATATAAAAGATTAACAGTTTCAGGTACAATTATCTTTTTTTAAACTATTCTGCTATGGACATGTTCAGAATAAAATTAATTAAATTTTTAAAATGTAAAAATGTATTAAACACTTAGTATGTACAATGTTAAGGGACATAGTGATGAAGCAGACATAGTCCTTCCCTGAATAAGGTCGTATGTAGTGAAAGAGGATAAATTAGATCTCAAACTGAGGCAGCATAGACAGGTGCAGCAACATATGGGAGCAAGGGGAAGGGAAGAGAGAATGTGCTTCCTGATCTCAATGATAGGGAGACCATGGCTCTATGCTTTTCACCTGGTGGTCCAGCAGCTGGCCTAGGGGGATGGGTAGAAGGGAGAAGAAAGATGGCTCCAGGAAAGGACAAGGAAGAGTACCATGAACTAATATAGAAGAGAGAAAATGTATAGTTTGCCCCTTCTCCTAATACAACTCAGATCATTCTCTGCTTGTGTAACTTGCAAACTTGATCCATCTTCCTCTGTATGTGTTGCTCGTCAGAACCAAAGGAGTTTACTGTATTCTTGGGAAGATGATATTTAGGAATATGAAGCAATCTAAAGATAAAAGCAGGATATAACCAGGTGCTATATTATGTCATATGAGGTTGAGCAGAATAAGTAGATAACTGCCTTCCTCTGCTCTGTAGCCCACCTCCTGCCCTAGAATTGTATTCTTTCTATGGAAATCATCACTGTCTCTTACCTTTTTTTTTTATCTTGGCACATAAAATATTAAGGGAGACTCTTTTAAGAGAATGAAGACATGTGAAAATAGAAGCCAAAACTTCCTTGCAGAAACAGGTTCTTCTTCCTAAGTTCTGATCAGGATTAGCAAATATGATGATGTAAACATCCTGGCAGAATTGAATTAGGTGCTCACACTGTAAGCAGATATTGTTATCCCAATTTTATAAGTTGGGAAATTAAAGCTGAGAAGTCAACTGATTTGCAAAGTGCCTGAGGTGGGATTTGAATTCTGGTCTTTCTTATTTAAAGCTCTTTAATTTTTTTTATCCCCCAATCCAACAGCATTTTATCCACATGCTGTACTACCTGACAAAGAAATTTCATTTATGAAATGTTTTGAACCCACTCCTTTAGTTGAAGAGCATCACCCAGATCTCCCACAGAAAGGGAAAATTTTACTTGCATCTGGACAAGATAACCAGGATCCCCAAATCAGAAACATGGGCTCAGGTGGGCCCACTGTGGATATATTCCGGGGAACTGAAATCATCTAATGATTTTAATGAGTGTTTCTCAACTTCATTTTTATTGCCAGGAGATTTTCCTTCTCATTATGTAATTAGGACCACTAACATTTATGGAAGGGCATGGGACATGATATACAATAATAATGATAATAATTATAATCTCCTCAAAGCCCAACTCATTATCTAAGTCATGGGAGGTAAGATCAAGGATCAAGTAAGGAAAAGCTAACTAGTATAATACCGTGAGGACTTGCAGAATTCTGAGTTGACAGTGGTAACTGGGAAAGCTTTTGGGGAATCCTGAAATGCTTATGAGCTTAACACGGAGGCCAGTAGAGTGAGTAGCCCTGCTTTCTCTTCTGGTACTATAAGAAGGCACGGTGACATCAGAACAAATCAGAAATACCATTATCTCAGATGCTGGAAATTCGGTCGTTGAGATGGTTCAGACCTTGAAAATGGACCAACCCTGACTGGGCATGAAATGAACTGAAGATGTGAACTTTCATTTTGGGCCATACTATATTATAACAACACAATTGGTAACAGATTGGTAACTGATTTTTGGTTTTTTAGTTGCTTACTTGCAGTTAGCAAATGGCTTACTAGCCATTTAACCAAACTACTAAAAACTAAAACCACATGAAGACTTTTGGACATTTTGTCTAGAGACAGAGTAAAAAGATATAAAATAATGCTTATTGCTTTCTCTGCTTATTGACTCTTTCCCAAAGGGGATGACAAAGAACCTACAGAACAGGAACTTATATTCCAGTACCCATATTTAGTTTCAAAACTCATTAATTTCATCAATTTACAGGATAATCCACAGAACCTTAAATAAAAGTGGTTAACATTTATTTACAAGACTTTTTGACATTTGAAAAGTTCTTTACATATGCTACTTCATTTGATCCTCATAATCACCTTGGGTGGTAGGTGCTATCCTTGTCATCTTAGATCTGACAGTTGAGGAGACTGAGACTGGGAGAGGTTTAGCTGCTTGCCTAGCATCACAGAGATAATAAGTAACTGAAGTAATAGTCTTTTTAACTCCAAGTCCAATATGCTGTTTCTTTAACTGCCTTGTAAAAAGACCAGCAGAAGACATTGACTTGCCCTTACATTGTTTCTGTCTAAACTCTATCCAAAAAGTGGGAGAACAATGAGATAGATAACAGTCAAAATATCAATATAAAATAACAACAATAATTGCAAATTTTAAAAATCATCAATGCCTGAACTCCATAAAACAAGGTAAGTATAAGGTAATTAATGATAATAATCAACATTCCTGTTTTAACTGTAAAAAGCACTTTACATACATTAGCTCACTTGATCCTTAACAACAATTCTTTGAAGTAAGTACTATACTACTGATATTATCATCCTGATGTTATAGATGAGGAAACTGAATTGGAAACTCTGGAAAGCGTGACATTGAGATCTGGCCCCTAGGTATATGAACTCATGACTTTGTTTCCTGTTCATCAAACGATTACCATACCCCCTACCAGCCCAAAATTTGCACAGTCATTTGGGTCTAGACTTGCACCTTCTTCTGGTGTTCCCCTATCATTAAGTTGGTCAAACATCTTCATCAAATTGCTCTTTCCCCTTAATGGTTTTGCCACAGAATGGGAAAATGGGAAAAATCTCTAAATATGAAATAAAATATTTGGGTTCAAATTCTGGCCCTATGACATACTTGTTATGTAACCTTGGACAAGTCACTCTACCTCTCCTCTGTGATACAGATTTCTTCATCTGTAAAATGAAATCTCAGGTCCCTTTTTGCTCTGAATTTATGATGCTACGATCCTCCTTCTCAAGTCCTTCTGATGTTATTCAGATGACCTCTGAAGTTATTTCTGAATTCTCATTTTTCTCTAGTTTCATGAAATCTTCCCCTTTCCCTGGAGGGGGAGGTTATCTAACCTTAGCTAGCTAACTTCCTGCTGGTTTCATTTCTCCCTAAGCTTATCAGTTAATCACTGCCTTCTCAACCATCCCCTTGAATTCAATCCCTTCCAGTGCTCATTGGCAAGAGCTCTGTCTGACCATGCAGACCCAAGTTTCCCATTACAATTCCACAGAAGGAGTCACCTTTCCAATCTGCTGTTCTTCTGAAGAGCAAATCTGATGAACAAAGAAAAGTTTCTAGCACCCAAAAGGTGTAGGCTGGTTGGAATGAGGTTCACAGAAATCACAATAGGTGATTGTCTTCAGACTTTTTTTTTTTTTTAATGAACCACAAACTACTCTCTATAACAGCTTCAATCCCAATCCCCTCAACAAGCTTCGATAAATAACATGAGTTGACAGGAATGAAACCCCTTGCTCAAGAGTAATTGAAGTGGAATTAGAATGAACAGACAAGAAAGAAAACCTGGCGTTTGGGTCACAAGAAACTTTTTGTTAGAAACACCCTGGGAGATTTAGTGGGATTCTATTCCCCTGACTAATAACTAGTAGAGCAAGTTTACAGTCTCTCTGCAGGCAAATGTCTTTAATAACTTGAAAAGCTCAAGAGTTGGCTGTTAATTTCAAAGACAGTTATATGATGCTTTTATTGAGTGTAGTGCAGAGTATATAGTTAGCAGCCTGTGAGATAATGAACCCTTTTGAAGGGGCTTTCAAAATACAGCTTTATTTCTGGAGAGTCAAAAGGACCAGGAGTGTAGTCTGTTGTTTTTAAGAGAAATGTCTAATAAATTGGGCCTTCTCCATAGGCTTAAAAAATGGGTCAGTTGCCTTATTAGAGGCATGTGCTAGGGATCCACTGGGAGCAAGCATAGGACTGGAAACATGATGCAGTGGTTAGAATTAATAGGTCTAGAATTAGAAAGGACTGGACAGATCATTTAATATAAGCCTATTTGTTTGTTGGTTTTAAAAAAAAAAAACAGATGAGGCAACTGAGGCTTAGGAAAATTGAGTGACTAGCCCAATGTGTCATAGAGAATAATCATCAGAGGTGGGAGTAGCAGTCAGGAAGACCCAAATTTGAATTCCTTGGGCCTTTTTGAAATGGCCCACTATGGCACAGTGGGGAAAGAGTGTGACACTTAGAATAACATGACCTGAATTCAAAACTTGGCTTGACCATGTATGTTGGAAAGTTATTCTGCCCTCTGGGCTCAAGCTTTATGATCTATAAAGTAAGGAGTTGGAGAAGATGATAACTTGAGTGCTTTTTGTTCCTATGACTTATAGCCAAGGGAAGCATTGAGCCTCAATTTCATTACTTTTCTATGGAATTTAATAATTATTTTTTGCAGTATTTATTTCTCACGCGTTATGCTGAAAGTAAAAAAGGAAATAGTACAAGGTTTGGCTTAGTGGAGAAAGCATTTGAACTGGAGTAAGGAAGGCCTGAGTTAAAATACAGCCTTAGGCACTTATTAAATGTGTGAGCATGGACAAGCCACTTAACCTCTGCTTCAATTGCTTCATCTGTAAAATGAGATGATATTTGTAGAGCATTTCGAAAATCTCAAAGCTCTATGTTAATGACCACTGTTATTATTATATAAATAACATTCCTTAGTAGGAATGTGGCAAAACCTAAATTATCTTTTTTTGACCCTCCCCCTCCTCAAACAAGTAATAGAAAGGTTCCATATAATTGGATAGTATCCTGATGATGTCATGTGAGATAACTTATTTGAGTGTCTTCTACATGCAATCAATATTAAGAGTATAAGATCTCTTTGTTGTTGTCTCTCACTATTTCCATCTCAGTCCCTTTGGAAAGTATGGCTACATATAGGAATTGTTAGAAATCAAGATTCCAGTTAATTGAAATTATTGGCAGAGGAGAAAAAAGAAGGACTCACTACTCAGGATCTTATGGTTTAAAAATGGAAAGGATTTCCAAGGACTGCTCTGAAGGATGCTCAAGAGTTATCCAAAAGGATCATAGATATATATTGAAAAGATCATTGGAGGTCATCTAGTATGATATCTCCATTTTACAAACAAGAAAACAAAACTCTAATAAACTAAATAACTTCCCTGAGATCATGTAAGGAAGTAGTCAGTGGCAAAACTCATATTTGAAGCCAGATCTTAGATTTCTAAGTCAAGTTCTCTTTTCATTATACCACACAGGCTATTCTCCTAAGGAACAGGGAAGAAAGGAATAGAGAAGAGAGAAATAATGGTCCAGGAAATAGACAACAACACTCAGCTCCTAAATCCATTTTTCTACTCTAAGAAAGACCTTCTGATTCCAGATGGTCTTTTGCTTGTCATGTCCAAACACCATGAAACATGCTATCGATACATCCTTATAATATTAGCTCTGTGGATCTTAAGCTTTGGTAAACTGCAAATTGTCTTAGAAACATTAATGCATAAGAATATTGATTAATATATATGCATATGTAGAGAACTATATAAACATAATCATATATGTGTGTATGCATTTGTGTGTATAGATATAATTATTCAATTATATATACTATATAACAAACTATCCAACTATATATAGTATATAACTATAAAACTATGCAACTGTATGTACTATATGACAAATTATCTACTAATATATCTAAGATATGTAACTATATATAACTAACTATAACTATAAATAAATATAGTTTTAAATATAGATATATGTAAAACTATCTAGCCACCCATCCATCTATCTATCTATGTATCTATCTATTTATCAAATTGTGAATATCTGGGGTGTCAAAGACAATGTAGTTTGTCAAGGTCTGTGAATTCATTCAGAGTGCAATTAAGAAACTTTTCTATGGAGGCAAATGCATATAGGCAACTAACTGTTCTGAAAAGTTTAATCCTAGAAAATTGGTTAGGGACATTGAGAGGTAATGAGACATACCCAGAGTCATGCAGCCAGTAGATATCAGAGGCAAGACTAGAATCTGGGTCTTCCCAATTCTGAGACCAGCCCAGTATGCTCTATACCAAGTAGAAAGTTATTATTCTCTTCACCCCAATAGTCTCTCCTCTATTTGCTTGGATAAGGAGAGGAAAGGAACAGATCTAAAATTGATGAACCATAGTGAAATGACTCAGAGGAGATTACTAGCAACTTTTACTACTGTCAAATACTTTTACTTCTTCTAATGGAGACATGATGTTTGTAGTAAATAGAATCAAGTTAAGCTGAGAAGCATTTATTATACTCCTATTATGAATTATGAATGAAATGTTGAAGATAGAAATATATACATGTCTCTCTGTATATATATATATACAGAGAGAGAGAGAGAGAGAGAGAGAGAGAGAGAAGAGAACCCTGATGTTCAATTTCACATTGTGCTTGTACAGAAGAGCCAAGGGACCACTCAAATTTGGAAATTAAGAACTTAAAAAAAAACAGGCAGCTTCTACATCAGTCCACAGTGAAAAAGGAAATAATGTAAACAAAGAGATTAGTTAAAGGAAAATGAAATATTTCCTGGCTCAGTACCCTCAATAGGTATGGTCTTTTTTGTTACTTAATGTACTCCTGTTGTTAGCAACATGAGCCCTGGTGTGGTTTTTTTTTTCCCTGATTTTTAAAAAGCTTATTTCTATCCTTCCCATGCTATAGGGAATTTCCATCCCTTGAGTCTTGGAAACAAGGCAGGTTTGCTTCTTCCCCACAGGTCACAGGAAGTCTAAGAAACCTAGTGCTAAGGAACTTCAGCACTTGCCTCTTGAAACTTTCCAGAAGCCAGTATCTTGAGAGAATCCTGGGAGGAAGCACAGACTACTGAAATTTGGCTGTGGTAATTTTCGCCCTCCCTTTCAGGGAGTGAACTCTGTAGGAGTTTTGGAATGCTTTGGAAGGCAATTTGTAGCTTTTGCAGACAGTGTATTGTGAACATCTACAGATTTTTGCCTGCCTTTTGACAAGCGAGAATAGAGAAGGCAATTTTATTTGAAGAAAGAGGCTGCTCAAGCAACAGAACAATAGAAGAAAAAAAGAACCAAAGAATGATTGCAGGAAAATGGAATATACAATAGCAAATATCCTTAACCTAGAGTCTGTAAATAGGTTTTTAAAAATATGTTGATAACTATATTTCAATATAATTAATTTCCTTTCTATCCTAGGTATTTTATATTTCATACATCAAAGCACTGTACTGAGAAGTCTTCCCTAAACTACCAAAGGGGTCCATATCACACACACAAACAAAGGTCAGGAACCCTTGAACTTTACAGATTGTAAAGAGAAGAATGCTATAGTGTCTACTCCCTTTTCATGAAGACTCAAGGCAGAAAGTGATTTTGATTTTTCTTCAGTTGTTTGAAGAAAAGTAGCATTGGACATTTGTTGTGACTTAGACGGCCCTTGGGAGAGGAAGTCACTCAAAACACTCTGGAGAAAGGAAGTCAGAGAACAGATTAGGATATGAATGATTCAGAAAAATTCTTGACATAATTAGGAAAGGTGATTTGGAGGTCTTTGAGCAGCAGAGGATTGAGAATGCCATATCTAACATCCTCCCCCCCCCCCCCCCGGCCCCCGACCTCTGGGAAGCAGAGTGACTACATCTCACTTCCTTGAACGTGGACTCTTGCCCTCCAAGTGGGAACCTGACAGTGCCTTCTTCTAAATGTCATGTGGCTGAATCACTGTCCTATACAGGCTCCTTGGATGATTTTTTTGTTTCTTTTCAGAGAACTCTCAATGGCACCTAGGGTTCATAAGATTTAACACTGAAAGGGACCTTAGATGTGGTTAACGAGGAGGCCAGGAAATACTCATGGGTAATTTAGGCTACCCCTGAAGAATGGTTGGAATGCTCCCCGGAAAGCACCCTGCTTGTGAGGCTGGCCAGCCTGGAAGGATAAGAAATGTGTGTCTTTGGGGTTCTATGGAAAGGATGGATATGCATGTGGATGGGCTCCTTTGCCCCCATTAGACTATGCTTGTAGAATCAGGATCTTTTTATAGGGACGGGCTTTTGGGGACCTCTTCTCAACTTTGTTCTCAACTTTGATTGTCTCTTTTCCAACTGGTTGACTAATAGAGGCAGTGTCCCTTATGTCAATATGGCACAGCTTTGCTGCTTGATTTAGACCTATTGGGGCATAACTTCAGGATCAGGGTAGCCCAGAGTCTTCCAAATCAAATCTCTCAGTATGTGACATCCTGGAAAGAGCAGAAGTTTAGGGCTCATCTATATTTAAGAGATCAGCAGAAAGTTGGAAAAAGCCAGAAGCAAAGGGATACTGCCCATGTAACTAAAGGAAGTGGATCCAAGGCAACAACTTGGGAAATGGGAAAAGAACAGTGACAGGAGAACAGAGAAAAATAACAGAGTTGACAACCAATGTTCAAAATTTCAAGTCAAGTTCATAAGCATTTATTGTGTACTTACCAGGTAGCATAAAGTAAGACAACTATACAACACAATCTAAGTCAAGATAAAATATTTGGACCAATTACAAAGAGCCTACAAAACTTGGACATCCACTCTCAGTTATTAATGGCATCTGACAAAACTGTGACTATCTAAAACTTCAACTAGGGCAAATTTAGTTCTGGGTAAGAGACATAGTGCACAACCAGCAGAGAGGACAATGTAAAAAAAAATGTAGGCAGCACTGAAAATAATCCCATCAAAGGGGCTATTGTACTGGTTGGGGGCAATCATTTTCCAAAGGGCCCCAAAAGAATGGTGCCTCTGAGGACCACAAGGTGAACTGCAAAGTTCCTGTAAGAAGAAATAATTTCAACAGTGGAAGAGGGAAGAAATATGCCCTACCCCGCTACTTCCTTGTCCCTTGGATACTGTCTCCAAGACTAAGCACTGCCTTCATACTTTCTCACCGGGTTATATTTTCCCCTATTTGCTCATAAATGTTCCTTAGTGGGTTTGTTCTATAGGTTAGAGGTCTTCCTTTTTTCAAATCTGGGGACTCTTAACTTTTTTTGCATCATTGATCCCTCTCGAAATCTGGGGAAACCAAAGGAGCCCTTCTTAGAATGTTATTTTTGAAAGACTATTATATATAGGATATAAATGAAACCAATATTGAAATACAATTATCAAGATATTTTTTAAAAGTCCTAAGTACTTACTAATTGTATGAGCCCTGCACGAGTCACTTAACCCTGTTTGCCTTAGTTTCCTCATCTATTAAATAAATCAGAGAAGAAAACAGCACACCACTCCAGTATTTCTGCCAAGAACTCCAAATGGGATCATGAAGAGTCCCCTAAATGAGGTCACGAGGAGGCAAACATAATTGAAATGACTGAACAACAATAACAATTATTATTATTGGCAACAGTGACAGTCTAAACTGGTAAATTTTTGAATTGTGGAATCTTACAAAAAGAAATACAGTTTTATTATTTTTTCCAAAACAGAGTTTCGCAAGACTTCTCATTACTGGAAGGTTGATCACCAGATGATCATTATTTTTGACCACAGTAGCTCATGAAACTGTCAACAAACTTATAAAGGAAAGCTTACCAAAAAAAAATTAAAAACTTGTAGACTCATCACAATACCAATAGTAACTTTCCTGAAAGTGAGTCTTAAATAACTCAGACACTTACTAGTTGTGTGATTCTGGGCAAGTCACTTTACCTCTAATTGTCTCAGTTTTCTCATTTTTGAAAAGGGGATTCTAATTCCCCTGGTTGTTGTGAGGTTAAAATAAGACAATATTTGTAAAAGGCTTTGTAACCCTTAAAACACTATATAAGTGCTAGATATTGTTATCATTTTCCTAGAGTATATTAGTACATACTATATATGAACATGTCTGTCAATCAACCTAGGGATATACTTGTTCATGTCAAAACAGATGAGGTTGGAGTAACAATTCCTATTTGAATAAGAGGCTCAAGGCACAAGGCACATGGGAAGAATGATATTCTCTTTGATAAAAGGTACCTTTATTTATGAGGAGAGATTATGGACAAAACGAAGAGGTAAAGTAGACACCAAGAGTAAAAAATATGAAATAGATTTGAGAGAGCATATAGTTAGCAAAGAAAGAGGTTAACAACTAGCAAGGGAAAAGACAAGTTTCCTGGTGAAACTCACAATTAATCAGGAGAATGGGAATACACCAGTGGAAGTATGCCATTGAATGGCAGATTAAATCCATAAAGGAGTTTAGCAGATTAACTCCAAAAGGGGTTAGCAAGGGAAGGGGAAAGACAACATGAGGTATGAAGGAAGGAGTGAGAGAAAAGGCATCATGTGGCAGAACCCCTTGGCAGGCTAACCCAAAAGGGATTCAGCAAAGATGCCATAGACCATGGGTAGATTTATAGAGGAAATTTAACAGAGGGTGGGGATGGAATTTGACATCATAACTTGGATTTCTGATTGAATACAGTAAGATGGGGTTTCCCAAGACCTCCACAGGTAACACTGAGCTGATCTCCATCTGTGTCCTTCCCTGCTTCCGTGCCTCAGGGAGTATCATAATCTTATCAATACTTCAGACTTTCTCTGCCAACCCTACCTAGTTACCTAGAACCTCATCAAAAACCACTCCATTGGAACTCCATGAAAAATAGCAAGTTCAGAAGAGAAATGGGTTTTTCAAAAATGAGGCCTTGAGAGTTGACTATGGCTGACTCAGCCATATTTAGCCATATTAGTCTGCTAGATTACCAGTCTCTGCTCAATCTTATTGAATAAGATAAGGTTGAAATTTGTCCTTGGTTCTTGAAGAGGACCATGATATCAAGAATGTGATAGCCTGACTTGTAAATGAATTGTATTAAGTGAGGCAGAACTGTATAAAATCACCAACCTCTCTCTCCTCCAAAGCCGTCTGTCCAGTAAAAGGACAGAGATTAGGACCAGTGGAGATGACTCCAATTGCACTGGCCTTTTTAAGCTAATGTCTTTTCCAGATCTCAATTTGACTGAGGCAATACCTTTTCAGTGATTAAGACTAGGTAAGAAATAAGACCCCCCCCAAAAAAACAATGCCTCTTTTTTCTTACTAGGGAAAAAAAGTCAATCTGAGAGGGGAAAACTCTCAGGGTTTCTGACCAGAATAGAAACAATCAATATTTATACTCACTAATCAAAACCTATAGTACAATTAAATGAGGCTTGGTTGGAGCCCCTTAATGCCCAATCATTAAAGCCAGAGTTATTTGACTTCATGTCAAGTAGCTCCATTTAAATCTGAATGGGTTTATCTGTGTCTGGTTTAACAGAGCTCTAGCTCAAGAAATTTCTATTCCTTGGGGTAGAGTACTCCCATGTAAATGTATGATAACTCAGGTAGTAACCAAAAGTACCACCAGGAGGTTAAACTTAGGACAAAGAGATTATGATGACTGTATAGGGAAAGGTATAAACTGTTGATGTGAGAGAGTAGAGAGATAATTTTTCCCTCACTGGAGTGAGTGTGTGGGATAGCTATTCTGGTATGGAGAAAATAGAAATTGTACCTTGGAGAATGAGAAGGACTTCAGCCAATGAAAATGGGTAAGAGGACCCTAGGGAATGGTGTGATCAAAGACATAAAGGCAGAAAAATCGGGCATGTTCCATCCATGTTTGCCTAGACCATTGACTATATGAAAGGGAGTAACTATTAAAGTATATTGAAAAGTTTGTTGTGGGTCTGAATGGCAAATGAAGTTTAGACTTTATTAAATAAAGAGTAATTTTTGTTACTGTTGTTTGAGCAAAAGAATGATGTGTGATCAGAACTATACTTAAGTTTTATATGGTGACAATATTTAGGATTAATTGGAATGGAGGTGAAACTGAAAATGAGAAATTCTCTTTCAAGCAAATGGAACTACTCCTGGCAAAAGGTAAGAAAGATCTGGATAAGGACAGTGGTGAAGGATGCGATAGATACCACATCTTGATCTAAATACTTGGTCAGGAAGATTCTGTTGCAGTTCCTATCACCTATGATCCTATTATACTATATGACCCTACGACCATAATATTGAGTTCTATGGACCAGGTAAGAAGGGGTTAGAACTATGGGCAGGTCAATAGCATGACTAGGCAGGCTGGATCAGTTATTATAAATCTAAGGAAATAAGGTATAAGTAAAGGATAATACAGCACAGTAGATTTTTTTTATAGGAACTACATGTTTTGACCTGGCCTTGAGCTCTGAGGGCTTGACTAGACCGACGGATTTTAGATTCATTTATAGTCCTTAGTCATGGAGATCCAGAAAGAAGATATAAGTAGACCAATGGTCTGTTTAGCTGATTGTCTTAATACAAGGAGGCCCTCCTCTGGTAACCTGGTGATTCTCATATAAATCAGTAATAGAGAAAGAATGTCTCTTCCCATCTGAGGGACATCTCCTTTCTGTCCGTGCTGGCATTGCTACCAATTTGGATGCATCCTCATGGACTAGAAAACATGGAGAGCTCTGCCTGACAATGTATATCCTTATTAAGTGATTATATAATTTCTCTTTCTGTCCAAGAAAGGTATTGTTCTTGTTTTCTCTAGATTTTATCCCAGACTGTGCACTTAAGAACAGCCAGCACCTGGTCCAGGACAAAGATCTTAGTAAATTTTTGTTGAATGGAACGAATGCTTATAGATTCACACAAACCAAAGAGCTGAGACAATGTGAGACATTATCTACCAAAAACAGTGTCAGATTCTGAGGTCAGAGTCCATGGAGCAGAGCTGCTATGTAGGATGCAATAGTAGCAGTCACAAAAGGTCCATAACAGTCATCAGTCCAAGAGCTGGCTTTTTTCTGAGCTCCATCCTACTTGAGCTGGAGTTGCTAACTTTCCACAGTTCTCTTGTGTTGTCAGTATTCCCTAACAAGGGCAGCTTCTGTGTAGGATGGAAACACCTCAGAAGCTTAAGATCAAGACTACCAGGCCCGGTCTCACCACTGCTATTGTCCTCATGCATTCCTCAGGGACACTTGTTACAGGAAGCCTGATCTCTAGAGTATATAAACCATATTTTCCTGTGACTTACCATTGCTGTGATGGTTGATCTCCATATAGGAAGCAATGTTAGGATTGCCCAGCAATTCCCTTCTCTGAAATAGGATTTGTGGCATATGTGACTTGAGTCAGCCATGCTCACTATAATAAAGAGAATAAACCAAGGATGTCTTGGAAACTCACTTTAGCTCCATTTTGGCCTGATAAAAAGGGATTATTGAAAACTTACTGGCAGCCCTTTTGTTTAGAATGTGAAGAAGGGGGTGAGGAGCAAAGTTGAAGTGAAAAGTACATTGTTTTAGCCATGATGATCATTTAAAATAGGAAAACTTGTCAAGTAGATCTCCTAATTACTATAGTATGTCCTATCTCTAAAGTTTTAGAGTTTTTTTTTTAAGTTTTGCCAGTTGTAGATAAAGGACTGTGATCTTTTCAAGGGCTTCAATGCTAGTTCTCCCGACCTATTCTAACCAGGCTCAGTAACTTCAGTCTTACTGTCTCTTTCCCAACTCTACCCCCATCCCAGTCCTGGCTCATCCCCAATCTTTACCGTGTGATTTTTGCCTTTGATCTCAAGGCACTGGGAAAATAAAGTAACTCTTCACAAGAAGTTTGAAAACTCTGGCTGAAAGAAAAATGTTGAAACAAATGCAAAAGAAAAGAGCCTTTAAAAAAGGCAATTTTATTTCACAAGCGTCATAGACTTGCTTTCCATTTCACAGACCACAGGGATGCCTCCTTTCTATCAATGTAATATTTCCAGGCAGATCCAGGGCAAAATGTAGACTTTAAATCAACCCAAGCCCAATAGTTTGGCATCAAATTTGCTGAAGTAAAAATCCCCAGATCTGTTTATAATCTTAAAGTGATAAATCATGCAAAGCCCAGTAGGATACTAGGGGAGGAAAATGAAAATCAGTCACCATATGTCACAGAGGCTGATGCAGATAAGGGGCTAGACTTTGATCTCTGGGGAAATGGATATTGATGTGGAAGACAAATTCTTCTAGGCTGAGCAAGCTGGCAACTCTTTTCTCCTCATGATCATAGGCTTAATAAAGGCAATAAATACCTTGCTATTCTGGACAATTGCTTGTTCAAAGAAAATTCACTAGCTTGAAGAAGGTCACTACACCAACCTGGAAACAAATGGGTAGAAATACACTTAAGAGCAGGGGTAGAGTCAATTGTTAGAAGTACCATCAGGATCAAATTATTCTAATCTTAAACATGATCCCTTTAACTTGCAACTGCAAATCAGTACAAATTAGAACCCTCACTTCCATGACTGATAGAACTTTCTACCGCTTTGTGGAACTCACAGACTTCAGCTCACTGGGATTCTGCTCTGAGCTCAGAGCCGCCAAGGACAGGATTCTGTGGCCCAAGTGGAGGGTAATTACACTCAAAATTCAGGCGTCCAAACCCACATTTTCCCTGAGCTCCCTGGGTGATTGTCTGAAATCTGGTTCTCATTTTAGTTTGAACCATTCTGGCCACTGAAAATAAAAGAGCCTTCTTCAATAGCTGAGCCAGCTAGAGGCAGGAAGCCAAAATGAAATGAT
Organism: Sminthopsis crassicaudata; assembly: GCF_048593235.1. Classification (NCBI taxonomy): domain Eukaryota; kingdom Metazoa; phylum Chordata; class Mammalia; order Dasyuromorphia; family Dasyuridae; genus Sminthopsis; species Sminthopsis crassicaudata. The sequence continues at coordinate 78,227,018 of NC_133618.1, forward strand.
ACTTTGATACTTGGATCTGTGATCTTGTTGATCTGTGATTTCTTATTCTATTTGTTTGGTGGGAGCAGATTGTATGAGAAAAGGAACAAGAAAAAGATCTTGAGAGGGGAAGGAGAGAAGGAAAGGGAAAATGAAGAGGGGGAAGAGGAGTAAGAAAGAGGAGAAGAAGAAGAGGAGGAGGAGGAGGAGAAAGAAGAAGAGGAGGAGGAGGAAGAGAAAGAGGAGGAGAGAGAAATTGAGGGAAGAGGAGCACGAGAGAGAGAGAGAGAGAGAGAGAGAGAGAGAGAGAGAGAGAGAGAGAGAGAGAGAGAGAGAGAGAGAGAGAGTGAAATCAGTGCAATGGAGTGAGCACTGGTTTGGAGTCAAAGGTCTGGATTCAAATTCTAACTCTGAGAATTTAAGCCAGGTCCTCAACCTCCCTGGTTTTTAGTTTCCCCAGGAGATATCTTTCTTTAGGGGAAAACCTATTGGTTTGTTAAGGACTAGACATATTTCTAAGGAGCTACTGGTTTTAATATATCTGATTTTATTACTTTTGCTTCTATGAGTACAAAGAAAAGAATGTACAGTTAAACAGTGTCCTTAGCTTTAGTTCCCTCATGTTCTTGATAGTAGAAGGATCTTGTGAATTTAGGAGAGTACAAGGATTTGTCTGTTTCATCAGTGTATCCAGAAGCAATTAGCTGGAAACTATATCTAGGAGGAAAAGATAGAATGAATATGATGAGAAAAAGGCAGATTCAGTGTTCTATAAGGAGCTCAGGAAATTATACCATACCTAAATGGAATTTCATAAATACCCCAACAAAGGGAAAGACAGGATTTCTAGCAACCAGGAAATGTGAGTTATTGCTTTGCAATATACTATGGCAATATAACTGACAATTCTTGGCAACTGATTGTAAGGGAAGAGGGGGCAGGGGAGGAGGTAGGAAAAGGGAGAAGAAGGTTTTAAAGATGACTTTGAGGTTTTCTGCAGCCATGAGCCATTCCAAATGATGTCTGGATCATCATATTTAGAATTCAAAAAACACTGCTTATGGGCCATCACTTCCTTTTCCTAACCACACATTCACTACTAAACCATTTATATCTTCAGGAGATGACTCAAGTCTTCTTTGGGTACCTTTCTTCACTAAACATTCCTATCAAACTCAGGCATATTGTGCTTCCAAATGTGTCTTATGGGGTGAGACATCTGTTCCCTCCTTTGGAGATAAAAACTTCACTCACACAATTAACAAATAGCCATAGTGGAATTCAATCCGTCCATGAGGATCACTCCTCATCCTCTACTCATAAAATAACACTAAAAATATACAAATAGGTAAATGGCCATCATATTGAGTGTATTTTTCTCATTCACATGAAACTACAACTAAAATTGGTGATTTAATTCAAATAGAGTTTTGCTATCATCTTGCTTCATTTCCCCTTTGAACTAGACTGGATGAATATTTCTTGATGAATTAGACACACACATATGTATGTATTCTCACATTATATATATATATATATATATATATATATATATATGTATATATATGTACATGCATACATATGTAATTATAAATATACATATATAGAGAGAAAGAGAGAAAGAGAGAGAAAGAGAGAGAGAGAGAGAGAGAGAGAGAGAGAGAGAGAGAGAGAGAGAGAGAGAGAAGAGAGAATGAATGCAGGTATTTAGTGTATGTGTGTATATAAATATGTAAATAAAATTTTTAAATAGAAAAAACTAGGGCCCAGAGAAAAAATGATTTGCTTCCGTTCATGTGACTAGTAAGGGATTTAAATTCACGTCTTCTGATTCCAGCTCCAGTTTTTTCCCTCCTCCTTTCTCTATGTCAGGGGTTTTTAGTTTTTTGCTTCATGAACTCCTTTGGCAGTCTGCTGAGCTTTATGCACCCATTCTCAAAATCATATAATTGACAGAAATACTCAGTTTTGGTTAGCGATTATAAAGATGCATTTTTCCACATTCAGGTTCATAGATCCCCTTGAAATATATTCATAGATTGAACCCCAGGTTAAGAATTCTTAGTCTACGATGATCATCATCAACAAATTTATTTCTCCATGCTAGGTTAGGCTCCCCTCTCTCCTGGTTCCTGCCTTTCCATTTTCCTATTCCTGATCCAGAATTGAAAATGTATGGTCCCTGAGAGATGTCATAATTTTTTAAAACTAGTATCTGAAAATGAGATCTTAGCTTCCAGAAGTCTTCACAATGTGAAGGTTTGGGTGGGAGTTGCTGCCAGAATTTCTGGTGAGTACCTGAGTGGTTCCAGATTATTTGGGTTCTAGGGGTTCACCCTAGATGATTCTTAAGGGTCCCTTACAATTTTAGGGTTCCATGAAAAGAAAATCATTGCTCATAGGGACATAATGCTGAATAAAATCTCAGAGCAAAATACACTTGAAGACCAGACTCAGCCCATCTGTTTTTGTGTGAACAGAGGTAAGAATCTTTTACATTTTAAAATAGAGTAAAACCACTTAAAATGTAAAATTTTAAAAAAATTCTTTGTTTATAGATTATACAAAAAAAGGCAGTATTTTAGATTTGGCCCAGAGGCCATAATTTGCTAACTTTATTTTAAACCAATTCCCTCACATTACAGATAAGCAAACTGAAGACTAGGGAACTTAGGGGTAACTGCTCAAAATCTAGGATCCAGTCCCCTGAGTGACAGCCCAATGTTCTTTCTGATTATACTCTGCTTGACCTTAACCACTTAGTTATTCTGTATGGTTAGGTGATTTAATGAATTCAAATCCAGACTCAGCTATCCACTAAGTTGTGTGACCCTGGAAAAAATCACTTAACTAACTTGCCTCAGTTTCATCATCTGTAATATGGAGATAGTGTCAACTCCAGAGTTTTTATGAAGATAAAGTGAAGTAACATTTATAAAGTGTTTTGTAAGTGATAAAAACCCTTTTAGAATGTTAATTTTTTGTTTGTTTTAAATCAAAAAACAGAGCAGGCCTAGAATATATCAGGGGATAAATTAAACTTACAAGGCAGCTGCATCAGAATTAAATCAGACTGAGCAATTTAGCAACTCTCAAGTCAAGTCTGCAATTTCATAGAATCCCATTACAAAAATTCTAGAGAAAATTAGGAATGAGTCTCCCTGGAGTTTTTAACTTCTCTATCTTGAACCCTTCAAGAAAACACTAATTGCATGTTTTGGAAAACAGAAACAGCACAGGGTGGGGAAGATGGGACCAGAGTTGCTCCCTCACTGACAGGAAGCTCCCCCCGTGGGGTTCTGGTGGCTATAGCTCTGTTTTGGGTTGGGAAGCACCACCCTGCCTTATTTTGGGGGGTGATAGCTGAAGTGACAATTATCTCCTGTCACAAGTAAATTAAAAGCCAAGGACTGTCCATCTTCAGAGTGAGGAAACGAGGGCCCCTAGCCAGTGAAGGAATGTAATGATGAGCTGAGGTTTCTGCCTCTCCTTTAAAGGCACGAAAAAAGTCACTAAAAGTATAAAATAAACAAAGACATAAAAGTCCACAAAAAAAAGGTTAACAAATGAGAGTGCAAACCTGGGCCAAAACAAATTCAGAGTGCATATTTGGCTTCACAGGGCTTGGGGATCGTGACAGGGGAAGCACGCTTGGCTAAAATGAATGATTTTATGCCTTGAATATAGGTATATACCACAACCCGGAAAGGAGGACACTTAATATAAGGCAGGAAGGGGCAGCTGTCGCCACCAATAGTTCTGGGAAGACACCACTCTTCCATCTCTGAGGCTCCTCAGAGCCAAACTGTAAAAACAGAGCTAACCCAGCCTTCTTGGGCCACTGCCAAGTTTGCTGTCTTGCTGGGCTCTTTGGGGAAGGACAGTAAAGGTCCAGGAGGGTCTGATTGCCTGGGTGGCTATCTTTGTGTGTTTATTTGTTTATTTATTATTTTATTGGTGTCCCTGAAGAGAATAGCATGAAGCACAAGAGAAGTTAATGAAAATCTTAATGAAAATTATATACTAACAGGGTCATGAATGATAATCCTGTGTTGTAAGGTTGACAGTAACTGCCTCCTCTCTTGGGGATCTCTAACCCTAGTTCTGAGCCAGCCAAGTGATGTAGTTAGAGAATTGCATGTAGAGTTAGGAAGACCTGAATTCGAATTTAGTCTCAACCTTGTGTCCCTAGACAAGGAACTTCAACCTCTGCCCCCCCCCCTCAGTTTTCTCAAATGTAAAAAAATGAGGATAATAATGGCACCTACCCCAAAGAGTTATTATGAGATAATATTCTCTCAATTAATCAATCAATATTTACTAAGTGCCTACTGTGTGTCAGGGACTGTGATAAGTGCTAGGAATACAAAAAGAAGCAAAAGAGCTTATATTCTACTGGAGGAGCCAACATGCAAACAAATGCATACAAAGCTACATACAGAATAAATAGGAAAAACAGAGGGAAAGTGTTAGAAATATTCATGTCATCTCATACATGTTCTAGGCATTAGAATTCTTTTGAGGTTATAGAGTCATAGTACTCTGACCATCTGATGGTATAGAAATATTCAATGTGGTACATGGCTGCCTCTCAAAATCCCATTATTCCTATATTTGCTATGATTTACAGCAGTTGGAATACTTTGCCATCCTAACCTTAAGATACTCAGGCCTCTGTAATAACTACTTTTTATCGGTTAACTTAGTGCATCCCAGGCCCTACCATTTTTTACATAGGAGTTACTAGACTAGCCTGACATTCTCTATAATTACAGTCTCCATTTTCTAATCTAGAAAATCTAGGAAACATGGGGCCGGCAAAAGGATATTTTACCTTTATAATAATCAGTCCATTCCTACCCTACCAATCATAATCCTACGTGAAAGTATACTTTTCCATGAGATATTCCAAGGACAAATTCTATTTGTCCTTATTCCAGAAATTCTATCATTATCATGTCCCATCTCTGTACCCCTACAGTTTTAAAAATATTAATAATATTTAAAATTTAGTATATTTAATAGGTGTGGTATGACATATAGAGTGTTGATCTTAGTCATAAATCCCTGGGCTAAAATTATGCATCTGCCACTTAACTGCATGTGTCTTTATCATCCTTAGGATTAACCAACTAGGATTTGATGGATTAAAGGCATCTATGGGGAGCCATAGTACAAAGAGTTATGTCAAATGGAGATGATAATAGTATATCCCTTCCAGAGTTGTTATGAACATTAAATATGATGTCAGTGAAAAAATATTTATTAAGCAACTTCCATGTGCTAAGTGTAGCTAAGTCGCTTAGAGGATAGAGAAACAGAGAGAAATAGGAGAACATGAATTCAAACCCAGCCTCAGATATTTACTAACTGTGTGACCCTAAAGAAACCCTCAGTTTCCTCATCTGTAAAATGAGCTAGAGAAGAAAATGGCAAACTACTACAATAGCTTTGCCAAGAGAACCCCAAATGGGCTCAGTAAAAGTTGAATATGATTGAAAAAACAGCTGAGTAATCATGTGCTATGTATGAGGGGAGAGGCAGAAAGAAATTAAAAGACAAAAAAGCACACATTCAAGTAACATATAAGATATATGTAAAATAAACATCAGCTAATTTTAGGGAGATACACTAGCAGCTGGTACAGGTTTAGTATTTCAGGCCTCTGCAAGTGTTTTATTACTGTATAGGGTCACACAAATGGCACAGTGTTTAGTCAGGAAGCCCTAAGTTCAAATCTGGCCACAGTTACTTACTAGATATGTGACCCTGAACAAGTTCCTTAACCCTGATTGCCTCCCCCAAATCCCTCAAAACAAAAACACTATATAAATACTAGGTATTATTCTTATGGATCAGATAAGAGTTTCCACACTGAGAAAAAAATTACAATCTTTCATGTAATCACATACATTTTTATTGGATTAGCTTTATATCTTTATATAAAGCTTTACATTTTATATAAAGATATAAGTTGGTAGCCACCCCCATCTTTTTACAGATGAAAAAGCACCTTCCTAGAGGCACTTTACCTAGAGAACTTGAATGACTTTCCCTATGTCACACTGATAAACAACTTCCAAGGTGAACTTTGGAACTAGGTCTTTTGATTTCAGAGCCAATATTCTTCCAGAGTCAATGTACTTCCCAACATACTTTTTTACCTTTCCTCTCACACCAATAGTACACATACTCTTTTCCTGCACCACCTAATATACTCCACACCATATACTACTTGATTGATATCAATCATCCAGATTCTGACCTCAGCTCCCTAGCTAACTCACTGAATCTATCCCTCTGTATTTACCCCAATTTCCTCATCTTTTTTTAAAAAAATACTAATAGCTTTATATTTTTCAAAATACATGCAAAGACAATTTTTGACATTCACCCTTGCAAGACCTTGCAATCCAAATTTTTCTCCCTCCCTCTTCACTTCCTCCCTTCCTTAGACAACAAGTAATCCAATATAATTTTTTTATTAATTTTATAATTATAACTTTTTTGACAGTACATATGCATAGGTAATTTTTTACAACATATTCCCTTGTACTCCCTTCTGTTCCGAATTTTTCCCCTCCTTCCCTCCATCCCCTCCCCTAGATGGCAGGCATTCCCATATATATTAAATATGTTATAATATATCCTAGGTACAATATATATATGTGTGTGTGTGTGTGTGCAGAACCAAATTTTGTTGTTGTTGTTGTTGCAAAGGAAGAATTGGATTCGGAAGGTAAAAATATTCTGGGAAGAAAAAAAAATGCTAACAGTTTATACTCATTTCGCAGTGTTCGTTTTCTGAATCCAATGAAAATTAAGTGTGCAATTCTTCTAAACATATTTCCATATTTATTATGATGCACAAGAAAAATCAGGTCAAAAAAGAAATAAATAAAAACAAAATCAAGCAAGCAAACAACAACGAAGATGAAAATGCTATATTGTGATCCACTTTTGATCCCCTTAGTCCTCTCTCTGGATGCAGATGGCTGTCTCCATCACAAAACTGTTGGAATTAGCCTGAATCACCTCATTGTTGAAAAGAGCCACACCCATCTCAGTTAATCATCACATAATTTTCTTGTTGCTGTGTACAATGTTCTTTTGGTTCTTCTTATTTCACTTATTATCAGTTCAAGTAAGTCTCTCCAGACTTTGCTGATCATTTCTTATAAAACAATAATATTCCATTACATTCATATACTATAACTCATCCAGCTATTTCCCAACTGATGGGCATCCATTCAGTGTCTAATTCCTTGCCACTACAAGAAGAGCTACTATAAACATTTTTGCACAGGTGGATCCTTTTTCCCTTTTTTTATCTCTTTGTGATATAGACCCAGTAGAGACACTGATAGAGCAAAGGGTGTACACAAATTTCCTCATCTTTAAAATAAGGTTACATTGCATAACCTCGATGGTTCTCTGTAGCTACAGAATTTCACATCATCGCCCCCCAGAACAAAGTACAAGGACTCTATTAGAGTAACAAACCCTTTCCTACCTAGCCTGAACCCATCCTTCCAGGCTTATTATACTGAGTTCCCTGTCATAGACTCAATTCAACTCAACAGCCAATAACATTGTACATGATCAACTAATACAATGCTCCAAAACAATTCCAAAAGACTCATGATGGAAAATGCTACCCACATCCAAGGAAAGAACTGATTGACTCCGAATGCAGATTGAAACACACTATTTTCACTTTGTTCTTTGTTTGATGCTTTTTCCCCTTTTGTTCTGTTTCTTTCACAACATGACTAATATGGAAATATGTAAAAACAATACAAAGCAAAAAACAACAGTCCAGTGAAATTGTCCTTCTTAATGACCTTTTAAAACATTCCACCTTGACCTTTGCACATGTCCTCCCTTGAACCTGACTTGTACTTCCTCTTGACCTTCATCTCATAGAATCCATAGGCTCTGTTCAAATGCTCTTCACTGGAAGTTTACCTATACCAGTAAAATCACAGATCCATTTTCCATCCTTTAATGTGAACATGTCTGAGGGGAAGGACTGATTCACTTTTATCCTTGTATCCTCAGTGCTTAGTCCACTAAGAAATGTTTATTGATTTATTTAATAAAAATTCAACTTATCATAGCTTTGGTTTTGTAAAGCTGTTTTAGATTTTTTAAATTACCTTTAAAATACCCTTAAGAGTTAAGTAGGTAAGAAAATGGTCAGCATGGTGTGAAAATCAGGGGATTTTTAGAATCATTAAACCTGGGTTAACATCTCAGACCTATTATTATTTAGGTGATCTTGAAAAGGTTATTTCACTTTTTGCAAAGTGAAATTTGGGTCAATTTTAAAGTCACCAAGCCTGAGTTCTAATCTCAGTCCTGTTTCTATGTAGATGATACTGGAAAAGTCTTTTACGTGTAAAGTATAGGTTTACATTAAATGATCTCTAAATTCCCTTCCAGGCTCTAGACACTATGATCATTAATCCAAATTGACAGATGAGGAAACCTGAGGCCCATAGAGGCTAACCATTCTGCCCAAGGTCATGCTTTATTGGCGCCTGCTCTCAGCGCCTCTGTATGAATGTTGTTGACTGATTGGCACCATACAGCATTTCCTGTAGTTCCAGGGTTGAGCAATGTTGACCACCGGCCAAGTAGTGATCCTCAGCCTCCCCTTCCATGCTCTCACTCTGTTGTGCAGGGAAAACACAGGAAAGCAGCCAAACAGACCTATTCTTGCTCTCCCCCCAACCTTACCTCTGTTTTCAGCACAGAAGAAAAAGAGATGAGGAAGACAAATAAAAAGCTTGTCCTACCTCCCTAGGGACAGCATCAAGGTTACTCTGTTCCTACCTACAGAAGAGGAAAATGCCTTTGAAGTTTTTCCAGTCACTCTCACCCTTGCAAGGGACTTGCAAAACACCCTTCAAAATATATCTCCTCTTAATCTCACTTTTCTTAAAACCAAGATCCCCAGGAAAAGCATGTAAACCTTTTTTATAGGCTTTTCACTCAGCATCATAGTATTAGAGAAATTCTCTGTTCTTCCTTTTCTATTTTTTACTTTCCCACAGACTAATTTCCTTTAGGCTGCAGACTTTGGCCCATGCTGAAGTAAGAGGTTCAATTTCTTTCAATCCATGCATTTTTAGAGGGACAGAATTTCTCCTCCCCTTCCTTTTCTTCCCCCTCAAATATAAACTTGGATTCCTACATAGGCTATAGTTACATTCTTCTTCAGCCTATACATTTCATAATAGATTCATTTCTCCTAAGGGCCATGCTTATTTTCTCATAGGATAAAATCACTTGGCAACTCAGATTCAAGTAAAAGTGCTTCAGAAATCAGTTCAGCCTCTATAAGCCAGATTTCCTCTGAAGATTCTGCATTGAGCAGACCTGATTGGGTATGAAGTGGTCATTATAATCAACACTGGCGTATTTTGTTCCTGTCTCTCCTGAATTTCTCTATTTCTGAAAGCATACCAGCATCCCTCCAGTCATGCAGGGTTCCAACCTTAAAGTCAGTTTTAGCTCCTTACACTCTGTTTCTCATGTTCCATCGATGGCCAAAGCTCACTATTCCCTTTACATCTCTCCCATCTGATCCCTTCTCACTATTCACACAGCCACCATCCTAGTTCAAACCCTCAGCACCTTTCACCTGGATAGCTGTCAGCTGTCAAAAGTGATTTTCCTTAAGTATAAAGTCTAAGTATGTCACTGCCGGCTCAATAAATTCTAATGATCTCCTATTACCTCTAGATAATGCAAACTCCTCTTTGGAAAATTTAAAATCTCTTCATTCACCACCTAACTTCCAATCCCTTTTCCTGTCTTATTATATATTACCCCTATTCATATACTATTGATCCATGCAAACTGACCTTGTTTTTGGTCATGCATGACATCCCAATCTTTAACTCCGTGTTTTTGCACAAGTGGTCCCCCAAATGCTTGTAATGCATCCCCTCCTTACCATCACTGCCTTTGGCATCCCTAATTTACTTCGAAGCTCAGTTCAAATATTACCTCCTGCATGAAGATCTTTCCTGAGCTCCATCTGCCCCTAAATCCCCCTAAAATGAGCTTATATTGAATTTGCATCTATTGTATATGTTCTTGAAAATATGTGTCCATGTTGTTTCCTCTTTCCTATCTTCAATAGGAATCCCAAAATAGTTCTCAGTGGGGGTCTTTATGGTGTTTATTAGGACCAGGAGTCAAGGAATTGGGCCCAGTGACTAACTTTGTCACTGATTTGTATGACACAAAGAGGTAAATAGCTTATTTAAGATCATACAGATAGTGAGTGCAGAGTCAGAACTACATTTTCTGATTCTTTACTTAATATCTTTGCCATCGGGCCATGTTTTTGTTGTTATTTGTTGTTGTTACTGCCTTTAGTACTTCAGGAACTGTTGTTGACTGATGAAGTGACTGGTTTATATAATCACTCTCATAGTTAACCAGAATCAGAGATCAGCCTGGCTTCCTTCCTCTCCCTTCCGTTACCTGTGACCTTTCTATCTCAATTTCCTAACTGGGAAGGAAAGTATAATAAGGCCGAGCCAGACCTCTCTTATCTCAAAGGGATAGAACATAAGTTAGTGGAATCATGTGTTTGAAACTCATTAGAACTAAAAATGAAAATACGTGGATATTTTTCTAACTATTATATGTCTTTAAAGTGGGAAGAGCCAATCAGTCAGTAGACAAGCATTTATTAAGAGTCTACTGTATGTCTGGAACTTTGCTAAATGCTGGCAATATAAAGAAATACAGATATATAGGCCTTACCCTTAAGAAGATCACATTCTAAAAGAGGAGACAACACACAAACATACATAAAAAAAATATATATATATATGTGGGAGATCATCTATAGGAGACCACCAAAGGCCTCCAGAAGGTGAGATTTGAGCTGACTCTGGAAGGAAGCCAGGAGGTACAAATAAAGGGGAAAAGCATTTATTGGCAAAAGTGACAATCTCTCCCACCATAGTCATAACTATTCCAGATAGGAGAATCTTTCCTATCTTTAAAAAAGGAAAGATCCTCAAATCCCTTGAAGTCCTTTTATAGACTCCATGAATTCAATCAAGACATTCTTCCTTGAGTCCAACTAAAGTCCTCATGTTATATGGATGGAAATTAGTCTAGCCTTATTCACAACCCCTGGCCTATGTCAGAGATCAAACAGAAGCAATCAAGCTCCTTGGGGAGTGTGGGGAGGGGAGTTGGGGGAAGGTCTTTCAGAAAGGTGCCTTATTTGTAGGAGCCAGGCGCTGACTCTGCATGCCTGTCTGGTGCTATTTGCCTTGGCCCTAGATCAAACCCTTGACCAAATGCCTTTGGCAGTGCTGGACAAGAAAGAACTCCAAGGGCTAGACTGGCAAGCAGGGACATGCAGTGTGAGGGGAGAGTGTTTTTTGTCCATAAGTTCTCTTAGAGGGAGGTACAGTTGCCGGGTCCTCACCCTGTTGCTGTTGTCCCCAAAACACCACTGTGTTGTTGCCTCTCAGAGGGGAAAGATTGCATTTCACAAGGAGGCACTTTCTTTGAATTGACCCAAATGAAACGACTTAACCATGTGCAAACACGAAGTTGGCAGTCCAGTCATTTTAATAGAGATATTGTGAGTGATTCTATATTCGGAAACATTTCTGCCTCCTCCCCTCACTCTTAACAAACAAAGGAGCCTGAATGGTCAAAGTTTTCTATCTATCCCAGGGAATCTAGTTTCTTATATGAAGCTCGTGATAATTCTTTCCCCATTTTAGAAAATTTCAAAAAATAGTTCATAGAATAGAAATTTCCCCCTAATTTAAATTTTTGCCTGTCCACTTAGAAGAAAATGCAGGATCAGTCAGTCAATATTCTGAACCTCTTTGCAAAGAAAATTCTGCACTTGGCACTTTTAAGATGGGCAAAGAAGGGAGAAAACACACTTCCTGCTTTTGATTAATTTCCAGTCTGATGATGCAGTAATAAAGCATTAAACTAGAACTAAGGAAACCATGGTTCTGGTACAAGTCCTCCCACTAACTGCCTATGAGGGCAAGTCACTTTGACCTCTTTCTAGGCTTCAATTTCTTCATCTGCAAAGAGAAGGACTCCATTGGATGACCTTTTAGTTCTCAAATCCAAAATTCTGAAATTGTAATGTGTCATACCTGATTTGTTGATCAGGGACTCACCAATAAGAAAAGTTTTTCTATTAATGCCTACAATTTGCAGTCTTAGAGAGTTACCTGAGTGGAAGTAGTAGAGTCACTTGGTGTGATTCTTAGACCATGACCCATAGCACAGATCAATCTGGCCTGAGCCAGATTAAAATTTAATTGAGAAATATTTACTGAAATAAATAAAAATACACTAAATATAAATAACATTAATATGTATTTTTATAAGTCACAGTAGATAGAGTGCCTAAAGTCAGGAAAACTCATCTTTTTGAGTTCAAATCGGATCTCAGACACTTAGATCCAAAACCCTGAACAAGTCACTTGACCCTGTGTGCCTCAGTTTCCAAATTTATGACATGAGCTGAAGAAGAAAATGGCAGACCACTCCTTTATCTTTGATTTAAAAAAAATCCCAAATGGAGTCAAAAGTAGTCAAACATAATTAAAAGGACTGAACAGCAAATCAATGTGCAACCGACAGGGATTGACACTTATGCATGGTTTAGTTAACCTCATTTCTGTTTGAATTTGACAACACTGATTTACAGTACTGAGTAATTTTGACTTATTCAAGGACACGTCCAATACGGCAGAGATAAAAATTGAATTCATCTGGTGCCAAAACTGGCTCTCTATTCCCTTCCCACTATGCCATATTACTTTTTATTCTAATGAAGAACCAAACAAACATTCTAATATATATATGAACACCAAGGTATTAAAACACTTCACAGGAAATTAAATCATAACAAGGGAGTTTATAATACTCTGCTGGTCAGACCATACCTGGACCATTCAGTTCTGAGTTCTATATTTTAAAGAGATATATTCACAAGTTGCCTTGTTGACTAAAAATCATGACATGAAAGACATAGCTAAAGGAATTGAAGATATGTGTCCTAGAACTAAGAATACTAAAGGGAAATGTTACTTTCCTTCGAATATTTGAAATGTCGCATAGAAAGGCAAGGTGACTTATTACATATAGCTCCACTGATCAATTTGTAGAAAATGGAAGCAATCCTATTTGGGCTGGGACAGAAATTCTTTCTGACAACTAAAGCTAAGAGTGAAGTGAAGAGATTTATTTGGTAAAGTTTCTCCTCATTGAAAGTATTAAAGCAGAAGCTGAATGACCTGCTGTCAGGGATATGGCATAGAGAATCTCCATTGGGTAGGTGGTTGACAGAGATGATTGCTGAGATTCCTTTCACCTTTAAGATTTTGTGACATAAAAATATATATACATATCCTGAGTGCTAATGGAGTTGGTGAGTGATTGAACTGAATGGAGTCAGGGGGCTTAGAATGGAGCCAAGGGGGGTAGTCTGGGAAAGCTTCATGAAAGAGGTGAGTCAGCTGTGTTGACATCTTATATTATGCTTTTTAAAATTGACCACCCTTCATCCGTTGCATTGTCGTGCTAAAGTATGTCTGGAAAGGATAAAAAATATAACTCCCAGTTAGCTTTAAACCCTTCACAACCTGGATCCAATCTAGCTTTCTAGATTTGCTATTTGCCCCTTCCTCAATACTCTATGATTAGCCAAATGGACTTTTTCCCTGTTCCTCCCCCACAGCCCTCCATTTTTTGTTTCCATTTCTTGATGCTGGCTATTTTTAATGTCTGAGAAGCCAGCATCTCTTCTTCTCTCTTCCTTATAGACTGCCTCCCCTAAAAATAAGTTCAGGGACCATCTTCTGTACGAACTCTTTCCTCATTTCTGTTCCTTCCCCATCTTTTCTCTCAACTAGATTCCCCCCCCTTCCAAACTACCTTGCATTTAAGTATTTTGTTTTTATTTCTGCTGTCTTTAAGATGATTCTGAATATCTCTCTATCGGTACATATTATCTCACTTGCTAGAATGTAAGATTCTTGAGAATAAAGATTGTTTCAAATTTATATTCTTAGGACTAGCCCAGTTACTGGAACATTTAAGAACTTAATAAGTGCTTAATTGATATTGTTAAGGTTTCCTTCATAATGTACTGTGAAGGTAGCACACAGTCAAAAGAACAAGCAGACTATGGGAGAAGACATGCTGAGGCATAAAAGTTAAATCAAGGCAATGAGTTTTTATGTGAAACATAATTGTACTTTGTGCCAAGATATAAGAAAGACAAAATAGCCCCTGGCCTCAAAGAGCTAGCAATCCAATGGGGGAGAGAAGATTAAAACTGAGCTCTACACAAGGTAAATTAGGGATAATTTCAGAGAGGCTACTAGCATTAAGATACACTGGGAAAGACTTCTTTAAGAAAGGGGATTTGGGCTTTGGTTTCAGAAGCCAGGAGGCTTGAGGAAGGGGAGCGTTTGGGGTAGGGAGAGGGATTCAGCTGGTGAAAATGTCCTGAGCTGAGAGATGGAGTGCTGTGTTTGAGGAATAGCCAGGATGCTAGTTTTATAGAAGACTCTTTAAAAGGAGAAAGCTTCTTTGTTCTCATGGAAAGCATATGAGTTCTCATCAAGTTAGTCCAGTCAGCAAAAATCTCAACTTGAAGAAATAGATTAGTGAATGATTAATAATAAGTCCTCAGGTTATTTGACTTTTACTGGCCTCATTTTTCACGCACCCTCAAGGAGACTTCCATTGCCCACCAAAAGGACAAAGGAACACACCCATTGGAGGGACAGCTCCTCAGAGAGGCCACAACAAACAAGAGTTCTTGGAAAAATCAGCAAGGCTTCAGTAGTTATTTTTCTGACAAAACAAATAGCTTGAGATAACCTTAGCCCTGAACGTTAGCAGAAGCTGTGCCCAAAAATGCAAAGTGCCAAGTGGAAGAATAATAATCAACTTTTTGAGGGCCTGACTTGGGAGCTCTCGTAAACTGTTCAAACATGAACACTTTGGTTATCACCTCAAAACATGTTTATTCCCCCAGGGCCGGCACTCAGGTTTCCTCTCAGGCCTGACCTATGGTTGGAAATGCTCATGAAGGAGCTACTGTTCTCTGAGTGGCCCTCAAAGGCTTCCTGTAGTGGGTTAGTAATCACTATGAAATAGCTGCATGTTTGCAGTGTCAGAATCAGGCTTGGAGTCTGGAGCTGAATCTTGCCTTTGGCACTTACTCTGTGACTCTGGGCATATGTATTAACCTCTTTGAACTTCAGTGTCTTCCTCTGTAAAACAGGGATATGAAATTCACCTCTATGGATTGTGGTGCAAATCAAATGAAATCATGCATGTAAAGTACTTAGCAAAACTTAAAGCTCTTCACAAATATAAGTGAGGATGTATAATTATTTTTTTTCATAGATGCATGATTTGGGGACACAATATGGTATAATCTGAGCTTCATCTTCAGTTGCAAATGTCATAAAGTGCTTATTAATGTCAGTGTGACATGATGCAGCGAGTGCTAGACTTACAGTCACAAAAACTTGCATGGAATCCCACCTTTTGATATTTATCATTTGTATAGTCTGGCCCAAACCACACAACATCCCTGAACCTCAGCTTCCCCATTTGTAAAATGTTGTTATTTATTTATAGCTGTAGTGAGAACAGTTGGGTGGAACACTGAATAAGAGTGCTAGGACTGGAGTCAGGAAGACTTCTCTTCATGAATTCAACTCCAATGCCAGACATTTACGAGGTGTGTGTGTGACTGGGCAAGTCGTTTCAACCTGTTTGCCTCAGTTTCCTCATCTGTCAAATGAGCTGGAGAAAAAAAAAAAAGGCAACCCACTCCTGTATCTTTACCAAGAAAACCCTGAATAGGGTCATGTAGAGTTAGGACTCAGCAACAACCAGAGCAACAACAATAACAACAATCCACCTCAGTGGAATGATGTAAGAATTAAAAGAAATAATGTATATAATAAAACATATAATCAACTTTAAAGCCATTTAAACATCAGATAGTTTAATCATTAGTATTGCTGCAGAAAAAAATAGCAATGTTTTTTTTTTCCATTTAGTAATCCAAGATATATTGGTTTATTGTGTCTGTCCTCAAAATATATTGAGCTCTTTGGTGAAGAAAATATATAAAAAGATGTGAAATTTTAAGCATACTTGAGCCATTTATTAAGCATTTATTATTCGCCATACTCTGTGTTAAATATTGGGATGAAAATACAAGCAGAAAGAAACTCTACCCTTCAGAAGATTCCATTCTAATTGGTGTCAGACCCGGAAAAGACCTTAGCTAGCTTAAAAAGACCAAGATTTCCTACTGCATCCTGAGATATCACCAACTATACTGACATATCTTGCCATAGAACTCAGATGGCTGTGGAAGATAAAGTGAGGCAGGTGACTTTGTCCTATCTCACTTACATCCAATTCACTTGCAAATCAAGATGTCACCTTCCTGAAGAAAGAGAGAGAGTGAGAGAGAAAGGAAGAAGAAAAGAAGAAGAAGAAGAAGAAGAAGAAGAAGAAGAAGAAGAAGAAGAAGAAGAAGAAGAAGAAGAAGAAGAAGAAGAAGAAGAAGAAGAAGAAGAAGAAAGAAGAAGAAAGAAGAAGAAGAAGAAAGAAGAAGAAGAAAGAAGAAGAAGAAGAAAGAAGAAAGAAGAAGAAGAAAGGAGAAGAAGAAGAAGAAGAAAGGAGAAGAAGAAGAAAGAAGAAAAGAAGAAGAAGACAAAGAAGAAGAAGAAGAAGAGAAGAGAAGAGAAGAGAAGAGAAGAGAAGAGAAGAGAAGAGAAGAGAAGAGAAGAGAAGAGAAAAGAGAAGAAAGGGGAGGAGAGGAGAGAAATAAGAGATGATGAGTTTATCCAGCCCAAAGGTATGATGGAGAAAGTCTGAAGACTCAGGAATTCAGCCTGAAGAGGAAGGAAGCTGACCTGGTCCTCCTAAAAATGAATTGTATGGGAAGAACCAATCAGAAGGAGAGGCTACAGGGATGGGAGGAGTAGGGGGTTAGAAGGGGGAGGACATTTCTAAAGTATGAAGTTCAGGGGTGAAAGGAGCTTCCAGGATAAAGAGGTGGCTATGACATGGGAAAATCAGGAGTATAGCCTGAAGATAGACTGGGCATGAAATTTCATTGGAATAGGGAATTCCTAGATGAAGAAAATCCCTCCAACAATACAAATGGCACCTTCTCTACAACTTGGTACACAAGCACTGGGAGATGAGCCCAGGATCATGTGTCAGAGGCAAGACTTGAAATCAGTTCTTTTTGACTATACCTCTGACTCTACTACCTCTTATGAAACCAATCAGGACTATAAAATGTTTAAGGGGCGATGCAGAGAAAGCCAATGTGTAATTAGGAGGTGGGAAGGTTATATGGGAAAAGAGAAAGTCTTAGGGAATTTGCTGGAGAGCTTAATTTTTCAACCAGTTTGACAGTATAAATAAGAACATGGAAAACAGGGGATTGTCTAGACCATATCTGACACAAACATCAGCTTGAGTCTCAAATAACAAACCTATGAATATAGGCATTCCACCCTGGGGCAGCCTGGGGAAGGGCCCAACCCATGCTTAATGCATGTCTAAACCTAGGAGGTAGATGATTCAGGTATCATTATCCCCATTTAAGAAGAAGTTAAGTGACTTACCCAGAGTCCCACAGCTAATAAAAATAATAGCAAGGATTTGAGTTTGGTTCTTTCTAACCCCAGGTCCTGTTTGCCAGCCACCACCCTACAAACCAAAAAGAAGGGCTCAACAAGTCCAAGAAAAATGAAATGAGGGGCTCAGATGATTAGCCTGGACTGCTATCAGATACTCTGGGGTACTGTCCTTCATATGAAGCCCACAACTCAGTTCTACTGTTAAGTCAGTACTTGGCCTTGGTTTTATGAATTAAGACCCAAAACTCTTACTCTGAAGTAGAAATTCTCTGCCTGGAAGTATTCAAAGCATGCTTTAATGAGATAACTCCTTTAAACCCAGAGAAGCTTACAATAGGGTATAAAGCTGAGCAGAAGGTCTTTTTGTTCATTCATTTTATCTGCTGTCCTTGTTGGGTATGGGACTGAATGGAATTTGAAGCTATAACAAATGAGATTTTTTTTTCATTCCTGTTATTTCACTTTCTGTCAAATTGGAAGTCCCTTGATGGATCAGACTATTTCATGCTCACTTACCCTTGACCTTCTTGTGATACCTACCACAATGCTTTGCATCTTGGTACTCAATAAATGTTTGTTTATTCAAATTAAATAAATATAGTTAGCTATGCAAAAAAAAAAATTTTTAAGACTGCAGAGAAAATTTTGATAGCCCTCAAGCAATATTTCATACAGATATAGTCTTAGTTCTCTGGCTACTTCTATTGGAGTCCATCTTGATGCTTTAACTGGACTGTCCCCGATTGTTTGAACCTGCTTGATGTTCTTTACCTTTCTGCCCCTGACCTTCCTAGTCTTGCTTCATCTATTTCCTCCTAACTCAACCCAATGTCTTCAACATACTGGATGGTCCCTTGCAGTTGATGACCTTGAACTGTATGGCCCTATTACTGACTGATCTGTGATGTCCATTCCACTCTGACCATTATCTTCTCCATTTTTCTATCCAGGATAGAATAATAATTAAAAATGTTTCTTGTCTATATTCACATTAGAATATAATTATCCACTTTGACTCAGAGATAGACTTTCTTTGAATACTTGTTTTGTATGTCATAAGATTTTTTTTAATAGCAACAGAAAGAATAAATCTACATTCTGGATGAATAGAGAACTGATTTTCAAGTGCAGAACTACTTACATCTGAATGCAAAAAAGAGATACAAAGACATATTTATATTTCAGGCTTTAGTCTTGTCCTTTGTTTCACTGTTGTTTAGCTGGGCAGCAAGAATTCTTTCTTTTATGTTTTCTTTATTCTCTTTTTGTTAAGCCTGTGCACTTTGCATTTCAACCACAAGACATTTCTTTGGTAAGGCAGACTATGTTATGAATTGAATCTTTAATCAAAAATAAACCCCACATTCTTCTTGTAATTGTTGCTCATGACATCGCTAGGAAAACAGTTTTGTTTTTGTAGTGAAGTCACAGACATAAATCACTAAAGGATTAATACCCACTTAGCAATCCAGCATGCCTACATCATCATGAAGAATTCTTTAGACTTCCTTTCTGAAAAGATCTTGCTTTTAGAAAAAAAAAATAAATAAAGGATTCATCAGAACCTATCAGCCTATCTGCTGAAGAGGACTTTGGGTTTATGTGCAGGTAGGTGTACTAGAACTGAGATGTACTTCCTAGGTAGCATTAAAAAATATTTTGGTTTTCTTTCTTTCTCTTTTACTCTCTTTTTATTGCTACTTTACTTCTTCCTCTTCCTTTTCTTCCCAGTTTCCTTGCTTCTCACACTTTCCTACTGTCCTTGTCTTTAATGACTCTGGTCAAAATAAAATTCATTGCTAACTACCTCATGAGAACAGGAAAGACTCCAAAATCAGTGATCACTATCAGAAATGGTGACTCAATTAGAATGGAAAACAAGCAGCTAAGTTCCCTGATCCTTGAGGTTATCTGTCAAAAACCTCCATAATAATAATATTTATAGCACATATATTTATGTGTCAGGGAATGTACCAAGTACTTTACAAATGTTATCTCATTTGATTTTCCCTATAATCATGAAAGTTAAGTGCTATTATCATCCATATTTTACAATTACTGAGGCAAACAAAAGTTAAGTGACTTGCTTACACAGACAATAAGTATCTAAGATGAGAGCTAAATCCAAGTCTGCCTGATTCTAGTCCAGGCATCTATCTACTGTGCTGTCTAGCTGCCTCCAGAGGCAAGCCTGCTAAAGGTTTAAATAAAAATAAAGAAATGTATTTCTTCTTTTCCTTCTCCTCAGGACTGCAAAAGAAATGCCTCTTCCCTTATTGGAACCCAGCATTAGAGAATCAGGTTAAAGAAGACTATTTTAGGTGTATTTTGGTATAATTCTGTTGACTGATTTCATTTTCTACCTTCTGAATATCTGTATGTGGTCCATTGAGGCTAGGAAAATGTATCTGATAGTTCACTAACTCCAAATCCTCTTCTACATTAAATCTTTTCTCCTAAGATAATAGATTCCATACTTCATAGGAGAAGCACAGAGTAAGGACAAGAGACTTTGACCTGGGTTATGGTCCTTATTTGGCCACTGACTCACAGTCTTATTTTAAGTAAAACACTTCACTTCTCAAAGTGAGAAGTTGGACTTGAATCCTGAAGCCTCTTCTCTTTTTGAATCATTGATAATGAGGAGAATCAGGAAGAAAAGGTATCTGATGTCCTTTAACTCTAACCATCTGTGGAATGGATTTTGAGTTATCTTTGATTAGACATTTGATGAGAGATGAAAGCCCTGGAGGTATAAAAACAAGAGAAGCAGTCTCAGTCCTCAAGAAACTACATTAGATGGATAGATGGATGGATAGAAAGAGAAATGGATGGATAAATAGCTATATGGATAGACATATGGATAGATGGATGGATAGATAGATCAAAGGATATGGAGAGAGAAAGAGAGAGAGAGAGAGAGAGAGAGAGAGAGAGAGAGAGAGAGAGAGAGAGAGAGAGAGAGAGAGAGAGAGAGAGAGAGAGAGAGAATATCCTGAAAAAGAAAATATCTCTTTCTTGGGATACATCAACATAGTCCTGGATTTCATAGCCATGGATTTCTGATAGGAAAAAAAAATATGCATGTAAAGGATTTAATATCTTCTGTTATCAAATGGCTGATAGAAGAAAATGTAGCTAAGTTCACACAATGTAAGATGGAAAATATTTAAAACTAAAAATTAAAAGAAAGCTATTCAAAATGGAAGTGGAGACAGAGGCAATAAATAGCCTATGTTTCATAATTAGATATACAAGGGAAACAATTCAGATGAATAAATTGGAGTCTGTGAATTAATAATAATAATAAAATACCATAAATTAAAATTAATGTATAATACAGTAAAATTGCAAGATATGATCAAGAGGGAATACAGCTCTTATTAAAGAATGGAATAATGAATAAAGTACTGGAATATGGTCAAGAAGACCAGAGTGTGAATTTTACTTCAGACACTTACTAAATGTGTGACTTTAGAGAAGTATCACATCAGGAAGATCACAGACATATCGAAGTGTGTTAGTCACTCTTCCCTGGATTTCCTTATAATTAGAACTTTACTTTAACCATCTCTCTCTCTCTCTCTCTCTCTCTCTCTCTCTCTCTCTCTCTCTCTCTCTCTCTCTCTCTCTCTTTCTCTGAGCCTCAGTTTCCTCCTCTATAAAATGGGATACCTGGCTCATAGGATTATCTTATGGACCAAATGAGATAATGTTTATATAGCAATTTGCAGTCTTTAAAATGGAATGTAAATGGAAGCTATTTTCAATACTGACTCTTCCAAAGGCACCTTTCTCATTCAAATGATTCTTATCTATGAGGAATACCCCCTGGAAAGTAAGCAGCTTCCAAGAGCTCTTTTAGCACCAGGTCTATATAACAGTAGCTAGGGGAAGTTCAAGACCAGAGTTGAAAACCATGCAGTAATATCTCCTTTTGACCTCTTTTAAGGCAACGGATAAAAGCTCCTTTTCTCCAGTCCCATAATATCTCTTAAATATCACTTGTTACTTCATACAAAGAAATTAATTTAAAATAAACTGATGATTATATGATTTATGGACCTAGAGATTTTATTCCTTGAAAATAGCCAGATTTTGGACCTTCCAAATGGCAGATTTCTTCCTTATGATTCTTGCATTACCCAGAAGTCTTTAGCTACCTGGAATTCTTCAGAAAACCTTCCTTTTTTCCTTTAATAACTCTCAGGCACAACAATTTTCACTAATAACATTTTTCCTAGTAGTAGGTATGGGTTTGGTATTGATCCATCTATTAACCTTGGCCCAGAGCCCCAAAATTCTGAGCTCATGTGGATCCTGTCCAATCTTAGGAGCCTAATACCAGCAGAATTAATTTCTCTTGTTGGCTCATTATTCTTGCCTGGATTTACTCCAAGAAATTTCCAACATAAACTTACTATATACTTCACATCTAAATTTCTCCAGATACAGGCAAGAATACCCAGTTCTCATGTAGCCACTTATGATACTAAGTACATATCAGGTATTGGACAGTATTTGCAAATTCTGCTTTCTTCCAACCATTTCCCCCCCACCCCAAAATGAAAAAGAGATGCTAAGATAGGAGCCCATGAAATGTTAAAACACATACATAAAGAACCAAAGATAATTTTTAGCTCCCCTAGAAAGGAACTATACTTGAGGTTGTTATTGAAACAACTCTTTGATATTTGAATTTCTCTTTCCCATTGAATCCTATTCAATGTCCTTAGAACTTGTAGTAACATCCTATGTTTTGCATTTCCTCCTGGAAACTCTATTTTAGGTTAACATTGTCTAAAGCATTCACTGTTTTTGCTCTTCAGAAAGCTAATCCTTTTTCTTTTGTCCAAGAAACACATTATATCATAAATTCCTTTCTTTTTATAGAATCTTCAGTCCTAAACTCTGAAATGGGAATTGTCTTGAACTTAAGGAATCTCAAATATGGGATTTCCATTGCAAGGGCCTTCTCCAAGAATCATGCTGTTGAGAAAAATCTCTTCCCTTCAGAAGACAGTATGCAAACACATGTAACTGGCATGTTTTTCTGCAAGAACTCTATAAATAACCCATATGCCACCATAACTTGGACTGAGAAAATGCACTCTCAGGAACACTAACTTCTGACTATGTTCAAGAGTTTTGGATGAATGCTGGTAACACCTATATGCTCCTATTCCAAGTCAGTTCGTTTATTACGCTGGTGGGGAGTAACAGAAATAGACACATATCCTCCCCAGCCTCCTCCTCAGTATACTACACACTGTTCTGTCTTCTCATAGTAAGTGACAGATGGACAGATAACAGGTTGCTTCTTCTTATAAACTGAAAATGATCTGTCTTTCCAAGAATCAAATAAGTCAATTATCTTAGAGTCAACTCCAGTCATTGGGAACCAATCTTTCTGTTCTCTTAGCAAGGTGCCAGTGGACATGTTTATATTACTACAGAGAAGTGACACAAAAGATGAGGTACTATAATCTCATTGGTTTGGGGAAATGCTTGTAGAAGGCTAGAACTCTGGAGAAGTATACTTGGAAACAAGGTGTTAACTCAGTGGAATCAAGGAGATCACGGTTCTCTAGTTCTCATATATACTTAGTACTTAGTATGGTGATGCAATGGTTCTCTAGTGCACACATACATAGTGTGCTGTAATGATGTAATTACAATAAGGTATATAATGGCTAAGAAGGACTTGAAGATGGACATTCATCTTTGACCAGTCTCATGGTTGCTTTCATGTCTACTGCACTAAAATCAAGCCTGGGACAGAATAAAGAATCTAGATTCTATTTTTGACCATTCTCATGGTGTCTACCTGCTGAGACCAAGGCCCTTCCCAAGGACCTCCAGAAAGCTAGCCAGAACATTAAAATGACTGTTTCATCTACCAGGCACAGTGTCTGGCACTGAAATAAATGCTTGTTGAGGGCTGACTAAGAGACAGATCCCTTCCAGAATGAAACCCTAGGAATTCCCAAGGAATTTCCCCAGGACAAGTCTACATAACCAAGGTAGAATAGACTATTGGGAGGCCTATGTTAAACTGGAAATTTATATAAAGCAAATCTAAAGCCATTCATCTTGCCCCAAACTCATGACCTAA